>NC_081314.1:63080438-63447938 GCF_026419965.1 Kogia breviceps | reverse complement strand
TTAGATAACTCATCCAGTGGCACACAGCTAGCAAGTGCCAGGGTCAGAGTTTTAATCTGTTTGAGGCTAATCCTCATGTTCTTTACATTCATGTTTTACCTGTCCAAGTCCCAAACTCTAGTAGCTTATAATTTAACAAGATGTATATGTGGTCTCTGCCCTCAAAAAACTAACAGGCTGTTTGCAAAGGGAAAAACCTGAAATATAAAAAAGGAAGAATAATAATTTGGAATATTCAAAACTCCAAATGAATATAATATCCATATACATGGCCAGTGTTTGAAACTGCATTGAGAGTGAACACATTGGAAGAGTTCTCCTGCCTCAACCTGAAAGGAAGTCTAGGGTTCAAAGAAGCAAAGATGATTTGAAAAGGTGTTTAAAGCAGGACAATGGGAATAGAAGATTAGAAGAGAGAAGCCAGGGAATGTTAAACAGTCCACTATAGTTAGAGCAGAAGGTATATATTAATAAGCAGAGGGACAAGAATAGAAAGGTTGACTGGGGCTATAGGTCATGAAGAGTTAGAATGCCAGGCTTTGGGTTTTGTTCTAGAGGTAAGAGATCCACTGAAGGTTCTTGAACAGGGGGAATGTGTGAAGATCATGCTTTAAGAAGATCCATCTTTCAAAAGCATGCAGGTTAAGTCAGGAGGGGAGAGGAGTGAGGAAACCACAGCCATGGAACTGAAATAGCTTGATGATGAAAGTTTGGATTGAGAGGTAGCCATGGAACCAAAAAAGATAGGACACCTCTAACCATTCAGTGATCACCCACAGATTATACAACCAGGGTCCCCTCCAGGTTCTGGATTTCTAGATCTCCTCTTTAGAAGAAGACCATGATAAGGAGATTAGGGAGGAGGTGAGTAAAATTCCCACCAAGTTAAGAATATAAGAGGAAAGAAAATAAAATATCATAAGATGATGTAACTCAGGGATAAGTAAGACACCAATGCAAGTGACCCTAAAGGCAGTACTTTAGAGAACTAGCAAGCAGGGATGGAAAATCCTTGCAGTCAGATAAAGCCATTTAGGCATGGACTACACAAAGAGGAATGAATATACATATAGGTATATATGAGTATATATATAATATATATGTGTGTGTGTATATATATACGTATATATATATATATATGGCAAACAATGATTATTCAGGAACTTTCTGAAGGTCTTGCTGAAACCAAGACTGAGGAAAAACATCATTTCAGATCTTTGGAATTCTGCCTCAACAAGGTATTATCTGGAGTGTGTTTGCTGCATATTGCCAGGAAAGTATTATATGGTTTGAAATAGCTGCCTGTTCTGACATGTAACTGCTGTGTAGTAATTTGCAGTCCTGTATATTTTGTGTTTGCCTTATTATATGACTGTCCATTTATGAAGCATAATTAGGACCTAGTAAGCTATAAATAAGGTAGAGTTTACTTTCTGGCAAATTCTTTAATGTGACTGATTACCCTTGGCACAAAAATTACAGTTGCAAGAGCTTCTTAAATAAAAACTGCATAATGATCTTTCCATCTGTCAAAGTCACATAATTAAAGGCATCAGCAGTGCATAGAATTAGCACTTCAGGTTTTGTTCACAGGTTTGGATAGCATCCACCATCAGTTTGACAGATGGAATTGTTTTTTCTTTATTTCTCAATTTTGCTCTTGTTTCTGTGGCTACATAAGTCCCTATTGAGGGCCCATTGGAAGACTAAGAAACAGGGACCTGAGATAATTGACTACAGGCAGAATCCGTTTTCTTCTTCATTATTTATCACCAGACATAAGCTGAGACTCTGCGTGCCATTAGAGTGGATCAGTCTGCCCTGTTATCCCCTTGGCATGGGAGAAAGCTATTATAAGGGCATACAAGGGCACTTGGCATTCTCTAAGATGAAAAGAGGAAAAGGTGAATTATTTGCTTCTTGGCATTTTCTGAGCATATGCTATATACTTGACTCTTAGAGTCACTGCAAGAATTACAGATGCCATCACTTTCACCTGCATATTCTAGCTCTACAGATGCCATCACTTTCACCTGCATATTCTAGTTCTAGTTGTCATATTAAATAATAATAATAATAGCCAACATTATGAGTGCCATGTCACAGGCACAATCCTCAAGCATTTTTGCATTTTACAGATGCAAAAGAGACAGCTAAAATCTTGCCCAAAGTCACATACTTAGTAACAGAACCAAAATTTGACTCTCTACTCAAAATAGTCTACATAAATAGAAAAATATGGTTGAGTAGTTGGCAGAGAGATATTTTTCTTTCCCATACATGGAAGAATGTCCATAAAGAAAAGAGAATAGAAAATTAATGAATACATTATTCAACTCAAGGTGTAAATACAGGCAATCTTCAAATCAGTAGAGGATTATGTCCTAAAAATGTATTTGTAAATTAACTGTTTGGCATTTATTCATAAAATCATATGATGTCTGGGATTTGTTTCAAAATAGTGGGAGGGGATGAGGATGAAGTAATATCAGTCATCAGTTAATATTGTTGAATCTGGGTGATGAGTACATGAAGGTTTATAATACTATTCTCTCCACATTTGTATATGTTTAAAATTTTTCATAATAAAAATTTTTTAAAAAGAAACTGATGAAAGCTTAGCAGCTTCTCTATGGAGAAATGAACAGATACATATATGTAAATGTATATATGGAACATTACACATAAAATTCCCAAGAACCTTTGTTGCAGTGTCAAACACTGACTTTATACAATCTGTCTCAAATTGTAAGAACTGACTCAGATGTCTATCATATTGCAAGAACTGGTTTGAGAGGTAAAATAGTTCCTAAGTTCCCTTTTATCTCTGAGTCCATGAATATCTGCTAGGTGCTTGTATTATTCTGGGTTCTCCAGAAAAACAGAACCAATATTTTATTTGTAAAATATTTACATAATATATAATAATAAGATAGATAGATAGATAGAGATTTATTGAAAGGAATTGACTGGAGACCAAGTGGAGATAACGGTATAAGTTCCAGCCCATGTCCAAGTCTGAAGGCAGGAGAAGAATAATGTCCCAACTCTATCAGTCAGAGAGCAAATACTATTAGTTCACCTTTTGTTCTCTATTCAGGCCCTCAATGGATTGAATGATGCCAACCCACATTGCAGAAGGCAATCTGCTTTACTCTGTCTACCAATTCAAATGTCAGTTTCATTCAGGAACAGCCTCACAGACACATCCAGAATAACCAATAACTTCTATTTTCTCTAGCATGTCTTATGCTATGTCATTAGCAAAAAATTTCGATGAGAGGAGGGGATGGGAGGTCAGAGAAGAATAGAGAAGGTATGAACTGGTAGTTACTATGGATGGAAGATCAAGTTTATTGGAAGAAGAGATTTCTGGGCAGTGTCAAGGACTCAGGTGAGGCAAACGAACAATATAAGTCTGCCTGGCGGTGTAGTTTTTCTCTGCCATCTACTTAATTGCTCTGGTGAAGGCTCAGCAAAGATGAGTGATGGGTTCATTCAGGATGGGGCTTTTTCAAGGAGATGTGTTGCAGAGGATAGGGTCAGGGGCTAATTGTGATATTTGACTGCAGAATCCAAGCTAGATAACCATGGAAGTGAAGGAAGGTAGAGAATAATGGCTATAAAGGAAGTGGAGAAATCAATGAATTAGAAGTAGGAAATCTGTTTAGTGATATTGTATTTTCTCGGCTATTGGACATCCAGAAGCACCTGCTTAATCCACAGACAGTAAGCTCTAAAATGGACCGTAGTGCCATCTTAGCTATAGAGATGAATATATCTTCCCAGAAAGGTTATTCCACCCCAAACCCATTAATCCAGAGGCTAAAAAACATTCCCATTGTCTTCTGAAATAGCATCCAGATAGGAAAATTCAAATCACTTTGCTGTTTTGGTGAGCATACTGATGACTCCTAGACCTAACTTCCTACTTCCACCCTGCTCTTCATGCCTCATTACTAATCAGTTTAAATGGTGTCCAAAATAGCTCTAACTATAGGTATATAGCTATAACTAAAGGTAGTCATCATAGATTTGGGAGAGGAGGTTGGTACTGAGAAACGTGGTTTGTGCTAAGTATGACTAAAGATCTAAATGTCAAATGCTAACAGAAATTCACCAAAGGATCTGCTTTAAAAACGGTGGAATTCATTGTTTTCAGGATTTTAATTACTCATTATTTAAACTTTCTGGCTTCTCTCTGCATCAAAAACACATGCAAGATTTATTCTGCACAAGTAGGTCAAGTAATGCTTTCTGACCAAACCAAGCAGGCTTGATTTAATGACTGTAGGGATGGGCCTAGTCCCAACTGCATTAATTGGTAAAATATTTAGGACCCATAGTATTATAATGTATGTGCAAACAAAAGTGAGATGTTGAGTGACCCAGCTATCACCGAGAGTGCCTTGTCTGGGATTAGATTAATTCCGCTAGACCTCATTCTGTGATACTGTTTGGTGCTGAGGACAACTGAACAGAAACTCCAGAGAAGGGACAAGACAGAAAAAGCTGGGAAGACCCCCTCAAGCCTGTATGCCTAAAATCTGCACTTAGCAGCTCACCTTCATGCAGAAATATGAAAAGGATATCAATTTGTGTCTTGTCTACTATGTGTCAGGTTCTTTTACATCCATCATTCTGTTATATTATAACAATAACGTTGCAAGGTAGATGTTTGCCAATTAGAAAACTAAGCTTAGCAAGGATAAATGACTTGCCCAAAGTCACATGCTCAGTAGGAGGCAAGCCATGATTCCAACTTAGGTTTGTCTGGTTCTTGAAGCTCTGCCCCAATTCCTGTGCTTCTCTGAGAACACCCCTTTCCCTATTGTCATATCTGTTCTTCTGTCCACCCTGTGGTGATTTGCATCTCCTTTAAGGCTGTTTGTCACATTCCTTGTGTCTGTTTTCACCTTGATAAAAATGTTGGAAGGGGCAGGAGACAGCACATGTTCAAAATTGTCCACATAATCCCCATTGTCTCTCTTGAGAAAATAGCCTCAAGAGAATGGAGTAGATCATATTCAATTCATTTATTTTATTCATGATGGCTTCACCAGTTCCACTGCAAAAGAAAAAGGACATGAGGAACTTACGGATTAACTAATAATCCTGATTATTAATTTATTTGAATTTATTTTATTATAACAATAAATTCAAAATATTTGACTCATGATCATCACTTAAAAATATTTAAGAGTGAGTAAGATAATATACACTAAAAACTGTGGAGGGTTTGTAAGAAAAGTAGTGAACAAAATCCAATAGTATAGCTTTATTAACAACATCCAACTTCTGCTACGTCTTACAAGGCCTTCCTATTGAAAATGTGGCAGTCTCAGCATCCCCTTGGAGCTAGTGAGAAATACAGAAGGTCAAGCCCTACCCCAGACCTCCTGAATCAGAATATGCATTTTAACAAGATCTCTAGTTTATTTGTATGCACATTAAAGTTTGAGAAGCATTGTTCTAACATTTATTTTTCATAGTCAACACGCAAATGTACGTGGAATCCCTCTTTCTGGAGTAGTTTTTGAAATAGTAGAAAGAATAAGAGTTTAGGTGTCAGACAGATTGGTGTCAACATTTACTAGTTTTGTGATTTTGGGCAAGTTATTTAAACCTCTTTAAGTCTGGGAGTCTTTATCTGTAAAGATGAGAAAAGATCAAAATGGGGCAGTGGAAGCCAAGAGTAACACGAGGCAAAACGTGACAGGGGAAATGGATTTTGACAAAGGATCTACTAGAATGGAGAGGTGGAGAGCAGAATCTGAAGAATACTCCTTCACCTGTTAACTGGAAATGTATACCTGTACGATTTGGATGACATTTAGGAACTAGAAGAGATAAATTTTGACTGTGGTTTTACTATGCCTTTTTGCCTTTAAGCAGTTTAAGTTTCAGATAAATTGGTCATATACTATCAGAAAGCAACAGAAAGGGTGAAACAGGTGACTTAAGGATAGACAATCAATTTAAGTGAAACATTCATATAAGCAAAACAAAAAATTATCTTACAAAAATATATCTGCATAATGTATCTTTCACAGTTACTCTATGATCAAATTAATCGGATTTTTTCTATATACAAAAGCCTATATTTTTTAAAAATCCAGTTTGCTAAATTCTAATGATTTTTTAAAATTCACCAGGGATATTATCTTTTTCAGGCAGAATAATGGTTTAATCAAAACATCTCTAATTTCTTTGATCTATTAATGTGAGTCCAAAAATGAGAAAATGAAATAGAGGTTCATCTATTTCAGCATTGATTAAATAGAACAAAAAGTTAAAAATTATGTTATTGAAGATACTGTTCAAATAGTTTCCCAGACAGATGATTTTTTCATATTCTCTTGCCAAAATATGGATGCTGCAAGTGTTTCTTTGAATAGTAGCATGGCAGCAAATATTATTAAGGCGGTATTTTTTAAATGAGAAGCTAATAATCATATTAATAGTAAATTGGAAAATACTCTCCCCACTCTATCTGACATTGTCCTTGTCCCCTTTTTTATTGGGATATCTTGCACAAATACATTACCTAGAGTTCCAGGTGCAGATAAACAGATGTCTCCAAAATAACATGAAAAAAAAAAAAAGCCTTACCATTATTTGATGGCTGTTGAGACAAAAATGCAATAATATGCTATATTTTTAATGGATCAGCTTGGGTCAGCTTGGATATTGGCATGGAGACTATTGTTTTTCTGACCAAAGGAGTCCAATAATGTGAAACCTAATATATTTGAGCAAACCCTTGACAATCCTGTGGACAAAAATTAAAAAATAAAATGCCATTACACAATACTGGCACCTATGCACATAAAGAAAAACAACAGAAACAACTTTGTGCGATCTAAGACATTTTGAGATTTTAAAAAAGCTTCATTCTAGGAAGCAGCCGAGCGACGAGGGGACGTAGCGTCGCCGGGTCTCCAGCAGCTGCCCAGGAGCCGCCGGACGGACTGCCTGCCCAGTCAGTCCCGCCGGCCCCGCCATGGCTGAGAGTGACTGGGACACACGACAGTGCTGTGCAAAAAGGGCCCCACAGCCACCCAGGCCAAGTCCAAGCAGGCCATCTTAGCAGCTCGGAGACGAGGAGAGGATGTGCAGACTTCCAAGAAATGGGCCACCGGCCAGAACAAACAGCATTGGATCACCAAGAACACAGCCAAGCTGGACCGGGAGACTGAGGAGCTGCACCACGACCGGGTGACCCTGGAGGTGGGCAAGGTGATCCAGCAGGGCCGGCAGAGCAAAGGGCTGACACAGAAGGGCCAGGCGACGAAAATCAACGAAAAGCCACAGGTCATCGCGGACTATGAATGTGGCCGGGCCATTCCTGTCAACCAGGTTCTGTGCAAGATCGAGAGAACCATCGGCCTCAAGCTCTGGGGGAAAGCCATTGGGAAGCCGATCGCAAAGGGGCGGAGGGCGAAATGAACACAAAGCCTCGAAATCAGTGCGTTCCGGCTGATCTTGTCTGCCTCGTTCCCCTAGACCACCAGCGCCAGCGTGGGTCTCTTCACGCGGCCACGCTGAACACAGGGCGGTAGCCCTGCCCGAGAACCCCCTCTACCAATACCTGCTGTCAATCTCACAAACAGAACCTTACAAAGTGTTTGCTTCTCCTGATAATTTTCCTCCCTGTCCCCGTCCCTCACGTGGGGTGCAGAACGCTGCCTTCCTCTCCCCCGGGGTCTGCCCCGTCATGGGTGTGGCTCCAGGGAGCTCGGAGGGGGACCACCTCGCACAGGGTGGGCAGCCACCGTCTGGGAGAGGAGCTGCGTCTTCAGCCTGGCTTGTAGAGAAGCTAATAAACATTTGTTGCCCTTACAAATAAATAAATAAATAGCTAGCTTCATTCTAATTTTAGCAAATCATCATACTTTGTTTACTCCTTAGAAAAAAGCTAGAACAGAAAAATGATTCAAATAAAAATGTTATATCAGAAACTAGAGAAATAAGAGCAAGATTTATAGCACATATTTCAAAGTAAGGAGATTACAAAAATCTAAAACAATGCATAATTCATGACAAATCTTGGCATATTTGAAATGTCTTTGAATATTAATTGGGTACCCACATAGAAGAAGTTTCTATAAATTCTGTCCTATGATGAACCTATGGAGAACTTTTTATATTTATATAATAATTCAGAAGTGCTGAAAAAACTGAATTGAAAAGTTGGGAGTACCTCATAAGAAAGATTTTTGAATCATAAGTACATTTTTTAGATTTTGGAAAAGTGGGAAGGGTTGTACGTTAATGATGGTTACAAACCATTGATATGAGGCTTAAAATTGCCTTAACAACAAATGTCATCATTTATCATTTAATGATATCCGTAACATAGATGCACCAGTCATATTGCCACACAAAATCCGTGGACCAAAAGTAATCTCTCTTAGAAGGCTATTCCAGTCTTCAAATCTCTATGTGGTCACTAAATGTTTTGAGATGGAGTTGCCCCATAGCCCATTGGTACATTTACTTTAAACTCTACGGGCAAGCAATAGTTATCTATGCAAGTCATGCAATGACTAGACTGTAGCAAGAAAGTTGCCTACAGCAAATACAATATTTCTTTCTGGAAATATGGCTTGTGTAATGATCAACCATATATCTTTTGGGAATCATATTATTGAACTATTAACAGCTAAGTAGTATATGTTGAAAAATAGTTTAGATGGAAGTAATTGTTGGTCAGAAAACAGAAGATTTAGACAGTTGGGTGAGCTTAAGATTATGTTATCCAAGACAGAATAATTGCTAATAATACTTAATAAATATTGCTGATTTTCCTTTAGGATAATAAAGAAACCTATGTTGTGACAATTAATTATTCCAGGCATTCAGATAAGTCAAGGTAAATCAAATTCTCTTCTAACAAAATTTCTAAGTATGAAGACAGAGATCAAACAGTGATCCCCTTCATCATCACAAACATGTGCCACATTGTTCAGGATCCTGGCTGTATCCATTTCCTAGGGCTGACATAGCAAAATACTAAACTAGGTGGCTTAAAACAGCAGAAATGCATTCTCTCACAGGCTGGAAGTCTGAAATCAAGGTGTCAGCAGGGCCATGATCTCTCTGAAGGCTCTAGGGGAGGATCCTTGCTCAACTCTTCTAGTTTCTTGTGGTTGCTGGCATTCACTGGCTTGTTAATGCATCACTCCAGTCTCTCCATCTGTCTTCACATGGTCTTCTCCACTCTGTTTCTGAATCCAAATTTCCCTCTTCTTATAAGGGCATCAGTCATTAGATTAGGGCCCAACTTAATTTGGTATAACTTTATCTTAACTTGATTATATCTATAAAGATCTTATTTCCAAATAAGGTCACATTTTGAGGTCCCAATGTTATCTTTTTGGGCAACACAATTCAACCTATAACACTGGCCTAGTGTTAAGTAGTCCAGAAATAGTCATTCACTTATTCATTTACAAATGTTTATTTATATTCATTGTGTCTATTACGTCAGGCACTGTTATGAACAAAATAGACCACGTCCTTACCCTTAAAGAGCTTATGGTCTGCATTCACACCAAATCCTATAGCTGTATATACTTTATATTTTAAAATTATATGTAGTTTATAATTTAGTAAAATCTTTTCATCTACATTTCTGTGATCAGTCTTCATAATATCCTGCCATATATGCTAAGTTAGTAGCTACTTTTTTTTTTGGCATGGGGAAACTGAGGCTTAGAGAGGTTAGTACTTGTTCAAAGCTGCCTATCTGGTTAAAGCAGCCAGAGTTGGAACCAGAACTGAGGTTAAAAACACAACAGCATATAAACTGGTGGATTACATCCACCTGCCATTTATAATTAATAACAAGGAGCATTACTGCATATTAGGGTGTTTTACAATTCATCATATAGAAATATGATTAAAAAGTAAAGAACACTAGCTCATAAAGCAAAATTCGTTTATTTTGAAAAATTTATTTTATTTCTAATTACTCATGATACTACAGCAAACATTCTGTGGTGTATTTTCTAAAAAACAGTGTAACACCTTAGGAGTGGTAAGAGGCTGTTATAGGTTTTCACTGAGGAATAAAGCGAAGCTAGATTTTGATGTGAATTCATAGAATCATAGTTACATCAGAATTTCAGTGTTAATATGTTGAAAGGAATCTTAAAGCTCATGTCATTCAATCCCACATCCCCTCCACAACCAGTATCTAAAAAGAAAATTATGGCAATGAAGAATGAACAAACATGAGCATGGTGTAGTTATTCCCCTATAGTTAATCTAAGTAATGGATGATATTTTGTATCTTCTAAACTTTAATGAGTAACAAAAGTATGTCAACTCTTAATGAACCATTATCATGTCTGATGAGGTCATAATGCTGGCAGGGGTTGGGGAGATGGTGAGACAGTGGATGAGCCCAGATTATATTCCACAATTGTGTGTGTGTATGTGTGTGTATTTTCAATCTTTCAGACTTGTTTCTGACACACCCACTTATGAGGAACACTTTAGCAGACACACAGTTCTTACCCCCCTATGAAAAAGCTGCTGCCAGTGCTGAAACCACCATTAAGAAACAGAGAAGAACGCATTCAGGACTGAAACCAAGGTGATAGAGACATGGGCTCAAAATCAGCCAAATAAGGCAAATGACAAATGGAAGCATATACTACTCACTTTACAAACCTCTACATTATATAGCAAAAATAATGTCATTTTAGCTACTTTGGGACTATGCTTCCATATCTTGCAGTATGGATTTTTTTCATTCTCCTGAAAACAACCAGAGTGGTGTTTTCTTATGAATAACTGATCATCTACTGTGGTCTCTGAGGTCATTTTTGTCATGCATGCAGGGAGCCTATCATTCCCCACACTGTAGTTGTGTCTTATTAGCTGGAGGCTCTCATTTCTTACTCATGCTAAAGGCTTTAAGATTTCATGCCCCCTTTCCTCAAATCTGAAAATCCCTTAGCATGACTTTTCTGTTGTGTTTTTCTGTCCATAATCCATTTCCCCTTCTGATAACTGCCTTAAGCACGTCTCTTAAGCTTTTTGCTCATTTCTCATTTTCAGGGGAAGACACTTTTGAGGTGGGAAAATGAGGCAAATGCAACTGAATGCAGCCCTCAGATCCACTGGAACCAGCGAGTCTTCACAGGGGGACATGGCTGAAGTCAGGCCAAAGAGTGCTGGCTCTGAGACTTCTGTTAGAACTTGGGGAAATATAAAGCTTTCTTTCTATTCAGGTTCCTAACCCAATAGGATATTAGCTTGGGACCGCCAGTGCCATTTTCATGCCTGAAAATAAGTCCAGCTATAGAAAAGTAGAGGCAAGAAATAAAGAATTAAATATTTCTGAAGTTAGTGTTTAAGTACCTGGATTCAGCTATGCCTGAAAAAGACATCTCCTCTGGACTTTTCAGTTACTTTGGATAATTATTTCCCTTTATTCTTAAGCCAAATTAAGTCCAGTTTTCTATCACTTTCACTTAAAAGATTTCTGAGTACTCAAGCACTTAGGACCCAACACAATTAGCCTCAAGTTCCATAACTCTTTACTCTAAAATTGTATACTATCCTCCTTTTCCTTTCCTCTGCCCCCAGTCCTACCAATGCTCTCCCTGTCAGAATCATATTGATCTGGAAAAAAAGAGGTATTATTTATGAAAGATAATTTATTATAAAGATATTTCATGCTTATCCTAAAAATATCAATCAGAATAATAGTGTATGAACTAAAAAGTACAAGACACCTGTTCATCTCCTTCCCCACCTCACGCCACTTCAAAACTTACCCTGTGAGTACATCCAGACGTTTTAAGTTCAAATACAAACATGTTTGTGTGTGGTGTTGGGCAAGGGATATAAATTTAAAAGCACATCACAGCTATTAAAAGAGGAGATACATCCACATTTACTAGTGTCCTCAAAATATAAAATTTTAAACATACACACATTTCATATAAATAGTATGATCCTGCTTTAATTAAGAATCACCACAATGCAGCCTGTTCTCTAAACCCGTCTCGCCCTCAGTGAGAATTTGAGCCATTATTTTCTCTTCTCCTGCAATTCTTTACTTCTTTATTTAATTCTGCTTTACATTACAGATAGCTAGCAACACATATTTGACTCCTCTCCAGATGACAAGAACTTTGAAGGCAAGGAATGAGTTTGAGTCATCTTTGTATTCCCAGGATTTAGTTCAGTGATTAATTTATGTTTTTAAGTGAATTAATGAGTGTGTGAATGATAAGTGGTAAGAGATCTCATTGATAAGTATTCTCTAAAGTTGAATTAAAAATTGGCTATGCAGACATTCTCCTGTATTTTAATTTAAGCTCATTCTGTCTGAGTTCTACGTGTATTAGCAGAGACCAGACAATTAATGAGCAAGCCTTTAGTTCCAATTCTTTGGAGAGAGCAAACACTCATCTGAAGTTCATCCTGTCCTTAATCACTATAGAATGATGACGGGGAGGAACAAAATAATCAACTAAGATGCAATTACGATTATCTCCTGGAATTCCCAATACAGACTTCAGTTAGTTAACTAGATCTTTTATCTTGGACCCTGTGGCTTTCTAACCACTCTTGGCTTGTTCTGTGATTGAATTTCTATCCAGTAATTTATACCTCATTTTTTCCCCTTCATTCTCTCTTAAGTCCTCTAAGGTTTAGAACTGGAATCTAAGTTTCAGAATGATGGATGGGGATGTTTTTAGGGGCCATAGATTTTTACCTGCTTGCACGGATCTCCTAATATTGCTGGTTGCTGGATTCCCATCACCCTGGCTTCATCAGTTTTTGTTTAATCTTCTCAATACTTTGCCTTACTGCACTACCAACTATTCTTATTTGTCTCCCACCTTGTAAGGGACACAATATAGCATAATGGGTAAACAGTCAATGTTAGAATTAAGCCTACATCCAAATCCCAGTTCTGCCACATAATGGCTATGTGATCTTGGGTGAGTTACTTAACTTCTCTGAACCCACATATCTTGTAAAATGGGATTTATAATTAATGCACCTTCTATGTACCTTATAGCTAATATAGGGGGTATTTTTAGTGCCCCCTTCCATCTACATTTATTTGTTCCTTGTGTCAGTTATTTGCTTTTTAGCTCTCTTTTAAGTTCCATCTCTTCCTTTTTGTATTCTTCCAAATATCATGGTTAGCAAGAAGTCTACAAACTTTCTGAACTCTTGCCAACCTTCTTTTGGTTACCTTGTGCAAAAGGAGGCTCTGCTGGCTCTGCAAATGGCTGGGAAGTTGGAAAGAAGAGAGAAGCTGTTGTTTTTCTCCTTCTGGTGGTACATCCAGCTGCAGTAGCTGTCAACTCTGGGATGCAGGAGAATCTATGGCAGTTGTAGTAATATTCAGCAGGACTGCATATGTTGCTTGGTCCAACAATCAGCAGCAATGGCCATGCCTCCAGAATATCTGTTTTCATTTACCAAAAGTTAAGAACGTGAATTTGATGCAAATATAGACTGAACATTGTCTAATATTTTATTCAGTTTAGTAACTAATAAGCAAACCAGCGAGATGGAAAGGCCGGTGCAAAGAAGGTAATTTGAAAATGGAGAGTTATACAGTCAATCACACAAGAGAATGATTAAAATGAATTTGCTAATAGATACAAAACACCTACAAGGCAATAAACTATAACCCTTAGTGTTATCTTTGCAACTGAACAGAAATTATTTGCATTCCTACCAGACACACATCGATAAATTAACATTAACATGTATCTTCACTAAGTCTGGGCAAAGGACATTCTCCTAAATATCCTAGGGTGAATCTGTTAAACAGTGTCCTCATAAGATAGTGGAAAAAATATACGCTGCCCAATTTCTTGCCTCATTTCTAATTTTTGGATAAAGCTTTTGCAAGTGACAAAAGGACACATTCCACCCCCACCACCAATCCATCTATAACCAGATTGTTAAACCCAGGAAATTCTTCAAATAGGTAGTCTGGCTCCATTACTGTTTAAATGAGATGTGGAATGTTAGTGCATATTTAGTATGTGGTCAATAATAGGTGAGAGTAATAATAGTTGCCACTATTTTTAAAATTTATACATGAATAATCAATTAAATAGATATAATTTAGAGCTATTTCTTTCATCTCTGCCCCAGTTTTAGGACCTGGTTCCGCTTACGCTGTCCAGTTCATTCTAATTAGTCATGCCATGTCCTGGAACATCACATGAATGAGTACAGAAGAAACTGGTGACTTTTCATAAATAATTAGATTGACAAGGAAGGAATCACTTTCTCATTCATTTGTCATTTTGCTGAGTCTTTAGGAAATGCAACTGTAAAATCAGTACCAGATGGTAGAGCTATGGCTAAGGTTGTACTGTGCATTTGCCCAGAGACAGTTGCCTTCTCAGTTGGCCAGCAAAATGCTGCCATGCTGCTCCAGCTTCTGACCACATTTGTGTGGCACTGAATCTAGTTCCATAATTTCTAGCAAAGGGTGGATACAGACAGGATAGCATCTGGAACACATTCTTGTTTGCCTAATAAGGAAGGATGATTAACCCTGGATTGGAAAGATTTTTTAAAAGTTTGAAAATTCTTGACCCATGGCTCTATATGTAATTCAGGAGGACTGACTCAATTTGGACATGAAGAAATGTATTAAATGGTAAGAAACCACTCAACTCTCTGCACTGAATTACAGAATGTTGGCCATTCTTCTATAACAATTTATTTCAGGGCATTAAAGTCATCAGCACTTTCTTTTAGTCCAACTCTAATTGATTTTTAGACCCTTTGTCTCTTATCAGTCCAACCCCCATAGCTGAGTAAACTTAATCACCACGTAGGGCTCAATGTATTTGTGTGTATAACCTTCTCTCCTGAATTTGACCAGCCCCATTCCTAATCATTCCGAATAATTCAGCAAACCCAAGATTTCCAGTTGGAGAGCTCATTACCAGATTTGCCTTGATGTTGGTTTTACACTGATGCATGATATGGTTTTCAGCATACAAAGCAATACCAGCAACTAAACCTCAACTTTGATTGCCTGCTCAATTCCCAACTTCAATAAGGATGAGAGAATCCTGCCTTGTTTCTTAAAATTAGAGATTTCTCCCCACACGCAGTCTTGTTGGTAGTTCCTTTTCTGTACAGACAGACTTCCTAGAATTCAACTATTTTCCTAGATTTGGAACAATGTCAGCTGCTAGACAACTGTGATCATTCCTCACCTGCCTATTCCTCCATGATTGTTATTTTGACCAACTCTGAAGAATCTTTGTAGTGAGTCCCTGGTTCTGACCCCTTTTTTGTCCTCTTACAGAAGCTCCATTTAGACACTGATGATTTCCATAGGGAAAAGAAGAGTAATACTGAATATTTGTACATGGTTTATGGTGCGTAGAATCCTTAAACATGGGTTGCCTAAGTAACATAAATGAATGATTCAATCTAGATAAGGAGTTGAGGATCAAAATACTGTTCAGTTCTAGGGACTAGCATTAACTTGGAATCCACGTGGATGGCATCTCCTTGAATCATTTAGAGTGGTGGTCCTGATGGGGGGTCATATGCCACACACAACTGTTACCAATTCTTTTTTCTTTTTTCTTTTTTCTTTTTTTTTTTTTGCGGTACGCAGGCCTCTCACTGTTGTGGCCTCTCCCGTTGCGGAGCACAGGATCCGGATGCGCAGGTTCAGCGGCCATGGCTCACAGGCCCAGCCGCTCCGTGGCACATGCGATCCTCCCGGACCGGGACACAAACCCGCGTCCCCTGCATCAGCAGGTGGACTCTCAACCACTGCGCCACCAGGGAAACCCCTTCTTTTTTCTTTTTAAAGAAACTTAGGAATTCCTTTTTTATAATTGTACAATTTTTTTTAATGTTGGCAATTTATTCAAAATGTTTACAATACTATGCTGGCTAAAGTAAATATGTCAGTCAGCAGGATTTGGCCCATAGGCCACCAGTATGAGTCAGACACTGAATGGTCTCTAAAGCTGAAGACTGTGGGAGGGAAGGCAAGTTATATTCTTCAAACTGTCCCCTTTGTCATGTCGAAAAATTGGAAACATATTCTAATATTGTCTGATATTCTCACCTAAGATTTTTCTATCTTATTGCATTCTCATAGTCATTGACAGTTTTTTCAGAGTAAAATCTTCTTAGTTTTTAATTATTCAACATTTTAACCTTTTAAAATTGCTCTATTAGCAGTTTATGCACTATCTTATCAACCATCACTATAGGTTAGCTACTGTACTTTGACAAAAACTCGTCATATATGGGTGTATTGTATGTAGCAGGACCATCACTGAATTCTGACTGGCTGAATTTTTTTCTCCTTCTTTGCAAAGTCTGATAGTCTTGTATATTTATAAGAGTACAGGTTACACTAACCACTCTTGCAGAGAAGTAATAATGTATAGTTTTATTAATGCATATTACATAACATGGAAATTCAAAACTTTAGCCCTAATAGTGTTTCTTAAGGTCTGTTAGAAGACCTGTAGTTTAACAATGTCTTTACACTTGGAGCCCTAGGGTAGTTCTCAATTTTCCCTCCAAAGTACCCCTAAATGCCATGAATCTGGGGGTTCGGCCCATAACTTCTCACCTTAAGCTTAAAATGCCTTTGCCATTTCATGTTTTATCTATAAAAAATAATATGGGTTTTGCTTTACAATCCATAAGACACCTATGTATAATCAGGTAACCATGGATAAAATAGATTAACTCAGAATTTAGGAATAACAATGTTTAGGTGTGGGCTGTTTTTTTCTGAAAAAAAAAAAAAAAAAAAGAAAAAGCTGTGTTCTCACTATCTGTCATACTGAAAAGTTACTAGAGTGTGAAGTGGGGAGCCAGATATTAAATAAAGTGAAACTTTGTTCCCTTTCTGAGGCAGGGATCAGCTGTACTCAGAACTTAAAGCTATTCTTAGATTGGGAGACTGGGACACCTAATGTGACTTTTAGCACATTTCTCCTGAGAGTCAGAGATGACAGATGCTCAATATAGTTTCCTTGTCATAATATCCTTCAATATGCAAAACTTTTTGAGGGGAGCCAAAGTGAATAAGGAGTTAAAAGATTTCCTGAAAAACTAATGAGCCCTTTCTGGTTTTGACATTCAAAATTATTTTTAAAAATAAAAGAAAATTTTTTTGTTGGGTTAGCGTAGCCCCAACAAAGGTCTGCTGGTTGGGAAACCTACCAATTGCCCTGTTATCCAAAAGTAACTTACCATGAGGAAAAGGAAGGTGGATTGGGCCCAGACATTTGTGGCTTCAGCACTACATTGGGCTGAAACTTGAAAGCTTGTCCAGATTCATCTACCAGGCATGCAGTCATAACTAGGGGAGCAGTGGCTGATCTTAGAAGCACAAACTAAGACAGCAATAACCTTGGAGGCAAGCATGAGATACCATTGCACCCTGTGCCAGCAAGGGTGTAACTGTGCCTGGACAAGTACCTTTGAGATTAGAATCCCACAACAACATGTGACCATCCAACCAATGGTGCTAATAGACTAATTGGGTTTTTACATTTCTTTGCTTGCCATTTGGAGAAGGGACTAATCCTTATGGACAGAGTAGGCCCTAGAGTGGTTGAATGAATTAGAGGAGGGATGCAGAACATGAACAATTGATTTGAAAAACAAAAAGTGTACCTATTTGTGAAGCATATCTGTATTTGTACTGTAAGGTGGTAAAGGAGATCGTGTCAGTTACTTGTAGAGGAACCTGAATAAACTCCAGTCATAGGATGTAAGCTGCCCATGGCCATATGCCTGTCTGGAAGTGATATGGGACATGCCTGGGGAGAGATCAAGGATTCCTTTTACACAAGATGAAAGGCCCTAGACTCTGAGAAGAACCTGGGGATGCTTGGAAGAATCAGTACAGAAGAAGAGAGTAGCACCCCGCTCCTGCATCCAGAGCAAGGGAGGGCATCCAGCAGACAGGACATCCATAGAGTGCTGGGCTGCAGAAGAAGTTGGCTCAGACAGACAGAAAGTAGCTGAACTAAGCATCCATGCTAAGGCTGGGCAGCAGTAGTCACACAGAGGTGACCAGGTTCTTACATATTCCGCTTCCAGAGCCATGTTTGTGTTGATCTCCATCCTCAAGAAAGAACATCTGAGATCCACACCAGCTAGTGAAAGATTAGAGCAGACAGGACTCACCCTCTGAACTTGAGTGAGCCCCCTTGGGACCCTTGAACATATCAGGAGTCACTAGAAAAGCCTAGACATCCTGATAGAGTTGGCAGGTAGTGATCTCAGAGTTGTCGTACTCTGGAGTTCTGGTGTAGGATGTCATTGTTTCTATTCCATGGTGATGCATCTAGACATTTCTGCATAAATGCTTATTTAGTGTAAAATGTCTTCATCTAAAGAGTATAGTAAAATTGACATTCCAGGAAGATACTTCAAGGAACCACTGTCACTCTACTTTCCTCTTAATCCCCTACCCCTATCTTGCCCCTCCCCCTTCCCTTTCCGTACTGATAACCACTAGTTTGCTCTCTACATCTGTGAGTCTTTTCCATTTTGTTATATTGACTAGTTCATTATATTTTTTAGATTTCACATATAAGTGAAAGCATACAGTATTTGTCTTTCTCTGTCTGACTTATTTCACTTAGCATAATACCTTCCAGGTCCATCCAAGTTTTTGCAAACAGCAAAATTTCATTTTTTTATGGCTAAGTAGTATTCCATTGTATGCATGTGCATATATATATAATCTTTTTTATCCATTCATCTGTTTATGGGCACTTAGGTTGCTTCCATATCTTGGCTGTTATAAATAATGCTGTTATGATTGGGGTGTATGTATCTTTTCAAATTAATGTTTTTGGTTTCTTCAGATATATACCCAGAAGTGGAATTCCTGGATCATATGGAAGTTCCATTTTTAGTTTTTTGAGAAACTTCTGTACTGTTTTCCATGGTAGCTGCACTGATTTACATTCCCACCAACAGTGTACGAGGGTTCCCTTTTCTCCGTGTTCTCGCCGTTTGTTATTTGTGGTCTTTTTGACGATAGCCATTCTGACAGGTGTAAGATGATATCTCATTGTGGTTTTGAATTGCATTTCTCTGATGATTAACAATGTTGAGAATCTTTTCATATGCCTGTTGGCCATCTGTATGTCTTCTTTGGAAAAGTGTCTGTTTAGGTCTTCTGCCCATTTTTTAATTGGCTTGTTTGGTTTTTTTTGATATTGAATTGTATGAGCTGTTTATATATTTTGGATATTAACCCCTTATTACTCATCTGTATCATAAATTTGAATCATTCGGAGATATCTTGTACAATCAAAAAGTTATTTCCAGGGAACCTTTCTGCAAAATCAGTTTGTGGTAAAAAAAAAAAAAAGAAATTTAACCTCTTTCTGAAATCAGTTTGTGTCAGAGAAAATTTGTAAAAATCATTGGCTACTGCTAATAGCAATCTTGGATGCTGTGGATGTCATTTATGCAAATGCATTATAAGTAAAGTGATGAGAAGGAACAGAGAGAGGTCTTTCCAAAAGAAAAAAAATAGAAGTGATCAAATAGAAAACAGAAGTATTAAGAATTATAGTATGGTAAACTAGATGCACTAGATGAAGACTTGCTTTGACTGCAAGTCCAATTCTATGAGCTACAGAATGTATGAAGAATGATATGATGAGAATCCTCGTCTCTAGTACTCCATCTCTTTCAGGCCAGAACATTTTCAACTCTCTTCCCTCCTTCACTGATACCTCAGACCTTTCAGTAAGGCTTTTTTTTTCCTCCTTCTAAATGCCTCTCAGACCATCTCTTGTCAGTACTTTCCAGCCTGGGTCCCTGTCCCTGCTCTGGAGATCCCCTAGGGGTCCACTTTATCCTCACTGTAAGATATGAAGCCAATCCTGTCATTAGACTAGGGGAATTTAAACAGGCATAGCCAAATAGTTTAATGTTTCATCCTCAGATGAACCTGTACAGATTCTAAATCCTTGAGGAACTAGAGGACCAAGCAGGAATCAAGGAACAAGCATGGAACAAAGGGAATAGTATAGGCCAGGACTTCCCTCAGGCCTTCCAGGGCATGAATTCTGAACTCCAACACCAGTCTCCATGATTGGATCCCTACCATGATTTTGGCTTTATTAAACTGAAAAAAAAAAAAAAATCAATGTCGTACCACTATTTCTTGAGCAGTATCTTTATACCTCATGCTGTGTGTAAAGCACATTACATACATTTATCTCATTTAATTCTCATAAGATATTACTTGCCCAAAGTATCACAACTAGAAAGAAACCAAGTCAGGATTTGAGCCCAAGCTTTTCCAACTCCAAAGCCCAACTCCAGGTGTTGAATCTTCCTCACTTAAATCCACTTTGAGTTTGTTATCACCTCATGTCCAGATCACTGCAAACAGTCTGGTAACCAAGGTCCTTGCTTCAGTCCTCTCCCCTACTCCAAGCTGTGTCATCTGTCCCCAGAAATACTGTAGCTTCCTCCTGGCCTCCTTTCTGAGCAAAGATCAATATGGAAGGAATTAAAATCAATACGGGGACCGGAGGTTAGCGTGTGCTTACATTCTTCAATATCAGACTTTGTTCAGGATCACCAAACAGAGTTGCTGTAGTTCTCAGATATGTTTTATCTAGAATGGACAAGTGACAAATGACAATTTTATGAAATAATAATTTCCCCCTATAAAATATGTTCTTTATGAGATCATTCATTGTAATCACTTTGATTCTTTCAACAATTTCTTATAAGATTAATTTATGCAATTTTACCAGCTAAAAGCATGCTGATGCCAAATTTTCAGTGGAAATGACACAACAGAATCCGGGATCCACCATAGCAGAAGGTTCAGAACCAACAATCAGTATTGCTTTTTAAGCTTATAAGAAGCATGAAGGCTCAAACAGTGAACAAACTGCACTGGCTTTTTTTCCATGGCCAATTAGGGTGTAGGTTTATTTTTAGTAAACAGTCCCAAAGGGACTTTGGAAGGAATAGGCACAGAGTACTTATGACTTTTCCTTTCACTTAAAACAAACAAAAACCTTTTACTCTTAACCACATTAAAATTTTTTTAATTACAGAAGAGAAAAAAATCGCTTACAATTCTACTCCCTAATACAATGACTATGAATATCTTTATGCATTTCTTTTTGTCATTTCATTATTTTTTCTTTGTTGAAATAATAATGCTCATAAAGGATGCAAACAGGCAATTCATAGAAGAAAAAAATATAAATGGGCAATAAGCATACTTTACTGGTAATCAGGAAAATTGAAATTATAAGGCATCATTTATTGGCAAAAATTCAAGAGACTGAAAATCTTCACTTTTGGACAGGCACTGCTATATTCCATTTGTTGGAATATATAATGGAAAAAGGGTATGGGGGGCAATTTGCAGTATCTATTAAAATTCTGTTTTGAGGTATCATCCTTCAGAAATATTCATACAAGTGCAAAAAGATATATATGCAATAATGCTTATTGAATCATTGTTTGTAGAGTTAAAGAAAAAACAGATATCATCTAAATTTGCATCAGTAAGAATGGTTACAACATGTTCATCCCAGGGAATTCCATCGATGTTTAAAAATGTGATGCAATGATAATAATAGCAATGTCAATTATGGAAAAGATTTCCAACACATATCATTAAGTAATAAAATCATGTTGTAGAACAATAAATTTAATAGAATCTCATTACTTAAAAAATGAAACATGGAAATGTATAGAAGGTAAGAAGGGAAATGCACCATGGTATTAATAATGATTACATCTGGAAACGAGTAAAATTAGAGAGAGTCATAAAGAGTTATTATTACTTCTTAGAGTTTTTTTAATTTTAATAATGAGATTATATGCATGTATTTGAATTTTCATGTAATTATTGTCTTTGTTGTGCAATTTTTTAAATGTTGGAACAAATAAATTATAATATTCATATAATTTTAAATTTCATCAGGTTCATTAGCATTATACACAAGCATTTTTCCTGCTTTTAATAACCAATATTTTAATAATATGCAATATTTCATCCAGTGAATGTGCCACTTTCCATAGTAATTCCTCTCTTGCTGGACTTCTACATTGTTATCAACTATACATAATGTTGCAATATACACCTCTTATAGAGATAGGATTTTTTACTTTATTTTGAAATGAATTTCTATGGGTTAGAACACCAGGATAGAACTATTTTGTGGAAGGTTAAGAATCCTATTGAGGTGAACAATCCTATTGAAGCCAAGAGCAACTTATTGCTCTCAACCCCTGCTGCCAAGGAGTCTCCTATACAAATAGCAAAGGCTCTGTTTTATTTGGTCAGTTCTTCCCTTTGTACCATTAAGTGACATTGATCTTAAATTATAAGCAATTAATGTTTCTACTATCTCAAATTTTGTGGCCAGGCCCCATTTCAAAACAGTAAGGTAAAACAAGGAGGCAGGAAGGTAGCTTGTTTTTATCATAATGTGCCAGCACAAAGACTCAGACATCAGCTACTACTTGCTGTTCCACAGAGCATTCTCTGGTTGGTGAGGACTATGCTACAGAACATCTTTTCCCAGAAAGTGAAGCTGCATGACATCCAGAGCTATGTCATAAAAAGCAATATGGCTTTCCCTGCCCCACCTTAATACTTGCCCTTGGAAGTCAGCCACCACATAGTGAGGAAGCACATTCTTTTGAAAAGATCATGTGTAGATGTTCCAGCCTACACATTATTCTCCCCTAAGGTATCAGTCAATAGCCAGCGTCAACTATCACATATGTGATAGCAAGCAAACCTTCACATTGGTTTTCACATGGACGGTGTTGCCTCCCTACTCCCCTGGGAGGGAACATTTGACTATTTTTGGAGATATTTTTGGTTGTTACAACTTGAAAGGGAGTGCTACTAGCAGCTAGTAGGTAGAGGACCAGAATACTTCTAGATATTCTACAATTCACAGTCCCCCACGACAAAGAATGTTCAGTCCAAATGACAACTGTACAGAGGTTGAGAAACCCTGCTTCAGATGACTCCAGCCTCCAGTCTTTTAGCCACGCCAGCTGGTTCTAAGTGGAACAGAGACAAACTGTCCCTGCCAAACCCTGCCCAAATTGCACTTTCATGAGGTGGTTTGTTTTTCAGCAATAAATAATTGGAACACCGTCAAATAAATGGAAGAACTAAATAATATCCTCAGGCCTTTGTAATTCTGAAGCTCATGCATCTTCCCATGCTGCCTCGAAGAAAGAATAACAAAGAAAGAGTAACAAAGCAGCTTTAGCCAAAGTGTGATGAGACCTGGACACAGGTGAATAAAATAATGATGACTATTACCAGGAAGAGAACAATAGAGTATTTCTCACTGGGTATTTGTCCTCCATATTCCTAAACTCAAACTCAACTCCACTCCTCTCTTCCCTGGAAAAGCTGGGGAGAGAACCGTTGGTTTCTTCATCACAAGTTCCTTGTAAATATGCTTTCGAGGGTTTGTTTCTGTCTGATGACCCCAAATACTCCTCCAATAACTTTTAATATCTGAGAGACCTGAAAGAGGCCCAACCTTCCCCTACTAAGTGGAGAAAATATTGTTTTAACAACTACATTATCCCTAGAAAGAACTGATCATTCAGGATAGTTTCTCAAGAATATCATACCACACTTAGCTCATAAAAATTCCTTAAACATTCAACTGGTTTCCTAAGTACCTTACCACTTCAAAGTGGGACAGCATCCAGTAATTGCATTTCTGGTATCTGTCCTAAAAAATAAACTGAAATTTATGCAATGATTTGTGGACAAAACTGTTTACTGAAAGAGTTTAAAACTGGAGAAAAAACCCTTAAGGTCTGACAACAGTAACGTAATTTAGTAACATAAATTTATAGTATGAATCTACAGAAGACTATCATGAGACCATAAATTAACTGCTCTATTCTGTGTCCTGCTTCTAATCTTACTTGGTATACCTTCCTTACACAATTGACCTACTTCCATGCCTACGATGATCGATCCTGTTTCTCAAGACTAGATCTTTAGTACATCCTATTTCTGTTTCTTTGCATTCTACTTTTTGTAACACTTTCTTAACTGTATTTTCAACCCTTTTATTGATATGTTGTTGTTGTTCTGGTTCTCATTTTTTAATTTCTAAGATTTCTTTCCTGGTTTGCTTCTTCCATTTATATATTATCCTGTTATTATTTCATGGATGCAATACCTTCTCTTATCTTTCTGAGGATACAAATTACAGGGTGGTTTTTTTTTTGTGGTGTTTTTGTTTTTTGTTTTGTTTTTTTGTTTTTGTTCCCTCTGAGGATTTTATTTGTTTGTTTATTTCAAGTTGGAGGTTTTGCTTAATTTTCTAGTATACCATGCACATTTAAGAGAAAGTTTCCAAAAATATGATTGGAGTTTTTCTAGGGGAAGGAGAAGAAAAGATGGGCTTTTAAATGGTAGGTTTCATTTTACAGCAATCAGGTCGGAAGATAACTTTTTAGATAATGGAGCCTAAATAACTGACATTGGGGCCCTTTCTCAATTTCCCAAGAAAGTAATCCTCTTTTATTCAGCCTGGGGTAGATAAATAACTGGCTGTTGTTATAGGAATGATGTTGGAGGAGACCCATGATTCAGGACATAGGCATCCCCCAATCCTCCTGTTTTCAACTTTATCACTATCCACTGTGTCTGGACTTCACTTCAGGGTCACTCTCTGCAGGCACATAGGTTATAGGTTCCTTCCCTCACTGAGTTAGCTACTATTCCTCCATTTGCTCTCTGTTTTTCAAAACTTATATATCTCTCATCTGCTTCTGTTTTCTCTCCTGATCCATTTATACTTGTAGTTCTATGCTGTTTAAAAATCCTTTTACTGATATTTTAGAAAGGTTTCCACTGGGAGAAGAGATAAATGCATCTATTCAATCACATTCCCATTTTTTCTCCCTAGTTTAAATGCTACTTTCATCATACACTAAAATTGGCATATAATTGGCAATATTTTGAGGCATTCTAATCTATGCTACTGTGCTATCTAATTATGTAACAGTACCAGACTTCTAATTATCATGACTTTAAAATATATTTTCATATCTGGCAGTATAATTCCTAATCAGAATTCTTTTTTAAAATTTCAAAAATTTTCTTGGCTATTCTCACACTTTCTAGATTAACTCTAAAATCAAGTTATATAAGATTTATAAATCAATTTGAGAAACTTGACTTTTTCTGTTAGTGTCTCCATATTCAAGAACTTCATGAGTCTCCATTTATTCAGTAAAGTTTTGTGTTTTCTTTCATCTCAATACTGATTAATTCTTAAACCTGTTTTTAGGTATTTCATGTTTGAATTTTATTTTTTTTAAGTGTTTTATTATATTTTCTAGTGTGTTTTTGCTGATACAGTGAGAAACTACTGATTTTTTTAAAATTCCATTTATAATTTGAAATTTTACAGGTTGCTAATTTTTTATAATAGGTTTCTTCTTGAGTCACCTAGGTTTTCTACCTACATAGATATGTCATCTGCATATAATGATAATAGTTGTTTGGCTTCCAAGAATTATTTTTATTCATTTCCCTGCATTATTACACTAGCTACCATTTGAAATATAACATTAAATATTGATATAATGGGTATTATTATCTTGTTACAGATTTTCATAGGAATGTCTCTGGTATTTTATTTTTAAGAATAACTTTGTCAGGTTCAAACAAATAACTTTTATGACTTTGAGAAAATGATAACACAATTAATGAGAGCTTTTAGCAAAACTCCTACCACCACCCAGCCTGCTCTTGACCTTTCCCTCTACCTTCCCCTCTCCCATATTCCATATTCAGAGATCACTAAGACTTCACAATGCTACCTCCTTAATATCTCTTAAAACTGCCCTGGCTTTCCTCTTCTACTGCCTTAGTTTATACTGTTATCCTTTCTATTATCATATGAACTTTTAACTATCTGCTTGTGCAGAGCCTCCCAATTCATTCCCATACTTTTGCTCAAATGAACTTTTCTGAAATACAAAACTGATTATGTCACCCTCCTACTTTAAACCTTTCAATGGCTCTTAGAAGAAAATTCAAACTCCTTAATATGGCTTACAGGGAACTTAGTCATTGGCCCCGCTTAGCTCTCCAGCTTCATTCCTCACCACCAGCAATCTACCTCTACATTCCAGCCATATTCTATTTTCTCTCAATTTGCAGTCTTTGTCCATATTATTCTGCCCAAAACACTTTTTTTTCCTTCTTTGCTAGTTAACTCCTTGCGTCATCACGCCTTCCCTGACACACAGGCTGGGAGAGATACCTTTGATATATGGCCCCCTTAGCACCTGTATTTGGTTTACAAAGCCATTTTCACTCTGTAGTACAATTACTTGGTTACCACTCTGTCTTCCCCACTATTATGTAAACTATCTGAAACCAGGGACAGTACCCATCTTTTTCACTATTTTATGCCCAGTACCTAGGAGAGCACTTGGAATTAAGTATTCATAAATATTTGTTAAATAAACTAATGTTAAGAGAAGAAACAGGTATTGGGTAGATTGTGTATATTTTTTCTTTGAACCACCCACTGATGCTATTAGTGATTTATATTTTTAATGATGCATCATCTTTGTATGTCTGAAATAGAACCTAATTGACTTAGGTATAATTGTCTCTTAATATACTGCTAATTCAATTACTTAATATTTAATAGGTTACTTTGCATGTATTTTGCATCTATCTATCATTCAGATTATTCTGGGGTATTTTTGTTGTTTGTTTGTTGCTATCTTTACCAGATTTTGATATTATAATTATATATGATAACTTGATTTTATTATTATTTTTCTGTAGTTAAACTCCATGAGAACTCTCATTCAATACTGTAGCCCCAGAATCTAATGGAGTAGGTACCCAATAAATATTTGTTAAATGAATACATAAATTGAATTGGAAAATTTCTTAATTTTTTTTCTGGATTTAAAACTGAATATATAACTTGAGAATTAGTTGTTCCTTGAAAGTTAAAATGACCTATATCCAACACACACTAAACTTGAAGCTTTTCATTGAGCAGGAAGGAATGAGAGAGGGAATTTGATGAATTCTCTTTTCTCTGCTTTTTGTCCATTCATATTTTCTAGTTCCTCTTATTTAATTTGTATATGTTTACTAACCAGAAGATCCATTTAGTCCAAATTTGTAGGTTGTATTCCTCTATCATAAACTATATTTTATTTGAAAAATACCAAAAACACAACAAAGTGGAAATCACCAAGAATCCATAAAGATATTGATATAGATACAGATATAGATAGGTAATGTACATCCAACCCCAGCCCCCAAATAATCACATTTTTTGCTAATTTATTACTGATTATATACACTTTCTTATCTACTCATTCAAACACATGTTAACCATCTTTCATTTTGTAACTTGCTGCAAAAGTCCCCTATATCAAATGACAAAAATATTATCTTCAAATTTTGTTCTAATGCTTTAAGATTTTTTTTTAATTTAGGTATTTAATTCCTCTGGAATTTATTTTGATATAGCGTAAGATAGGGCTCTAACCTGACTACATATGTCAGTGGTCCAATGTCATTTATTGACTAAATCCCTCCTTTACTTGGCTGAAATTGAATGTCACTTTTATCACTTTGGTAACTATGTAGTCATTTAACTTGTTTCATTGCATTAATTAATAGTGTGTTATTATGGTAATATTGGCAATCTAACAATGACAGAATATCTGTTTCCTAGAAATAAAATTAATGGAAATGTCCTTAGAACGCCATCAATGCTGGTTTCTGCTCTAATCCTCTGGGGCCAGATTGTCTGAATTAGAATCAGTGGTGTGCTAGAGCCTGCTCAAACACGCTCGTAGGGGCAAATTATGTGCATCTCCTTCCAACTCTACTCGGTGTCTACTTTTTGATAGCTTGAAATTGATCATGGTGGAAGTTCTTGCAAACACTACAAATCGAGGCTTTTTGAAGGGGGCAGGGAGTGTGAGAGGAGAGCTATTTGTCAATCATTGCCAAGCATTTACCAGCACACCACTAGATTGAATTCTTCCTCTGTTGTTTACTAGATAACTCTGGGCAAGTTATCTATCGGTACCTCAACATCCTCATCTGAAAATGAGCATAATAATAGTGATTCCCTTGTAGTTTTTTATGAGGATTAAAGGAGTTAAAACAAGTAAGACATTTAAAATAGTGTCAGATATGTTAAGAACCATTTATAATTTTCTTTTTTTCTAATTTTTAAATTTTAGTTGTATCATTATTGTCCCCTTCTTTCTGGTCTCCTTAGTCATGTTTTTCTAACTTGCATTTAATTATTTTTTCATTTATTTTAATTCTTTCTTATTTAATATAGTCTTTATTGATTTATCTCTGAATTCATTTTTTTACCACATTCTATATATTCCTTATGTAGTTTTCTCACTGTCATTTTATTTTACATAGCCTTTGAGTCGCAGATTTTTTTTTCAGAGTAAATGTATGCACAAGGTTAAATATTAGAATTCTGAGAACCATAGAGAAAATTAACCAACTTATACCCTATCCCTCTCCACTGAAGTGCCTCTAACTGGTGATAGCCATTTAAACCAATTTTGTCTTAAAACCTCTAGTGATAATCTACTTATCTCTAACTAAGATCACTGATCACTAAACTTCTATTTCAAGATTCACATAATTTAGATATCATCTATTGACTTCTTGTTTTGATAGGTAAGGATTTAACATGATTTTATCACACACCCTTCCCCCTCCCTCTTTTCTCACCAGAACTATATACCACTATGTTCAATTTCCATTTACAGCAACATTCTTAAACCATCACTTCTTTTCCCAATAACAATATACACAGCTTTTAACTACTGTCTTTGCATAGGAATATTATCATTATCCAGCTTCCCTTGCCCTTCAGATCCCAACTGGAGTGGACTTTATCTTAGCTTTTTCATTGTCATTTTTATTTTCTTCTATTATCTTAGTTTCTCCACAGTTCTCTTATAAACTGTAAATCCTAAAATTTGAAAACCAATACATAGTGATTACACTCTAATGACTAGGTAAAATTTTCAGCTGTTGTTGTTGTCATTGTTTTAAAACAGTTTTAATGGGTGCCTGTGCCCTCAAAGGATTGGGCCGAGTTTAAATTTATTCCACTTGTTTACACATTACTAAGCAACCCGAGACATGCCACATATTTGATGGCTGCCTCTTTGAATCATGACTTTCTTGTATAGTTTTCTTTTGTTTGTTTTGCTTTCATGGAATCTCTGACTGCATTTCTCGGTGTGCTTTTATAGTATAACGTATTCCCAAGCTTTCCATCATTGCATATGTTCTATCACACTTTAAGTTGTTTTGTTTTTCCCCAGAACCCTTTGTTCTCCCACCTCTCCCATCTGGACTGTTCTCTAAACCAGAGGTAGAACTTCACTTTCCCTCATTTTTTCCTTGACCTCCAATTTTAATTCATTCTCTTATTTCAATAGAGTACATCCTCTTAAAAAATAAATCCTAAGAAAGACAGTATCTGAGTCCCTTCATTTTTTAAAATATTTTTATCCTGTCCTTACACTTGTTAATAATATGACTGGGAAGAGACGTTTACTTTGAAAATTGTTCTTCCTCAGGTATGTAAAGGCATTTGCTCCATTGTCTCTTTCCAGTTCTTCTCTAGTCTCTATCTGGATGGTCACCTAACTGGATATCAGATTCCTAGAAGTGACCCTGTATGTATTTTGTCATTTTCCACATATTTTTATCGTTGTGTTTTTATTCTACATTCTATGTAAGTTCTTTATTTTACAAATCTTAAACTATTTTTTAATGTAGCAATCATATATTTAATTTTCAAGGGTTTATCTTGTTTGAATTTGCCTTTCCCATAGAAGATAGTACTAGTAATATGCATGCAATATGGTCTTGAATTTCCCTGAAGTTAATAATTGGAGTTTGCTTTTGGAAGTTCTCTTCTTTTTCCTAATTTATATCTGCTGTCTCTAGAGACAGTTTTTCCATTTTGGTCTCTTGGTTTTTCTATCATGCTATAGACTTTCCTCAACTGTCTAGCAATTCTTATTTTTTCATTTACATTTAATAATTTATTAATGTAATTTGGATTTCCTCATTGATGTAAAATTATTTGAATATTTTTTAATTGAAAGAGTTCTTTTTGTTAATGTTCTTTTGTTTTGTTGGATTAAACAAAATTCTTCTTATTAAATTACTAATTGATTCCATTAATGTCAGGGGCTGTGACCTGTACAATTTTGCCTTTGGAGAGAAATAAAGATGCAATTTGTGGTTTATGTGATCAATTTTTATAAATATGTCATGAATATTATACACATACACATATATATATATATTTGACTTTAATAATAATATATTCAAAATATTTAAATCTTATTTAGTTTTTGTCACTTTGATCTGTCAACGGCTAAAAGATTTCCACTTATTATCCCTTTACAATAGTGCTAATAATGTTTTTGCTTATTATCCATATATTCCATTTGATTGGTAAAATATTAATGAAGGATCAAGAGTAATATTCAAACCCTCATACATACCACCGAGATTGAACATACAATATTCATCATATTTGCTACAGTTTAAAAAAAATAAAAACAATGTTTTATTTAATCTATTTAAATAAAATAAAATAAATATATAAAGTTGAATTCCTTTTGATCCTCAACCAAGTCCATTCCCCCTTCTCTCTCCTCAAAGACAACAAGAATGAATCTGACGTGTGTCACTTCAGTCCATGTATCTATTCATTTACTACATAAAGTATGCAAATATGCACAGATAAACTATATAAATATTTATTTGTATTTTAAAATCCATCTAAATTGTATTTATGGTTCTTTCTGCAATTTTTTAAATTAATCGCTGTTTTAGAGACTTAGTTCTTTCATACATTTTAACTCTTTTCAATGTTTTTCCTAGAATTGTCTTGTCAGTTCTTGGGCCTCTCCACTTCTAGGTAAATTTTGAATCAAATTTTTATTTTTGGAATTTCATGAAATTTATAGATAAATATGAAGAAAAGTGACATGCTTGCAGGATTTTAAAATCCCACCAGATTTAAAAATCCCACCAGAACTTGGTATATTTCATTCTTGATTTAGGTTATTATAATTTGTGTGCCACATTAAATACCTAGATTTTATTTTTCTCAAGTCTAAGAGTCTTTATTGGTTTATCTCAATAAATCAATAAAGATTTATCTTTTTTTTTTTTTTGTGGTATGCGGGCCTCACTGTTGTGGCTTCTCCCGTTGCGGAGCACAGGCTCGGGACGCGCAGGCTCAGCGGCCATGGCTCACGGGCCCAGCCGCTCCGCGGCATGTGGGATCTTCCCGGACCGGGGCACGAACCCATGTCCCCTGCATCGGCAGGCGGATTCTCAACCACTGCGCCACCAGGGAAGCCCAAGATTTATCTTTTAACTTAACTTATCTTTTAAGTTTGTTCCACTTGCATGTATTTTGATTACACATACATTTGTACTTGTTTCTACCACATTATTTGATTTTTAACTTATCATTTTTTCCTATATTTACTGTAAATTTTATTATTCCTTTTATTCCCAAATAGTTGGCTGACTTAAAATTATATCTGTAAATAATTTCTTCAGTAAATGTCTATGAGCGGCCAACTTTCTAAGTTTTTGAAAACCATCCATCTTTTCTCATTCTTTATACTTTATTTGACAGGTATTTTCTGAACTTTGAAAATGTTATTCCATTGTCTAGATATCTACTGTTGCTCTTGAGAAGTTAGCTCTTGGTCTACTCCTTGCTTTTTTGGAAGAGAATTTGTCTTTTCTCTGGTTGCTTTTGAGATTTTTCTCTATATCTTTGATATTCTGCAATTTCACCACCATAAGCCTAGGTAAAGATTTGGAGTTTTGGGAGATTTTTTTTTTCTGTTTTTTTAAATTGAGATATAATTGACATATAACATTGTATTAGTTTTAGGTGTATAACCTAATGATGTAATATATGTATATATGGCAAAATGATCATCACAATAAGTTTAGTTAATATCCATCATAACACATAGTTACCATTTTTTCCTTATGATGAGAACTTTTAAAATCTACTCTTAGCATCTTCCAGATATACAGTGTAATATTGGTAACTGTTGTTGCTGTGCTGTAACCTATAACCCCAGGAATTATTTATCTTACTACTAGAATTTTGTACCTTGACCATTTTCACTCATGTTTTTTTTTTTTTTTTTTTTTTTTTTTTTGTGGTATGCGGGCCTCACTGTTGTGGCCTCTCCCGTTGCGGAGCACAGGCTCCGGACGCGCAGGCTCAGCGGCCATGGCTCACGGGCCCAGCCGCTCCGCGGCATGTGGGATCTTCCCAGACCGGGGCACGAACCCGTGTCCCCTGCATCGGCAGGCGGATTCTCAACCACTGCGCCACCAGGGAAGCCCCTTCACTCATGTTTTTATTATTCCTGCCCAGTATTGACTGTCTCTCTAGTATTAGGACTCATACCTATCTTTGCCATTATGTATGTGAATATTACCTCTCCCCCATTTTCTCCTTCTGCAACTCTTATTGTTATATATAAGACCATTTAGTCTTATCCACCATGACTTTTAGATATATTCTAGTATTATCTGTTTCTTATTCTCTCTTCTCAATAAGTCACCTCTGTCTAATTTTGTGCATGGTGTCCACAAACAGAAATCCTTAATTTTGATATAACCAGTTAATCGCTTTTAACTAATGGCTTAAGAAGACAATGGTTTTGTTCTCTTGAATTTTATTTAAGAACTACTTCCCTGCCTCTGTGTTGATATAATTTTCTTTCCTATTAATGTTATAGCTTTCTAAGAATTTGTTCATTTCTCCTGGGTTGTCCATTTTACTGGCATATAGTTGCTTGTAGTAGTCTCTTATGGTCCTTTGTATTTCTGTGGTCTTGGTTGTAACTTCTTTTTCATTTCTTATTTGATTGATTTGGGCCCTATCTCTATTTGTCTTGGTGAGTCTGGCTAAAGGTTTATGAATTTTGTTTATCTTTTTTAAAAAACAGCTTTTAGTTTCATTGATGTTTTATATTGTTTTTTTAGTCTCTATTTCATTTATTTCTGCTCTGATCTTTATGATTTCTTTCAATCTACTAACTTTGGGTTTTGTTTGTTCTTTATTCTCTAGTTGCTTTAGGTGTAAAGTTAGGTCATTTATTTGAGATTTTTCTTGTTTCCTGAGGTAAGCTTTTATCACTATAAACTTCCCTCTTAGAACTGCTTTTGCTGTGTCCCATAGGTTTTGGATTGTTGTATTTTCTTTTTCATTTGTCTCTAAGTAATTTTTTAAATTACTTTATTTCTTCAGTGATCCACTGGTTGTTTAGTAGCATATTGTTTAGGCTCCACGTGTTTGTGGTTTTTTTAGTTTTTTTTTTCTTATAGTTGATTTCTAATCTCATAGCGTTGTGGTAGGAAAAGGTGCTTGATATGATTTCAGTTTTCTTAAATTTACTGAGGCTTGCTTTGTGGCCCAGCATATGATCTATCCTGGAGGATGTTCCATGTGCCCTTGAAAAGAATGTTTATTCTGCTGCTTTCAAATGGAATGCTCTATAAATATCAATTAAATCCATCTGGTCTAATGTGCCATTTAAGGCCCATGTTTCCTTATTGATTTTCTGTCTGGATGATCTGTCCATTGATGTAAATGGGGTGTTAAATATTAATATTGTTTTACTGTCAATTTCTCCTTTTATGGCTGTTAGCATTTGCATTATATATTGAGGTGCTTCTATGTTGGGTGCATATATATATATATATATATATATTTATAACATATCTTCTTGGTGAATTGATTCCTTGATCATTATGTAATGTTCTTCTCTGTCTCTTGTAACAGTCTTCATTTTAAAGTCCATTTGGTCTGATATGAGTATTGCTACTCCAGCTTTCTTTCGATTTCCATTTGCATGGAATACATTTTTCCATCCCCTCACTTTCAGTCTGTACATGTCTCTAGATCTGAGGTGGGTCTCTTGTAGAAAGCATATAGATGGGTCTTGTTTTTGTATCCATTCAGCCAGTATATGTCTTTTGTCTGATGCATTTAATCTGTTTACATTTAAGGTAATTATTGATGTGTATGTTCTTATTGCCATTTTGTTAATTGTTTTGGATTTTTTTTGCAGGTATTTTTCCCCCTTTCCTATTTTGTTCTCTTCTCTTCTGATTGAATGTATATACCTCATTTTCTTTATCCACTTATCTGTCAATGAAAATTTGAGTTGTTTCTGTGTCTTGGCAATTGTGAATAATGCTACAATGAAGATGGAAGTGCAAATATCTCTTCACAATCTTGATTTCATTTCTTTTGGATATTTAGTCAAGTGAAATTGCTTGATAATATGATAATTCTATTTTTAATTTTTTAAAGACTTTGTACTGTTTTCAGTATTGGCTACACCATTTTACATTCCCACCAACAGTGTACAAATGTACAATTATTCCACATTCTCACTAACTTGTTATCATCTGGGGTTTTTTTATAGTAAATATCCTAAAAGATATGAAGTGATATCTCATTGTTGTATGATTTATATGTCCCTGTTTATTAGTGATGTTGAGCACCATTTCATTAAAATAAAAAGTGTATAATTTATAGCTTTTTCATTCCTTCAAGATGTTCCTGGAGAATAGGTTCTTGTCTCATTGCAGAAAGAATTCAGAGAAAAGACAGGGAAGTCAAGAAAGCAAAGCAAGGATTTATTAAGCAATAGTACACTCTCAAGGGGAGAGCAGGCAGACTCAGGTGAATAGCTGCCCTGGGTTTCTTTAGCAAGCCAGTTATATGTGGTGTAGAAATAAAGGGACAGAATATTCACTGGGGAAGGAGGGGTTTAGGGGTCATATTCCCTGATTTTCATCCTAGCTCCACCTTCCCAAGGGAAGGAGGAATTTTTGTCCTTATTTAGTCTTGATCAGAAGTGTCATGGCATTGGTGCATGATGGGAACTTCTTGTCTGCAAGGCTAATTTTATTGTAATGAGGACATAATAAGCAAAAGGTTACATTCAAATGCCGAACATTCTGGCTTTTTCCCACCTTTCTTTGTCTGCCTGCAGGACACTTATCACCCCAAAATGTGTAGTTTCCTGTCAGTCTGGAGGTTCCTACTTTTCCTTGCCCAAAGACCCTCTTATAAATGATGAAGACACTCATTGTTTACATGATGTATCATTTCCTGTCATTTGGCCTGTGCCCCTCCTTTCTCTGCTCATATCTAGGTGTGAACACAGGCTATCTTTCAATTTATTTGTATCATTTTCAATTTCCTTCATCAATGTCTTATAGTTTTCAAAATACAGCTCTTTTACTTCCATGATTAAGTTTATTCCCAGGTATTCTATTTTTTGATGTGATTATAAATAGAGTTGTTTTCTTGCTTTCTCTTTCTAATATTATTAGTGTATAGAAAAGCAACATATTTCTATATACTAATCTTATATCCTGCAACTTTACTGAATTCATTTATTCTATAAGTGTTTTGGTGGAGACTTTAGGGTTTTGTACATATAGAGTCATGTCATCTGCAAATATTGACAGTTTCACTTTTTCCCTTCCAAATTGGATGCCTTTTATTTCTTAGTCTTGTCTGATTACTGTGGCTAGAATTTCCAATACTATGTTAGATAGAAATGGCAAGAATGGGAATCCTTGTTTTGTTCCCAATTTTAAAGGAAAAGTTTTCAGTTTTTCCACCACTGAGTATGATGTTAGCTGTGGATTTGTCATAAATGGCCTTTATTATGTTGAGATATGTTCCTGTAATACCAACTTCGTTGAGAGTTTTTATCATGAATGGGTGTTGAATTTTGCCAAATGCTTTTTCTGTATCTATTGAGATGATCATGTGATTTTTATCATTCATTTTGTTAATGTAGTGTATCACTTTGATTGATTTGTACATACTGAGACATCCTTACATCCCTGGAGTGAATCTCACTTGATCGTGGTGTATGATCATTTTTATGTATTGTTGAATTTGACTTGCTAATATTTTGTTGAGGATTTTTGTGTCTATATTCATTAGAGATATTGGTCTGCAATTTTCTTTTCTTTTTTCTTCTTTAGTATCTTCGTCTGGTTTAGGTATCAGGAGAATGGTGGCCTTATAGAATGAATTTGGGAGTCTTCCCTCCTCTTCAACTTTTTAGAATAGTTTGAGAAGGGTAGGTATTAGCTCTTCTTTATATGCTTGTTAGAATTCTTCTGTGAAGCTGTCCAGTCCTGTACTTTTGTTTGTTAGGAGTTTTTAAATTACAAATTCAATTTCACTGCTAGAGATCAGTCTGTTTGATAGTCTGTTTCTTCCTGATTCAGTTTTGGAAGGTTATATGTTTCTAGAAATTTGTCCATTTCTTCTGGGTTGTCCTATTTGTTGACATATAACTGTTCATAGTACTCTTTTATGATTTTTTATAATCCTGTGGTATGGGTTGTTATTCTTCTCTTTCATTTCTTATTTTGTTTATTCGAGTCCTCTGTCTCTTTTTTCTTAATAAGCCCAGCTAAAAGCTTATGAATTTTGTCTTTTAAAAAAACCAGCTCTTAGTTTCATTGATATTTTCTATTGGCTTTTTATCTCTATTTTATACCTCTCTGACCTTTATTATTTCCTTCCTTCTGCTGACTTTGGGTTTTGTTTGTTCTTATTTTTATAATTCCTTTAGATGGTAAGTTAGGTAGTTTGAGATTTTTGTTTGTTTCTTGAGGTAGGCCTCTATCACTATAAACTTCTCTTTTAGAACGTCTTTTGTTCTGACCCATAGAATTTGGAAAGTGTGTTTTTATTTTCATTTGTCTCAAGATATTTTCTGATTTCTCATTGACCCATTGATTTTTTAGTAGCATGCTCTTGAGTCTCCATGAGTTTGTGTTTTTCTCAATTTTCTTCCTGTAAATGATTTCTAGAAAAGATACTTGATATAATTTTTATCCTCTTAAATTAGTTGAGATTTGTTTTGTGGCCTAGCATGTGATATATCCTGGGGAACATTTCATGTGCAGTTGAAAAGAATGTGTTCTGCTGTTTGCGGATGGAATGTCCTGTAGGTATCTATTAAGTGCCACTGTTCTAATGTGTCATTTTGGGGCCATTGTTTCCTTATTGATTGTTCTGTCTGGATAATTTGTGTCCATTAATGTAAGTGGGGTGTTAAAGCCCCCACTAAGATTGTATTATTGTCCATTTCTCCCTTATATCTGTTAATATTTGCCTTATGTATTTAGGTGCTCCCATATTTGATGCATATATGTTAATGAATATTATATTCTCTTCTTGTACTGATCCCTTTATCATTATATAATGCTCCTCTTTGTCTTTAGTTATAGACTTTTTTTTCTGGTTTTTTTTTTTTTTTTTGGTAACATCTTTATTGGAGTATAATTGCTTTACAATTGTGTGTTAGTTTCTGCTTTATAACAAAGTGAATTGGCTATACATATACATATATCCCTATAACTTCTCCCTCTTGTGTCTCCCTCCCATCCTCCCTATCCTGCCCCTCTAGGTGGTCACAAAGCACCAAGCTGATCTCTCTGTGCTATGCGGCTGCTTCCCCCTAGCTATCTATTTTACATTTGGTAGTGTATATATTAGACTTTGTTTTAAATTCTACTTTGTCTAATGTGAGTATGCCTACACCAGCTTTCTTTTCATTTCCATTTGAATAGAATATATCTTTCCCATTTCCTTACTTTAGTCTGTGTATGTCTTTACCTCTGAAGTCAGTCTTTTGTAGGCAGCATATAGATTGATCTTGTTGTTGTTGTTGTTTTATCCAATTAACCACCCTGTCTTTTGATTGAAGCATTTAGTCCTTTGGCATTTAAGGTAATTATTGATAGGTATGTACAGTTACTACCAATCTCTTACTTGTTTTCTGGTTGTTTTTGTAGTTCTTTTCTGTTCTTCTTCTTTTAATCTCTTCCCTTGTGGTTTGGTGGTTTTCATTACTGTTGTGTTTGTGTTCCTTTCTAGTTTTTATGTACCTATTTTAGGTTTTTGATTTATGGTTACCATTTAGTTCATATATATTGACCTGTAACTGTATCTACTTGCTTTAAACTCATAGTCATTTAAGTTCAAACACATTCCAAAAGCTCTACATTTTTCTTCCCTACCCTATGATTTGTGTTTTTGATGTCACATTTTATATCTTCATGTCTATCCCTTAACTCTTTATTGCAGTTATAGCTGATTTTACATTTTTTATCTTTTAACCTTCATATTAGCTTATTTAAGTGGTTGATCCACAGTCTTTACTATACCTTTGTCTTTACCAATGGGATTTTCCCTTCCTATAATTTATTTCTTGTTGCAGCCTTTTCTTTTTCTCTTAAAGAAGACCCTTTAACACTTCTTCTGAGGTTGATTTAGTATCGATGAACTCTTAGATTTTGCTTGTCTGAGAAGTCCTTTATCTCTCCTTCAATTCCAAATGATAACCTTGCTGGGTAGAGTATCCTAAATTGTAGGAGTATTTTTTCTTTCAGCATTTAAATATATTATGCCACTCCCTTCTAGCCTGCAAAGTTGCATTTGAAATATCAGCTGATAGCCTTATGAGGGTTCCCTTGTATATGACTCTTTGTTTTCCTCTGGCTTCCTTCAAAATTCTCTCTTTAATTTTGCCATTTTAATTATAATATGTTTAGGTGTGGATCTCTTTGGGTTCATCTTGTTGGAAATCTCTGTGCCTCCTTTACCTGGGTATCTGCCTCCTTCTTCAGGTTTAGAAAGTTTTCAGCCATAATTTCATCAAATATATTTTTTACCCCTTCTTCCTTCTCTTCTCCTGTGATCCCTATAATGCAAATTTTAGTACACTTGATATTGTCCCGAAAGCCCATTGTTTTTCTTTTTGTTGTTCTGATTCAGTGATTTTCATTATTCTATCTTCCAGATTGTGTATGTATCCTTCTGTATCACCTAATCTGTTAATTCCCTCTAGTGTATTTTCCATATCAGTTATTATATTCTTCAGATGACTGGTTCTTCTTTATATCTTCCAGTTCTTTTTTAAAATTCTTGCTGTGTTCATCATTCTTTTCCCCCATTCTGTTAGCATTCTTATTATTATTGCTTTGAACTTTTAATCAGGCAAATTATTTATCTCTGTTTCATTAAGGCTTTTTCAGGGGATTTGTCTTCTTCTTTCATTTGAAACATGTTCCTCTGTCTCCTCATTTTGTTTAACTCTCTTTAGCTCTGTGAAATTAGGTGAACCAGTTACCTATCCTGGTCTTGAAGGGGTTTCTTTGGGTGTCCCTATGCAGAGTACGTGTGCCCAGTGGCTTTGACAGGAGAGCTGGATCTGAAGTGAGCCCAGCCTGCATCTTCCCTGCAGAGTGTGCTGGTAGCCACCACCTTGGTGGGAGGTAGGGTACAAGCTACTCTACTGGGGGTGGAGGCAGTGCCTGTGGGGCTGGAGCAGGAGCCTGAGAGAAATAGGCTTCTCCAGGATGTAATGGTTATCTCTGCCTTGGCTTAGGGCATGGCCAGAGCCTGAGGGCTTGGGGCCGCACTTCTCTGCTGGTTTCACTTTCTACCCTCTCCCTCCCCATGTGCATGGTGTGTGTGCCTTGGTTAGAGGCTGGATTGCAGCTGGAGGGGTTGGTGCCACACCACTAAGCTGACTTTGCTACCCACCCTCCAAGTCTGAGCAGGGATGTGGGCTCCAGCAATGGCAGTATCCTCCATGGAGCTACTTTTGCTCCATCCTGCATATGTGCAGTGACATACATGCTGACATTGGCTGCCTCTGCCCTCATCAGAAGCAGGGCCAGGGTCCAAGCCAGCTTCAATCACTTCAAGTATGAGCACTCTCATTGACAACAGTAGCCTCTGACTTTGTGGGGAGCAGCACTGGAGCAAGAGGTGTTGGAGCAGGAGCCTAGTGAAGGCTGGGCAGTGTGCTGGGACAGTCCTGGCAAGGAAGCTGGAGCCCCAGGAAGTTTTCAATCTGCTGCCTCTGCACTGTGACTGGGAGTAAGAAAGTCTGTGTGTACACTCTTCAAGAGCAAAGTCTCAATTTCTTACAGCCTTCCAGTAATCTCCACTGGTTTTCAAACCAGCTGAGGGAGCTCATCTTCTCAATGTCAGAACCCAAGGTTGGGGTGCCTAGTATGAGGCTTGAACCTTTCACTCCCCAAAGAGGATCCCTGGACTTATTATATCATCCTCATCTTCTGGGTCCCATGCAAGGATTGTGGGTCTCAACCAGATTGCTTCTTCTCCCTTCCTACCAGACTCACTTGGATCTCTCTTTATAGCCTTGGTTGTACAAAAGCCATCTTGCTAGTCCCAGGTCAATTTCAGCAAGAGTCACTCTATATGTAGTTGTAGCTTTGATGTGTTTGTGAGGGAGTTGAGCCCTGTGTCCTCCTACTCTGCCATCTTGATCTCCTCCCTAATCTATAATTCTGTTTTACACTTCATTTATTTCTTGCTATGTTTTTACTTGTTTATTTTATACTTTTTTTGTTTTTCTTAACTTATTGAGTAGAATATTTATTTATTTATTCTTTAACCCTGAAAGTATATAGAGGTATGACTTTACCTCTCAATAAAGCTTTAACTGTGTCTAATAATTTTTTTTAATATTAGAGTCTCATTTTTATTACTTCTAAATAGTCTTCAGCCTTTGAATAAGATGGGTATTTGAGCAAATGTGTCTAAATTTCACACTCCTGAAAGTTCACAGTGAAGGACCTTCATATCATTAAAATTATGAAAAACCAATTTCAATGACAGAAACCCAGGATGAAAAAGAATTATTTACTAGAAATTTTGAGAAATTACTTTTTTTTTTTTTTTTTTGTGGTATGCGGGCCTCTCACCTTTGTGGCCTCTCCCGTTGTGGAACACAGGCTCCAGACGCACAGGCCCAGCGGCCATGGCTCACAGGCCTATCTGCTCCGCAGCATGTGGGATCCTCCCAGACCGGGGCACGAACTCTCATTCCCTGAATTAGTAGGCAGACTCGCAACCAGTGCGCCACCAGGGAAGCCCGAGAAATTACTTTTTGATAGTGTATAAACATATCAAAGTAAATGAAAGCTGACTATGACACGTGACTTTTATGATGATGTTTTTGAATTTCAAAGGTAAAGAAAGGATTCTTTAGGGGCTTCCCTGGTGGCACAGTGGTTGTGAGTCCGCCTGCCGATGCAGGGGACACGAGTTTGTGCCTCGGTCTGGGAAGATCCCACATGCCACGGAGTGGCTGGGCCTGTAAGCCATGGCCGCTGAGCCTGGGTGTCCGGAGCCTGTGCTCTGCAATGGGAGAGGCCACAACAGTGAGAGGCCCACGTACCGCAAAAAAGAAAAAAAAAAGAAAGGATTCTTTAAAAGCAAACGTAACACATAGCTACATGTTGCCAGTAGTTTCTTTCTCCTGTTGGAGGTGGATGTTTGAATTTTGAATTCACCATTAGAAACTGGAGCTCTCTGGTTTTGGAACCAACACTTTGGTAGACCTTTAGATTATGATGGCTCTTTTGGAAAGGGAATGTTGAGAAAATGAAAAGCTAACTTCTATGTTTATATGCATACTAATGTAAAAGATTGCCTTCATTGGATTCAGAGGAGGCTCCTGTGTGGGGGTGGTTGGGATATATAGTATTGATTTTTTCTTCTTCCTTTTTAGACTCAATTCCTCTGAGTCTAAGTCAGATCTGGAGGCCTAGATTTAACGTAGTAGGGACAGTGGTAACATTTCATAATGCATACGTATATTAAATTATCATGTTGTACACTTTAGATATATACAATTTTATTTCTCAATTGTACCTAAGTAAAGCTGGAGACAAAAAAAAGTAAAATAAAGTGGTAGGGACATATTTAAGAGCATTTCAATCCTAAGGAGGTAAGCTGCAAGTAAACAATAATAACAACTACTATTTATTGTTTTTTTTAATGTGCTGAGTGATATTCTAATAGTTATCTGCTGAGTACTAATTTGGCCAGTGAATTATAGCAATATTCAAATTTGTTAAATATTTTGAGTTCACTTTTGTCACAATTTGTTTGTTTGTTTTAGTTATTTGACAAACATTTATATAGCACTTACTAAATGCTGGGCACTGGGCTAAGCATTTTATGAAAAATTCATGCAGTCTTCATGATGACACTGTCATTTTTCCCACTTTAAAACTGAGACAACAGGCAAAGCGAGATTATGTAACTTGCCCAAGGTCACAAACTAATAAATGGTGGAGACAAAATTCTAACCCAGGCAGTCTGGCTACAGAAGCCACACTTTTAATCACTGTACTATGCTACATGTTGATTTTTTACACCGTGACCCTTTTGTTAAATACTATAGCCAGATTTTTATGCTTTGAGGATTTTTTTTAAATGGCATGTGTACACCCCTTGGGAAAAATATCAAGAGAAAACTACACTAGCATGGACAAAGCAGGAGAAATGCCTAAGACAAGATGACAAGAGAAATGGATGAGGGAGGCCAGAGTAGTGATCTATGGTAGCACAGGGTGGTCAGTGATAATTGGTATCAAGCTGTGCAAAATTCAAATTCTCATAAATACTAAAAAAGGTAATACATAGAAAGTTCAGTCTTCCTAGAGTTATATCAGATAGACTTAGAACGTTTCAGCTTATTATTAAAGAATTAAGGGACATCTTTGTTATATTTAGGCTCATCTCAAAATATTTTTAAAGGAAAAAAATATTTTTAAGGGGAAAAATATTTTTAAAGACTATTAAGGGGTAAATGATGTGAATTAAAATTTATTTACTTTACTAGACTATCACTGACACGTAAAGGAAGGATAATCTCAAATACTCAGGAACTCATAAAACTTGTCTGAAAAATCTGCTTGAAAATGCAATTCAGCCATCTTAAAGATGAATCAACCAATTAACTCACAAAAGGTAAAGACACAGTAAGAAAAAGAAAACTGTCAGGAAGTTCTGAATCCACTGAAAAACAGCAGTGACTATGGCTACAAAACAAAGTAATCATAATTCTTGAAATTAAATTCCATAATGTAAAAATCATAATGTTTTCAATGTCATAGTATAGAATGGAATACATATTTATGGAATTAAAATATTCAAGAAAACATCCAAAAAATGGATTGGGGGAGGACTTGAAATGGGAAAACAGTGAAAGAGAGAGGTAATACAGAAGTGGGAATTTCTTTGACAGGGAGTCAAAACAAAAGATAAAATTTCATTTCTGAAGTTAATACATTGAAAAATATGTTTTAATCACATTCATGAAAGATACAAAAGCCATTTTAAATGGAGGTTTTAAAAACATAAATTATATTTTCATTAAAGCAAATGTGTACCAATTTTTTTAATTGAACATTGAGAAATTGATTCCAGAAGTCTTGTTTTAAAATGTCTTTATTTAAAGCCACTTAAATTCTTAAAAGGGTACATAAAAAACTCAGGAGACAGGCTCTTTCTCAGTGGGAAATGTAATTTTGTGGATTTCTTTTTACTTTTTAACTTTCTTCTTTGCATTATAAACTGTTTGACCTGTGAAAGGTGTTGTAAGATCATTGTGTGGGGTTTGTAAGAGGAATGGCTTGAAGGGTCAGGAGGTAAAATTAGTAGCTAGAATTGGACATTAGGTTGAGCTAGTGTTTAGTTCTAGGACTTGGGGTTAGATATATTTTGATATATCTATATAAAAGATATATTTTGATACCTATGTGTTTCTTCACTACTACTGAAAGTTATTTTACTGGATATAGAATTCTTGGTTGACAGTTTTTATTCTTTCAGCACTTTAAAGATGTCATCCCATTGCATCTAGCTGACAGAGTTGCTAATGAGAAGTCCACTGTGATTCTTATCTTTGTTCTGCTGTGTATAATGTGTTGTTCTTTATTTTCCTTTGGCTATCTTCAAGATTTTCTCTTGATCTTCGGTTTTAACAGTTTGAGTATTATATGTGTAGATATATATAGGTTGTGGGTTTTGTTTCTTTTGTATTAATCCTGTTTGGATTTCTCTGAGTTATTGGATCTGTGGGTCTTTCATTATTTGGAAAGAAATTCTTGACTTTTATCTCTCTGAATATTCCTTCTTCTATATTCTGTTCTTTTTTCTCCTTCTAAAATTAAAGTTATACATATATTAGAGCTTTTGATGGTGTCCCACAGCTTTTGATGCTGTGTTGTTTTAGGAATTTTTACTTTATAATTTTCATTATCCTATCTTCAAATACGCCAATTCTTTTTTTTTTTTTTTAGCTTAGTTGAGTCTGCCTGTTAAAGGAATTCCTCATCTCTGTGATTGAATTTTTATTTCTAGACTGTCCATTTGACTCATAGTTTCTGTTTGCTGAAATTCCCCATCTGTTCATAAATGTTGTCTACTTTTTCCACTAGAGCCTTTAACATATAACATCTTTTATAATCCCTATCTAATAATTCCAACATCTGGGTCATCTCTGAGTCTGGTTTGGTTGATTGTCTTGTATCTTGACACTAGTTTATTTGATTTTTTTTCTTCTTGCTTTTTTTTCTTCTTACTTTTCTGTGTGACATAGTTTTTTTGTTTGTTTGTTTGAGAGTAGACACTAAGATAAATAATACTTATGCCTAGAAAGGCATATGATATTTATGGCTCTTTTGCTGCTATATGATTACTATGAGTGGTTGAGTAAATCTAATTAAGAATTGGTCTGGGTTTGGGTTTTGTTGTTGCTACTATTAACTTCCAATGCTCTCCAACTAAAAATTCTGCTAGCATTACCTAGTCCTTAGGTTGGCGGCTAGCATGCATATTGAGTTTTTCTTAATAATTCTGCTCTGCTTTCATATTTTGATCTTTGCTGTGTACCTGTACCTCAGAGGCCATCCCTCTGCATGTTCTTGCCCCATCCCCCATAGTAGACAACTGTTTCTTGTTACTTAGTTCTTGTCTATCTGGTGGTTACTGGAAGGAATGTTATCTTTTGTCTTTGTCCAGCCTGTCTTAAGCAGATTCTGCATCCCTGGGTTTGTTAGATGTAACTTCTCCAGTGATCTTGTCTCTCCTCCCCAGTGGCAGCCAAGTTATGCCTTTTATCTTCAGGAGGCCTGGTGTAGAAGTGAGATTCCTACTCCTTCCCCAACAGTAGAAAAGCAGCTTTGTTTTTTAGCTTTTACCCTTTCTGCAGCTGCAATAAATCTTCACCTTCGTCCTAGAGACAACAAGGTTTGCTTCCCTTCCCTGTGAGGCTTAAGGCTTTTCTTCTCTAGGTAGGTAGGACCCACGTAGTTTTTGCTTTTCCCACAGGGAGGCCACTCCCTCTCTCCATGCCTGTACTACCAACAGAGGCTTTCTCTGGTCTCCCTTTCAGTCTTTCTCATAAGTAGCCCACAGAGACATGTGAGAAGATCCGGTGAGTTGGTATAAAATCCACTTGTATCTGTGGTCTCCAGGGATTTTATAGTCTCACACAAGCCCACATTTGGCCTTTAGCAATTTGTTAAAAATTCTAGCTGAATTCTTCCTGTCTGTTTGAATGGTACCTGACATCTCTTCCTCCTGTGCTCAGCCAAGGGGAACCAGTGTTCATGCCCCATCTCTTTGAAGGAAACTGTCTTTCCTTAGACTTTAGGCCTGAAATGTCAGTTTTCTGAAAAGTTCAAAGAAAGTTATGGTTTTATGATTTATTTGGCTTTGTTGTTGTTGTTGTTGTTAGAATGGGGACCACACTCTAGTTTCCTACATCCTAGGCAGAAGCAGAACACCATTTTCTTTCTATTCTTTGTTGTTCTCCTGTTTTAATATTTTCTTGTTCTTTCCTTTATCATATCTTCCTTGATATTTGTATTGTTTCCTTTCCTTTTTTGGTTTTATGTATTAATAGACATATATCCTGTTTTATTCAGTTCCTGCATTGGTTCTCAGTAGAGGTGTACCACCTTTAGGGAAGGCACTTTGAAAGTTTGTTGGGGCAATTTTGTTTCTCCCAGTGATTCAAAAGGACTGTTGTTCATTAGTGGATAGATAATAAATTCTAGATGCTAGACATCCTGCAATTTATAGGAAAGTTCCACATATTGAAGAATTATCTCATGTCCACACACTTTTAAATATCCCACTGGATAGTCATATAAGTAAAAACTATAACAGTTTTATAACATATATTTATCTCATACAGAAACACAGTTTAAAAAATAATTTGGGTAAATACTGAATTTTATAGAATATAACTTTCTTTTGTTGTGAATTTAACCAAATTCTGGTCACTATTTGGACATAACTTCTCCTTGGCAATGTTGCTTATAAAGTTTGAGTCATGAAACATATCTCTATTTGTCTATCTTTCTAGTTTTGGCACTCAGCTATTCTAGGTAAAGTTATGGGCATCAGTCTACTTCATTTATGTCTCCTAGTGTTATGCGTGAACATTTACATGTTGAAATAATTTTTTGTTTTGTAAGCCACTGAGATTCTGGGACTGTTTCTTATAAAACATAACCTAGTGGGGCTTCCCTGGTAGTCCAGTGGTAAGACTCCTTGTTTCCACTGCAGGGGCCACAGGTTCAATCCCTGGTTGGGGAACTGAGATTCCATCTGCTGCATGGCATGGCCAAATAATTAAAAAAAAAAAAAAAAAAAAAAAAACTAATAACCTAGCAAAGCTAATACACACAGCTTAATTCCCTAGCACAATTCATATTTCTTGGAGAAAAGTTATGAGTCAACCCTCTGTCTCTAATCAGTCTGTACCACCTGCATTCTATTTATAGAACATTGCTGATGCTTCTAGAATGTGAATGACACCATTCCTCATCTCCAGAACTGCTGTAGGTGTGTCTCTGGTCTTCACTATTGACTGGATTATTTGCATGGGAATCTTTGGCAGGGTGGGGATGGGGGTAGAGAAACATGTCTTATGCTGTCTTCCCCAACTTAACATGGAGGGCCTCCATATTCAATGGTACTAGTTTTCTTGGTTCACTTTGATTCAATCTCAGACTCCTCGGGGTAAAAACTCAAAAGACAAAGAGAAGGTAAGTAATAGAGATCTAAAATAATTTCCATTTCCTATGGACATAGGAAGGATAAAGAGATGGAAATAAGGGATAATGAAAGGCTCCCCTGAAAAGACAAAATTGGCACTTTATGAGGCCTCACTGGTTTATTCATCACAAACCCATTTTTTAAATGTAACTTGTTTCTGAAAATAAAGCTCCATTCAAAGAAGCTGAAAAAAATTCACACCCTAGGGAGCCAGATGGTCTTTTATTCATAAAATTCTATAACTTCAGGATATTATAAAACTTTTAAACAAATAGAGGCCATAAGTATACTGATTTCAACCTGAAAGTAGGTATTTTTAAAATGTCAATACATAAACTATCACCCACGATCGTCAATGAATATGGATAAGTTGTTTTGACTTTCAACTGCTATAAAGAGAACATTGGTTGTTTTTACAGTTTAGAGGATTTCTTTTTCTCTTTAGTGGCAAAGCAAAGGACAGATGACTGAAATGGGTTGACTATTATGAAATAAAAAAAGAAATGTGACAGATATATTTAATTACCTTCAGGAATTTAACATTTTCTAGACATTTTTCTATGACATTTAATATGGTAATACAAGTTCTCAGAGCTAAATAGGAGGGGGTTTATTTGTGTGTGCTTTTTTTTTTTGGAGGGGGCTTTTTTTTTGCTATGAAAGAACTATCTGTCTCAAAAGTAGAGTGAAAACTATGCTAAGAAAGTAGAGAATGAAGAGAGGGAGAATGGAGGAAAGAAGGGAGAGAGAGAGGCAAGATGGAAGGAAGGAAGGGAAGAGAATGAAAGGAGAAGAAAGTAGGGGAGAGGAATGGACAAGTAAATAAGGAAGCAGGGTGGATATTTTCCAAACAAGCTTATCCAAAGTGTTGTGACAACTATGTTTTCCCATTACAAAGGAGTTGCTCCAAAAGTACACATCTGCAAAATGTTATTTTATTAAATGTTGCTGTTGCTTTTATAAATAGAGCTGGTGTACAAGAAAAGTCTGAATTCCTATGTAGTGATTGAAATGGCTTAAATGGAACAGCATAAATTGAAATATGTGGTAGTATACCTGACAGTCATAACTTACAGTCTTCATGTGATGAAAATCTTGGTTCCAGTGCCTTGAATTGTAAATTTTCATACAGATTGTAAAACAACTATATGCCAATAAAAATTCACAAAAAAATAAAGCAATACAATCTAAAATTAAATAAATAAATAATTTTTCATGTAGAAATTTATAATAATACAGAGATCTTCATTTCTAATTTGATCGTTGGTGAATTATGTCTTCTGTGGTTTCTGTGGAAAGACTCAATTCTTGTCTCAAGGAATACTGGAGTGTTTTTTATTAGTTCCAAAATATAAAAGCAGGATATGGAGACCTCTAGATGAAGATCTTTGGAATAAATGACAAAGGAGAGGGGCAAAGTTCCTTCTCAGGCTGTTTGCTCTGCTTAACTTCTGGTGCTCCAGCATCAGTTTCTCCTTGCTCTCTAGAGTTTCCACATCTTGAAGGTCCAATATTGGTCAGTGAAGTATGGGGGACATATAACTTGTCTCTTTAGCTCATAGCTTTTCAGCTTGAGTGGAATTACACTCAAGGAACTGGAATCAAAGAGCCATCTTAAAAGCCTTATCTCCACCTGGATCTGATACAGATTGTGAGATCCTAGACATTGAGCCTAAGCCTAAGGCCATAATGGATGAGACTTTTTTGTATTTTGGGAGGGGTAAGTGTATTTTTGCCTGTGGAGGAAATATAAATAATTTATGACGAGTGCAAACTATGAAAAAGATGAAGTTAAATTCTTTGACGTTCCTCCTATTGAGAAGTGAGGGGAAGAGGGGTGTCTATAGCTACTTCCCTTGAATCTGGACCAGCCTGTAACTGCTTCCACCAATAGAGTGTGGTAGAAGTGATGCTGTATCACCTCCAGGTTAGCCTTTATGACACCCAGAAGTTTCCTCTTCCCCTGCCCCCACCTTTTTTCTAGCCTGAGCCACCATGCAAGAAATCTGATTACCTTGAGGTGACCGTGGTATGGTATACGGAAGCCCACACTAGCCGTGTGGAGAGGCTGTGTCAAGAGTGAAAGCATGTTTTTTTGTTTGTTTGTTTGTTTGTTTTTGCTTCTATGTTCTGCCTTCTTCCTGCCTGGACACAAGACTTAAATATCTAAGAAAACTGTTGAGATTGGGAGACCAAAACACAAATAAACAAACAAACAAATGGCTGTACATTAAAGATGTCAGAGTGGAAAGACAGAAGGAGCTTGGGTCCCTGCTGACACTGATGAGTCATCCATATCAGCCAGCTCAAGACTGGCTCTTCTGGAGACAAAGCCCTATCTGCTTAAGCCACTGTTACCATGGCATTCTGTTACTTGCCACTGAATACACTCAGAGCTGATACAATTATCAATAAATACTTGTCTACTGGTTGACTGAATCAGTTTGACTGAACCCCTTGTTTCCCAGCCTTACCTTTTCTAGAAGTTCACCTTCAACAATATAGTCTCTGTGGGATTTGTGGATGTTACCTAAAGAGCACACTTCCATGGTTGGCACTTTGCTCAGCGATGCTCAACTGTGATCAGTCTCCATCCATCTAGTTTTTTCAGCATTTATTAGAAAAAAATTTTTTTTTTCCTAAGCACCACTTTGAATCTTAGAGTGTGTGACTCTAAGATGTCAGGTCATTTTACATTAAAATGCCTCCTATATTTGCCTCAGTTTTAAGTTTGAATGAGATTTTCTGAATGAGAGGGAGTTTTAGCATAGTCATAAGTTCCTGTTGCCATTACTCTCTGGCTTTTAAGCTCTTCTATTTAGTGTGGTTTTTCTCAGCAAAGCATGAAAAAGAAATGATAAAGAACAAATGTGATCATTTCTCCTAGTTTTCAGACACTGATGTCTGTGAGACAATAATTAGGAAAAAAGAAGTGGTGATCATATCAGTCACACCAGAGGATGCCTCAGTACTGACTTACTAAAATATGTTCTCTTTCCCCCATTCAAGTCCTAGGTGGTGGGTGTTAGCAGAGTTAGTTATAAAAAATGTTCTAGTTTCTTTTGCCTAAGATTTTAATCTCTTACAGCATGAAGGGAGAGGGTGCATTGAGTTATAGGAGCAGAGTGCAAGAATTAGAGTCAGTCAGGTCTGAGTTCAAATTTCTGGCTTTTTCTTAGAAAGCTGTATAATCCTGAGAAAGTCCTTCTGTCAATGCCCATGATCAGGACTTACAGAAAAGGGTTGTTATGAAGATTGAATGAGGCAATATATATATAAAACACCTACTTTGAAACCCAGCACATAGAGGCAAGAGGACAACTGCTGACTCTACTATTTAAGTAGTGAAGTACTTAAAACTTACCTCCCATGGTTGCATCTACAATATTCTCCTTTTAAAATGAGTTTTGGGGATTATCATAAGTAAATTCTTCAGTCCTTTAAAAATCTGCATTCTGCCTATTAAAATACGAGTAAGGTAATTATAAACCAGTGAGAAATAAGGCCAAAACACTAAGGTGCAATTTATATCTCAATTCTTCTAAATGGAAGTATTGGAAGAAGTAAAACTACCCCCTTGGAAATACTGCCTCAGGCAAAAGCTAAGTGTTGCCAAATATGGAGTTGAAGATAAATTAACTGGGTGATAAGATAAAGAAGCAAATCAAAAATTATGGTACTTCAAGACATATAACAAATAATCTGATGAAACCTGATGACTGAAGTGATCAAGTAACCATTGTGACTTCCTCAATTTCTCCAGTATAGTCTCAGAATATTTGTACTTGTGGAAAATATTTTATGAAAAGTATCACATGCACTTTTCCCTGGAGTAAAATCAACTATAGAATGTACATTTAATAATAGACTGCAAGAGACCCTCTAAGAAGAGCTTTTGTTCTACAACTTAATATTTGGACTTGTTCACCCATATGATAAACTAAAGATGTTCTACTTAATTCAGAGAAAATCCTACCCATAGGTTCACAGAAATTACCTTTCCAAAGATAGACCATAGACCATTCCTGTTAAATGATATCGTTAAAACCTAATAATTTAATTTAGAACACAAGTCTGCATCACAGTATCACAGTTGGAACACTTGCTTCTTGTAATGACAAGATCTGTTAATGTTTATGCCTATTGGAAAAGGGGACTTGGGTGGGGGAGGGAAGGAAACTTAATTCTTTCATATTTTCCAGGACTAGAAAAATAAGCACTGAGTAGGACACTTTCAAGATAATTATCTTTTTTCATTAGTTTAAAGTGACTTTTTGAGAGATTATCTGTAGAAATAACAATTGGCAAAAGGCACAATAATTTGCACATATTAAACATGCACTGTGTAACATTTTTCCTTTTGGAAGTCTCATATATGAAAGGCAGACAAAAATATACTTAAAATGTAAGAGTTTGTTGATTGATTCCTCCTTATTTTACTGGATTAAAAGACTTTACTTAGCCACACTATTCATCAAGTAAGTGATTTTTTAATGTTATGTCAGTTTCAATAAACAAGCTTCAAAGATAGTCTTTTAGTGGAGCAAGAACACATTTGTACCAGCTCCATTTGAATTTAATTGTGTCATTACAGTACACAATTACAGGAACCCAAAAGTAACAAAACACCCCATAGAAACCCCAAAGTAAAAAACACCACCAAAATTAAACTACAACTTTTGGACACATCAATTATATAACAGTCAAGGGAAAGATAGCTAGCTTTTGCTCCTTTATATATGTCTTCAAATCACTTTAAAAATAAAAAAGAGGTTTTAAAAACAGAAAAAAAGAAAATCCATGTATTGGTCACCTACTATGTGCATTGTCTATTATAAGTGGTGCAGTCGGAGTTGGAAAAATAAAGGAAACCATTCTTGATCTAGAGAGCTACCAGTTTAATGCCAATTCAAGTGCAGTTTGCTCTTGCTTTCTCTAGGTAAGATCTAACAGCAGCAAACTGTTATTTACAATTTTCTACTTCATGATCCTATCAAATCTCTAATCAAGAACAAAGAAAAGGGCTTCCCTGGTGGCGAAGTGTTTGAGAATCTGCCTGATAATGCATGGGACACAGGTTCAAGCCCTGGTCTGGGAGGATCCCACATGCCGCGGAGAAACTAGGCCCGTGAGCCACAACTACTGAGCCTGCGCATCTGGAGTCTGTGCTCCACAAGAGAGGCCGCGATAGTGAGAGGCCCACGCACCACGATGAAGAGTGGCCCCTGCTTGCCACAACTAGAGGAAGCCCTCGCACAGAAACGAAGACCCAACACAGCAAAAATAAATAAATTAATTAATAAAATAAACTCCTACCCCCCGGCCCCCCAAAAAAAAATATAACAAAGGCTTCCTGGAATGAAATTTTTCAAATCTTCAAATTATAGCCCAGTGTCAGTTTCTCCCCATCTTCAAGGGATATTCAGGGTAGCTTTTTGTTTCACTGGGGCCAGGCCTGCCCCCTCCAATCTCTATAGTCAAAGGAGACTAACAGTGTTTATTATTTTCTCTGTCCATAACCTCTCAGGAGGTGAGGTGGGTACTGCTACACAAGTCACATTCCTACATTTGCACTTTCTATTACAGACTATAGAACAGATCAATCTCAAATATCCATAAAATGGTGTAACACAAAGGGTGAAGGGATGTAGCTTCTCATTGTGTTGGAATCAGAATCTTGTTAGCGGTACCCTTGATTTCCATGGACTGTGGAAGGAAGGAAGCTATAGTCTAGTGCCCTTAACAAAAGAATCCACATAACATAGTCTAGTGGGCTAATTTACATAAGTCCTTTGAAGAGTTCATTTACAGAGATTGACTAAGATTAGCACAAGTCTGGGGAGTTCAAGTATAGCTTAAGTGAACAAATAAGATTCCTTACAGCAATATACTGTGCAAAATTTGTGGTTACTGCAAACCTCACAATTAAATGTTTCTTCCTAAGAGATTTTTTTTTAACTTCGTAGTTAAACAGTTGAATACCACAGAGATATTCTTGTTCTTCTTCCTTTGAATACGGAAAAAATAGAAACTGTGATCATGATAACAAGAAAAAAGAGGAATAGTTTTTAAATTATATAAAATGTTTGCTTATGGTTTCCTTTGCTGTGCAAAAGCTTTTAAGTTTCATTAGGTCCCATTTGTTTATTTTTGTTTTTATTTCCATTTCTCTAGGAGGCGGGTCAAAAAGGATCTTGCTGTGATTTATGTCATAGAGTGTTCTGCCTATGTTTTCCTCTAAGAGATTGATAGTGTCTGGCCTTACATTTAGGTCTTTAACCCATTTTGAGTTTATTTTTGTGTATGGTGTTAGGGAGTGTTCTAATGTCATACTTTTACATGTAGCTGTCCAGTTTTCCCAGCACCACTTATTGAAGAGGCTGTCTTTTCTCCACTATATATTCTTGCCTCCTTTATCAAAGATAAGGTGACCATATGTGCGTGGGTTTATCTCTGGGCTTTCTATCCTGTTCCATTGATCTATATTTCTGTTTTTGTGCCAATACCATACTCTCTTGATTACTGTAGCTTTATAGTATAGTCTGAAGTCAGGGAGCCTGATTCCTCCAGCTCCACTTTTCATTCTCAAGACTGCTTTAGCTATTCGGGGTCTTTTGTGTTTCCATACAAATTGTGAAATTTTTTGTTCTAGTTCTGTAAAGACAACCCTCAGTATGGGAGAAAATATTTGCAAATAAAACAACTGACAAAGGATTAATCTCCAAAATTTACAAGCAGCTCATGCAGTTCAATAACAAAAAAACAAACAACCCAATCCAAAAATGGGCAGAAGACCTAAATAGACATTTCTCCAAAGAAGATATACAGGTTGCCAACAAACACATGAAAGAATGCTCAACATCATTAATCATTAGAGAAATGCAAATCAAAACTACAATGAGATATCATCTCACACCAGTCAGAATGGCCATCGTCAAAAAATCTACAAACAATAAATGCTGGAGAGGGTGTGGAGAAAAGGAACACTCTTGCACTGTTGGTAGGAATGTGAATTGATACAGCCACTATGGAGAACAGTATGGAGGGTCCTTAAAAAACTACACATAGAACTACCATAAGACCCAGCAATTCCACTACTGGGCATATACCATGAGAAAACCATAATTCAAAAAGAGTCATGTACCAAAATGTTCATTGCAGCTCTGTTTACAATAGCCAGGACATGGAAGCAACCTAAGTGTCCAGATGAATGGATAAAGAAGATGTGGCACATATATACAATGGAATATTACTCAGCCATAAAAAGATATGAAATTGAGTTATTTGTAGTGAGGTGGATGGACCTGGAGTCTGTCATACAGAGTGAAGTAAGTCAGAAGGATAAAAACAAATAACATATGCTAACACATATATATGGAATCTAAGAAAAAAAATGTCATGAAGAGCCTAGCGGTAGGACAGGAATAAAGACACAGACCTACTAGAGCATGGACTTGAGGATATGGAGAGGGGGAAGGGTAAGCTGTGACGAAGTGAAAGAGTGGCATGGACATATGTACACTACCAAACGTAGGGTGGATAGTTGGTGGGAAGCAGCCGCATGGCACAGGGAGATCAGCTAGGTGATTTGTGACCACCTAGAGGGGTGGGACAGGGAGGAGGGAGGGAGACGCGAGAGGGAAGAGATATGGGAACATATGTATATGTATAACTGATTCACTTTGTTGTAAAGCAGAAACTAACACACCATTGTAAAGCAATTATACTCCAATAAAGATGTTTAAAAAAATATTTGCCACATTCATCTAAGTCCTATCTATCTCTTCATTCCTTGTACTTTTATGATTCCCTGAATATTACTAGTCATTACCCTTCTCGTCTTTATCTTGCTGCAAAGGGCAGTAAACAGCACAGCTCTGAAATTTTCAAAAAGTTTTTCGTGTTTTTCTTTTGTCAACAAGATTATTTTCTTCAGGGATTCTCATCAAATGCCATTATGATCTATAAGTTATTTTACTCTTAACCACAACTAACTCCAGTTTTGAGGCTTATAATTTTGACTCTAAAACATAAAATTATTGAATAGCAGCCAGGTAGAAGCAAAGTATATAGAGTGGCTAATGGCAAACATGAAACATTCCTTAGGTGGAAATTTATCAGTATCTCCTAAACAAGTATCTTTTGGACAATTTTGGTGTTATTTTGTAACAAGATAGGTAAAACGAAGTTAAACAGTCTCTTTACTGAAGAAATTCCCAAGGCTCTGTATGGTAATGTGCATTATGAATCTTTGAGAGAAAAATATACTATACAGCCATTCTCAAACTTACTTGATTAAAAATACCTTTTTCTTTTTTTTCCTTAAAGAATCTTCTTTGACTAGTTTCCTGGATAGCAAACTAGATAGAGAAATCATGAGTTACCTTGCAATTCAAATGAGGTCCATGGACCAGCAACATGGGCATCACCTATTAGATTAGAAAGGCTGAATCTCAGACCTACTGAATCAGCATCTGCAAGATTCCCAAGGTGATACTTTGCATATTTAAGTTTGAGAAGACCTGGATTAGAAGATAATTCTGAGTCCAAGGAGACAAACATTTATATTTAGATAAGCATATTGCACAATCATCTTTGTGCAATGTAAACGAAGGGAATCAGAATATGCCACCCTCAAATAATGCCAGTTTGGCATAAGGATTACTTCGAGTGGAGGCAATTGAGAATCAACAGATACAGAAAGAGTTCTCTGCCCTCTCCTTATTTGCTTAAAAGTGGACATACATTTGCCTTTGAGGATGGTGCCCACCTCCCATACCAGGGAGAGAAGAGATATGCTTGTCTTCTAAGATGGAGAGTTGACACCATGATGAGTTTGCATAAACAGACCTTACTAAAATAGTCCTTATCTTCCATGAGTTCTTCCATATATTTCCTAGTTACTTTCCCATAATTCTTTATCTCTTGAAGCCCAAACCCTCTTTCCTTTGTTAAAAAGGAATGTAAGCCCTGAGTCTAATTGCTTCTTTGAGTTTTAGGTCTTTGGGGGGAATTCCTATGCACATAAATATTAATAAAAGTTGTGTGCTTTTACTCCTATTAATCTGTCTTTTGTTAGTATAATTTGCAGGACCCCCACTTACTGAACATAAGAGAGTAGAGAAAAAGGTTTTCCTCCCTGATACAAGCTTCATGAAGGCAGGAATTGTTTTGCTCACAGAATTATCCCAAGCACTCAAAACAGTGTTTGTGGAACATCATGGGTATTCAGTAAATGTGTATGTAATGACTTATTATCCCAGCCAATGCTTTAATTATCCATTATATGCTCTCCATAGTATTTAATCTTAATGGAACATTATCGATATTTGATGCCTCAAGGGGTGGATCATGAGCTTAGGGAAGAAACGATAGTCTTCCTGAGAGGCATCACTACAGAGTAACTTTCAGCCACCATGATAGACTAAATTTATTGCCTATATTATGAAGGACACTTTTAAAAACTTGCTATAGGAAATAACTAATAAATATATATTCTGTAGGTCATAGAAATGGGATTTCCTACAGTGTTTTATCATTAGAATACTTAAATTGACTGTATTTCAGCAACTTCCCTTCAAGTTCTCCAAGATCAATTTTATTTTATTCTGTGAGGTTGTCTTTCTGCAGGGTTTCTTTCATGTGTGATCTTCACTCTGAGCCTCTTCCTCCCATCTCTAATTCTCAGTCACATTCCTATAGATTATAAGCCTTAAACTGCCACATGGTTTCTAACACTAATGTGATTTGCAGTTAAGCCCCTGATGATCTTTATAAATTGAGATAACGGATTTAACTCCTATTAAGAGTAATTACAGAACAGCTTTGTGGTAGAATTATAAAATATGGACACACTTCCTGATTCAATAAAGTGGAGCTTTCATATTGAAAAATACTGTAAAAGTATAATTCAAAATAAATGTGTAGTTAATGGAATCAAGGGCATCTTTAAATGATGACAAACATAGTATTGTTTATACAGGGTCTGAAGACATACTGAAGAATCTCCTTCCCTCTACCATCACCACAAAATAGTTCTCTCATAATGTTAACACAGATTCAAATTGGCCATTAGTAACTCCTTAAGGAACCCAGTCCTTCACCTCTGGTCTTGCAGTCCTTCCAGTATCTGCCTTCTCCAACTATTCCCTCCATACTCTATGCTCTAACCTAGACTATTTGACATTTCTCAGAAGCATTTCATTCCTGTGGACGTTTGCTCAAACCATTCCCTAGAATACCTAGGCCACTCTTCCTTTGCTCACTTCTCTGCCTATGTTCCAATAAAGTGAATTCACGTAAAGTATAGACCCTTCAGAGCATAGCTTAACTATTAGCTCTAGGAAGACTTCTCTCACTTCTCAGGATGAGCTTTACTGTACTAGGTGGTTGTATCTCTTCCAGATAAATCACTTTATGTCTGTTTGGAATATGTTGAATCCCTATCTCATTACATATACTCAATTAGGTCTTGGTAGATTATGAGCTGCTCAGGGATGGGTGTCATGTTTTTCATCTACATATTCCTAATACCTAGCATCACACACTCATTCACTTATCCAATAATCATTTTAAGGAACTCAGAAAATGGAAGACCAGTGAATGAATGAATAATTTGACCCGGAAAGGATGTAAGCAATGCAACTCTTCTAAGCAAGGCATATCCAAATTCTATTTAGTATATCATTCCTTTTTTCATTCAGTCTTCAAATGTTTTATGTAATATTATCAATATTATAGTATAACAATAACCACAACTTATATCCACGATGGAGCAAGCACTGTGCTAGGTACTTTGATACAGAGAGATAGATTTCTTTCTTTGAAGTACGTAATGGCTTTCTCAAATTCCAAAAATAAATAAAATACTACTTCCTTGGTAGTTTGTGTCTTTCAAGAAATTGACCTATTTCATCTAAGTTGTTGAATTTATGTATTCCTACTTGAGCTCAAGTATCCCTACTCGAGCAGTTATTTGTACATTCGTGTTCATACAGGTTTATTCACAATAGTCAAAAGTGAAGTAAACTAGACATGAAAGGACAGATATTGTATGCTTTGACTTATGTGAGGTTCCTAGAGCAGTCAGATTAATAAAGAAAATGGAATGATTGTTTCCAGGGGCTGTGAGGAGGAAGGAATGGAGAGTTATTATTTAATGGGTATACAGTTTCAGTTCGGGAAGAAGAAAATGTTCTGGAGATTGACGGTGGTAATAATTGCATAACAATATGAATGTATTTAATGCCACTGAACTGTACATGTAAAAAATGTTAAAATGGTAAATTTTATGTTATTTATATTTAACCACAATAAAAAAAATCCTTATAGGTTAAAGTACAAAATATAACAAACTAAAACAAAAACGCTGGAAGAAAACATGGAATATTTTAAAGTTTGGATGATAAAGACACAATAAATAAAATTAAAAGATAGTAGAAAGAAAATTTGATACATAATATACAAAGAATTCCTTCTAAACAATAAGAGAAAGCAAATAAACCAAATATAAAATGGACAAATGATTGAATAGACAATTGAGACTACACAACTCAAAACAGAACATATCTAAAAATAATTCCTCGTTGATTAAGTTTTAAGCACAACAAGCTAACTATAAAATATTAGCAGAAAATACAGCACATTTTGGAAATGCTTGCTACACAAAATACCAAATCCAGAAGCTATAAAGAAAACATAAACATATTTGGCTATCCAAAAATTTTAAATCCATACTACAGAGGCACCATAAAAAAGTAAAATGGCCATCAAAAAAGGCCTGTGATGTTATTTTTTTAACACAATAAGTTGTATATAGGATTTGTTTCATAGATATAGTTAACGAATTATAATTAACATTTACCTGAAAGTCACCTCCAGAAACCACTAAGAACATTCTTAACACAAAGCCATCAGTAATGGGCCATTCAGCATCTTATCTTTTTCATTTTTTACTTAAACTTGTAAAACTTGTTTTTTGACTAGAAAAATGTTGAAACTAGGAAAACATAAAACAATAAGAAATGGCTCAATATTTTTCATATCATCTTAATCATTTTATTATGTGCATATTATTTTAAGCCATCCACTAATAAAATGATCCAAACTGAAAAAAAGTAAAAAGATGACAGAAAATTAATATATAAAGTATGTAAAGAATACCTACCAATTAATAATTTAAAAAACAAATAAAATAAAAGATAGGCAAAAATAAATGATTCACAAATGAAATACAGATGATTAACATAAAAAGAGTTAACTTTATACATAATCAGGGAAATGCATTTAAAAATATTAATGAAATAAATTTTTACCTATTAGCAAAATTTTGAAGGTAAATAATGTCCAGATTTGGTAAGTTCCTCATCATGCTGCAGAAAATATAAATTGGTACAGAAATTTTGAAGGCAATGATAGGTTTGATCAATATTTTAAATTTGCATATCCTATGACCCAACAGTTATTTCTAGGCATTTATTTGATACATGTAAAAAAGGTGCTTACTACAATATTATTGTAATAATAAACTTTTGGAAACCAGACATTATCATCAATAGAGAAATTCTTAAATTTTCTGTTGTTCATACTATAGAATACTATGTAGCAGTTAAAAATAATAAATTAGATGTGTATTTTTTAATTTTATAAAAATTTTTATTGCATGATTTTTAGATTCTATAATGCTTTACAGTTTTCAAAAGTTTCACACAGATGATTTCATATAATGTCATAATAACTCCCTTTCCCTGTATTGCCCCTTCCCCTTTCCCTCTCCCCACGGTAACCACTAGTTAGTTCTCTATATCTGTGAGCCTGCTTCTTTTTTGTTATATTCACTAGTTTGTTGTATTTTTTAGATTCCACATATAAGTGATATCATACAGCATTTGTCATTCTCTGTCTGATTTATTTCACTTAGCATAATGCCCTCCAAGTCCATCCACATTGCTGCAAATGGCAAAATTTTATTCTTTTTTATGGCTGAGTAGTATTCCATTGTGTATGTGTGTATGTATGTATGTGTGTGTGTGTGTGTATATACATATATACACCACTTCTTCTTTATCCATTCATCTATTGATGGACACTTAGCTTGCTTCCATGTCTTGGCTACTGTAAATTGTACTGCTAGGAACATTGGGGTGCAACTATCTTTTCAAATTACAGTTTTTGTTTTGTTCAGATACATATCCAGGAATGAAATCGCTGGGTCATATGATAGTTCTATTTTTAGTGCTTTGAGAAACTTGTATAATGTTTTCCACAGTGGCTGCATCAATTTACATTCCCACCAACAGTGTCAGAGGGTTTCCTTTTCTCCACATCCTCGCCAACATTTGTTATCTGTGTTCTTTTTGATGGTAGCCATTCTGGCCAGTGTGGGGTGATATGTCATTGTGGTTTTGAATTGCATTTCTCTGATGATTAGTGATGTTGAGCTTCTTTTCATGTGCCTATTGGCCATCTGCATTTCATCTTTGGAAACATATCTATTCAGGTCTTCTGCCCATTTTTTAATCAGGTTGTTTGTTTTTTTGATGTTGAGTTGTATGAGCTGTTTATATAAGTTGGATATTAACCCTTTATTGGTCATATCATTTGCAAATTGCTTCTCCCATTCAGTTGGTTGTCTTTTCATTTTGTTGATGGTTTTCTTTGCTGTGCAAAAGCTTTTAAGTTAAATTAGGTACCATTTGTTTATTTTTGCTTTTGTTTCCATCACTATAGGAGACATGTCCAAAAAAGTATTGCTACAATATATGTCAAAGACTGTTCTGCCTATATTTTATTTCCTCTAGGATTTTTATAGTATCTGGTCTTACATTTAGGTCTTCAATCCACTTTTTTTTTTTTTTTTTTTTTTTTTTTTTTTTTTTTTTTAGTACGTGGGCCTCTCACTGTTGTGGCCTCTCCCATTGCGGAGCACAGGCTCCAGATGCTCAGGCTCAGAGGCCATGGCTCACGGGCCTATTTGCTCCACGGCATTTGGGATCTTCCCGGACCGGGTCATGAACCCGTGTCCCCTGCATTGGCAGGTGGACTCTCAACTACTATGCCACCAGGGAAGCCCTTCAATCCATTTTTGAGTTTATTTCTGTATATGATGTTAGAGAATGTTCTAATATCATTCTTTTACATGTAGGTGTCCAGTTTCCCCAGTACCACTTATTGAAGAGACTGTCTTTTCTTTTGCTCTCTTTGTTATAGATTAATTGATCATAAGTGTGTATATGTATATGTACTATCATGGAAATCTCATAGATACATTAGTAAGTAAAAAAAGTTGCAGAAAAATATTTGTAGAATGATCCCATTCCTATAACAAATTACAAACAAACCATATTCAATCTGTTTCCAGGTGGTGGTAAAGCGACACTTTCTCTACATGCATGATATTTCTCCAGGAATGTATTCATATATTGTACACACTTTTTGGTTTTGGAATAGATGAAATGCAAACACTTGCATGTTTTTAGAAGTAAAATTTTAAATAGGGAAGCACAGAAGACTCAGAGGCTTGAAATTCAGAGGTTCTGAAAGCTCATAAAACACATTTTAGAACCAGGAGAGGTCTGAATGAAGGCTCCAGTAAAACTCTGCAGTGGGGGGACCTGTCCACAGCACAGCCTTTCCTCACCTCAAAATAGGAGAGGTTCCCAAGGGCTTTTGTGGCCTTCCATTTCCTGTTCTTTTCTCCCTATCTCCCTGATTGTCCCCAGAGTCCTGGATCAAGAATGAGATAGGCCTGGGAGGGGATTACTCCAAAGCAATGAAACCTCCCACAGTCCTTCCAGATCCAAATTCCTGCCCACCCTCCACTACCCTCTACTTACTTAGCATTAGAACCTAGCAGCTTTTGATGTGACAGCCCCACCATTACCAGCCACACTGCACTGCTGGGGAGAGCCCTGCAGCCTGACACAGACACCCCTGTTTCTCACCATGTATAAAAAGCAGCTGGTCATTGAGTGCCTTCAAGGAGACTCAATTGTCTGTGTGGTTCGTTAAGGCTACTTATATATTTTGGTAAGCTTTCCTGTAAATGATTCTTTATCAGTTTAACAGTGAAGGTTAGATTGATATTGTTTAGTTAAGATGGGTAGTTCTGTTTATCAAGAGCCAGGAAATATGGTCCAGAAACTGTGCAAAAGACTTTACATATGTTGTTTAGTTTAGCTTCCTCACATATAATTATGAGGTAAGAGCTATTAATATCTCCATTTTATAGGTGAATAAACAAACAGTAGCTTAAAAATGTTAAGTGTCCAAGTTCACTTGGTTAGTAAGTAGCAGAGTTATGACTTAAATGCAAATTTAAACCCAATCAGTCTAATTTCTAGCCCTGTACACTTAACTATCACAAAAGGGTTAATGTGGGCTCATCAAGGGAAAACTGTTACTTGACAAAATGCAGCCTAAGGCTTACAGCTTTTTAATGCAAACTATTTGCTTAATTCTGGGGATGTTTTATTGGCAAGAATTACATGCAATAGCAAGATCACTCCCATAAATAGTTTGAGTAGACTTTATTGATTTCATTCTCTAAAAATCTGACAGCAGGACAATGTCATCTTCCCATTTTACAGATAACACCAGCAGCAATTTTTAAATTAGCATTGAACATAACCATTCCGGATTCATTACCCTGGAAAACGTCCTTCCTCTATCCATTGATGAAGCTAAATGCTTCTCTAAGGAGCCCTCAGAAAAGCCTGTGCCAAGAAATGGACCTCAAAGTACATTCAGGCTTTAAATGCCTTAAAACTTAGGGTAGATATCCTTTCCCTATTTCCAATACAGGAACTGCCATGCACCTTTCTAGACTCCTATTGGGAAAGCACATTCCTTTACATTCACTCCAGACTGGAGATCTGATAGAAGGAAAGATACTCTTTAACTGTGGCCCAGTGCAAGGAGGCATTCACATCTGCCACCCAGACATCATCTCCCTGCACCTCTAGCCACAGAAAATAGGGATTTGGTGAGAAGAGGAAGCTGGAATAAATGAGAAGAGCCTCCAAATTTTAATGACTTAATACTTTACTTCAGAACCCATAAACAATTCCTACCATCTGGCTTCATTTTATTTTTTATCACACGGGAGGGAATCTCAGCCTACTACATGATAAAAAAAAAAAAAAAATCAGGATCAAGTTCCTCCTTTCTCCCCAGCCCCCACTTCCAGCTCTGAGCCCAGAGTTTTGCAAAGCAAATCTTTGCTATTACTCTTACAGAGAAAGAATTTTGGCATGGAAGAAAAAGAACTCCAAGTAAGACAAGCACAAAAGGTGTTTTGTTTCTTTCAAATCAATGTAATTTATACAGCTGTGTATATGAGCAAAGCTGCTTCAGGGAAGCAGATCCGAGCAGGGACTTTCGTGTCTTGGCACCATGTCCCTCTGAGCTGTTCTTGAATCACTTCACCTCACTCTACCTTTAGTGTCTCCATTCAAACATTCAGAAAAAATAAAGGGAATAAAGAGAACCCTGAATAAAAAGAACTAAATTGATTAGACAATAAGTGTGGTCACTGTGTTCTTTTCAAGAAACTGCATCACTTAAAAAAAATCGCTTTTTAATAAATGAATAGTATATAAGTTATAAGTTTAATGAAAGCAAGTTGTCTCAAGTTTTATAAAGTTCAGCCCTTCGTTCATGGCTCTGACACAGATTGGAATTTTCAGCCAGAGCCAACTCTTACCCAGGGGTGGATTCCACACATACTTTCATACTCTAGAGGAGAAAACAAGGCAAACAAAGTGTTGAGTCTGTTGAATGAGTGAACGAGTAGGTCAAAAATGTCCTCTCATCATTATTGCTTGTGTTCAAATTGAATAACGTTTGGCAATACAACTTTAATTTATGGGCCAAAGATTTCGTTATGATGACTCTTTAAGTTATCAATGTGTCTTTTTATTGCTTCACAATCAATTCAATCATGTATAAAAGAGGTAGCCTTACTGATTCCCCAACGTTCTATCTATGCCTTAACCTCATAAAGAGGGTCTACCTGGTATGGAGATATGAAAAATAACTAACACTCATTGGGTGCTATGTATGGGACAGGCAGAGAGTAAAAAAAACTCTGCATGTATTAACTCATTTAATCCCTACAATAAGCCTGACTAAACAATGATGATGATGGTGATAATTTTATACATGAGGGATCTGAACTTCAGAAATGTTAAGTAAGTGGAGTTTACACAGACAGCAATTGTCAGTGTCTAAGTTTGAAAGCCCAAGTCTGCTTTTGGAAACTGTGCTCGTATGTATGATATATTGTATTAGAAAGAGCACAGGCTTTGGATATATCCAGACCCTAGGGTCAAATCACAGATTAGTCATTTACTAGCTGTGTGACATCAGGAAAATTGCTTCACCATTCTGAGGCTCAAATTCCTCAACTGTAAACAGATATAAAAACAAGACTATCTCATAGGAATATAGGGAACTTTAGAAACAGACCCTGACTCCAAAGGGGTTCTAAATACATTGAACTTTTGTTTTAGTTATTATTAATAATATTTAAAAGTCCAATAATAGTAAAGGCCCCACTCCATTTCAGTACTTGCTGACAATCTGGAGAATATGATTCTAAGACTTTCCTCTCAGGTCTGCCCTTTAAAAGCCAGTGAATTTTTTTTACAGTTTAAATATTCTAACTTCAAAATGCTGACGTTCTCCTCTCCTAAGGCACAGTTAAGGGGTCCCAGAGAAAAGCTGGTAATGCTGAAGACAGTGCCTTGGAAACGATGTGTCTCTGTAGCTATGGGGCAGTGACAGTGGGGGAGGCGTCATTCCAAGGCAGCCAGCTGCTCAATGTAAGAGCCAGTAAATTTTTGAAGAACCTTTGGGTGATAAATAGGTCAACTTACCTTTCTACCTTTTCAAAAGAAAAAAGAATTCCATCAAGTACATTCCCTGTTTTATCCCTAAGGGCTAAAATAAAAGCTGCTATATCAGCAGAGATTGTATTATTCTAGAATGTTTTCTCCTAGAACTTTGTGGACTGCACTATTCTCTTAGAATCCATTTCCTATCACTTTTGAGATCAGGAAGGCAATAGCATAGTATCAGCCACCACAGGAGAGCAGAAATATTTTTCATTTCCATGATGTACATGAAAATTAAATTTAATTATTCCCCAACATGTCAAAGGCACTCATCAAGTTAGGCTGGTTTATACTGAGCAAAAACTGTGAATAAGATTTAATTTGGAAATAATTGTTTCAGCCAATCTTCCTGAACTCTGAGGAGGAATTACTATTTGTGGCAATACATACGGGAAACCTAATGTGCTGACTAAGAAATGCCATTTGAGGTGGAAAAGCTGTGAAATTCACGGCATGTACTAATTTCACCGCATAGTAAATCTTTCACTGAAAAGTTATGGACTATAATGCCTTGCCCCTAGGAACTAGCCTGCAGAAAGTTATGACTGCATTAAAGGAGGCAGTAGGGATTTATAGAATACCAACCTTATCAAATTTGACAGAATCCTTTCAGAATGAAAAAAATTGCTGACAGGCAAAACCATGGTCATTGTGGATGTCTGGGCTGTTTTGACAATGTTACATAAATTACCAGAGGAATCAGACCTTCAAGATGGCAGAGGAGTATGACGTGGAGATCTCCTTTCTCCCCACAAATACATCAGAAATACATCTATATGTGGAACAACTCCTACAGAACACCCACGGAACGCTGGCAGAAGACCTCAGACTTCCCAAAAGGCAAGGAACTCCCCACGTACCTGGGTAGGGCAAAAGAAAAAAAGAAAAACAGAGACAAAAGAATAGGGACTGGACACGCACCTCTGGGAATGAGCTGCGAAGGGGGAAATGTTTCCACGTACTAGGAAGCCCCTTCAGTGGTGGAGACACGGGATGGTGGGGGGAAAGCTTCGGAGCCACAGAGGATAGCACAGCAACAGGGGTGCAGAGGGCAGGGCGGAGAGATTCCTGCACAGAGGATCAGTGCCAAATAGTACTCACCAGCCTGAGACGCTTGTCTGCTCACCCGCCGGGGTGGGCAGGGGCTGGGAGCTGAGGCTCAGGCTTCAGTCGGATCACAGGGAGAGGACTGGGGTTGGCTGTGTGAACACAGCCTGAAGGGGGCTGGTGTGCTACAGCTACCTGGGAGGGAGTCTGGGAAAATGTCTGGACCTGCCTAAGAGTCAAGAGACCATTGTTTTAGGGTGCATGAGGAGAGGGGGTTCAGAGCACCGCCTAACCAAGCTCCAGAGACGGGCGTGAGCCGTGGCTATCAACGCAGACCCCAGAGATGGGCATGAAATGCTAAGGCTGCTGCTGCAGCCACCAAGAAGCTTGTGTGCAAGCACAGGTCACTATCCACACCGCCCCTCCTGGGAGCCTGTGCAGCCCACCACTGCCAGGGTCCCGTGATCCAAGGACAACTTCCCCAGGAGAACACATGGCACTCCTCAGGCTGCTACAACGTCACACGGGCCTCTGCCGCCGCAGGCTCACTGCGCATTCTGTACCCATCCCTCCCTCCAGCCTGAGTGAACCAGAGCCCCCTAATCAGCTGCTACTTTAACCCCGTCCTGTCTGAGCAAAGAACAGATGCCCTCAGGAGACCTACACGCAGAGTTGGGGCCAAATCCAAAGCTGAACCCCAGGAGCTGTACAAACAAAGAAGAGAAAGGGAAATCTCTCCCAGTAGTCTCAGGAGCAGTGGATTAAATCTCCACAATCACCTTCATGTACCCTGCATCTGTGGAATACCTGAATAGACAAAGAATCATCCCAAAATTCAGGTGGTGGACGGTGGGAGTAACCTTAGACTTGGGGTTGGCTTTCTGCATCTAATTTGTTTCTGGGTTTATGTTTACCTTAGTTTGTATTTAGAGTTTATTATTAGTAGTAGATTTGCTTATTGATTTGGTTGCTCTCTTCCTTTTTTATATATGTATAGATATATATTTTTTTCCTTTTTCTCTTTTTCAGAGTGTGTATGTGTATGCTCCTTTGTGTGACATTGTCTGTATAGCTTGGCTATTACGCTTTGTCCTAGAATTCTGTCTGACCATTTTTTATTTGTTTATTTTTAATTTTAAAATTTTTAATAATTTGTTTTGTCTTATTTTAATAACTTTATTTAATTTACTTATTTATTTTTAAATTATTTTCTCCCTTTCCTTCTGAGCAATGTGTCTGACAGGGTCTTGGTGCTCTGGCTGGGTGTCAGGCCTGTGCCAATGAGGTGGGAGAGCTGAGTTCAGGACAATGGACCACCAGAGACCTCCCAGTTCCACATAATATCAAATGGTGAAAGCTCTCCCAGCAATCTCCATCTCAATGCTAAGACCCAGCTCCACTCAAAGACAAGCAAACTACAGTGCTGGACACCCTATGCCAAACAACTAGCAAGATAGGAATACAACCCCACCCATCAGCAGAGAGGCTGTCTAAAATCATAAGGTCACAGGAACCCCAAAACACACCACCGGATGTGGTCCTGCCCACCAGAAAGACAGAATCCAGCCTCATCCTCCAGAACACAGGCACCAGTTCCCTCCACCAGGAAGCCTGCACAACCCACTGAACCAAACTTACCCCCCAGGGGAAGACACCAAAAACAACAGGAACTGCAAACCTGCATCTTGCAAAAAGGAAACCCCAAACACAGTAAGTTAAGCAAGATGAGAAGACAGAGAAATATGCTGCAGGTGAAGGAGCAACGTAAAGCCCATCAGACCAAACAAATGTAGAGTAAATACGCAGTCTAACTGAAAAAGAATTCAGAGAAATGATAGTAAAGATTAATCAGAATCTTGGAAATAGAATGTAGAAAATACAAGAAACGTTTAACAAGGACCTAGAAGAACTAAACAGCAAACAAACAATGATGAACAACACAAAAATGAAATTAAAAATTCTCTAGAAGGAATTAATAACAGAATAACTGAGGCAGAAGGATGGAAAAGTGACCTGGAAGATAAAATAGTGGAAATAACTACTGCAGAGCAGAATAAAGAAAAAAGAATGAAAAGAATGGAGGACAGTCTCAGACACCTCTGGGACAACATTAAATGCACCAACATTCGAATTTTAGGGATCCCAAACAAGAATAGAAAAAGAAAGGGACTGAGAAAATATTTGAAGAGATTATAGTTGAAAACTTCCCTAATATGGGAAAGGAAATAGTTAATCAAGTCCAGGAAGCACAGAGTGTCCCATACAGGATAAATCCAAGGAGAAACACTCCAAGATACATATTAATCAAGCTATCAAAAATTAAATACAAAGAAAAAATATTACAATCAACAAGGGAAAAACAGCAAATAACATACAAGGGAATCCCCATAAGGTTAACAGCTGATCTTTCAACAGAAACTCTGCAAGCCAGAAGGGAGTGGCAGGACATACATAAAGTGATGAAAGGGGAAAACCTACAACCAAGATTACTATACCCAGCAAGGATCTCATTCAGATTCAATGGAGAAATTTTAAAAATTTGCTTGGTTTACAGACAAGCAAAAGCTAAGAGAATTCAGCACCACCAAACCAGCTTTACAACAAAGGCTAAAGGAACTTCTCTAGGCAAGAAACACAAGAGAAGGAAAAGACCTACAATAACAAACCCAAAACAATTAAGAAAATGGTAATAGGGACATACATATTTATAAATACCTTAAATGTAAATGGATTAAATGCTCCAACCAAAAGACATAGAATAGCTCAATGGATACAAAAACAAGACCAGTATATATGCTGTCTACAAGAGACCCACTTCAGACCTAGGGACACATACAGACTGAAAGTGAAGGGATGGAAAAAGACATTCCATGCAAGTGGAAATCAAAATTAAGCTGGAGTAGCAATTCTCATATCAGACAAAATAAACGTTAAAATAAAGATTATTACAAGAGACAAAGAAGGACACTACATAATGATCAAGGGATTAATCCAAGAAGATAACAATTGTATATTTATGCACCCAACAAAGGAGCACCTCAATACATAAGGCAAATGCTAACAGCCATAAAAGGGGAAATTGACAGAGACATAATCATAGTAGGGGACTTTAACACCTCACTTTCACCAATGGACCGATAATCCAAAGTGAAAATAAGGAAACACAGGCTTTAAATGATACATTAAACAAGATGGGCTTAATTGATATTTATAGGACCTTCCATCCAAAAACAACAGAATACACTTTCTTCTCAAGTGCTCATGGAACATTCTCCAGGAAGGATCATATCGTGCGTCACAAATCAAGCCTTGGTAAATATAAGAAAATTGAAATCATATCAAGTATCTTTTCCGACCACAACACTATTAGACTAGGTATCAATTACAGGAAAAAAATCTGTAAAAAAAAACCAAACACATGGAGGCTAAACAATATGCAACTCAATAACCAAGAGATCACTGAAGAAATCAAAGAGAAAATCAAAAAATTCCTAGAAACAAATGACAATGAAAACACGATGACCCAAAACTTATGGGATGCAGCAAAAGCAGTTCTAAGAGGGAAGTTTATAGAAATAGAAACCTACCAAAAGAAAGAAGAAACATCTCAAATAAACAACCTAACTTTACACCTAAATCAATTAGAGAAAGAAGAACAAAGAACCACCAAAGTTAGCCGAAGGAAAGAAATCATAAAGATCAGATCAGAAATAAATGAAAAAGAAATGAAGGAGACTATAGCAAAGATCAATAAAATTAAAAACTGGTTCTTTGAGAAGATAAACAAAACTGATAAACCATTAGCCAGACTCATCAAGAAAAAAGGGAATTCAATCAATAGAATTAGAAATTAAAAAGGAGAAGTAACAACTGACACTGCAGAAATACAGAGAATCATGAGAGATTACTACAAGTAACTATATGCCAATAAAATGGACAACATGGAAGACATGGACAAATTCTTAGAAAAGCACAACACTTCTGAGACTGAACCAGAAAGAAGTAGAAAATATAAACAGACTAATCACAAGCACTGAAATTGGAACTGTGATTAAAACTCTTCCAACAGGGGGCTTCCCTGGTGACGCAGTGGTTGAGAATACGCCTGCCAATGCAGGGAACATGGGTTCGAGCCCTGGTCTGGGAAGATCCCACATGCCGTGGAGCAACTGGGCCCGTGAGACACAATTACTGAGCCTGCGCGTCTGGAGCCTGTGCTCCGCAATAAGAGAGGCCACGATAGTGAGAGGCCCGCGCACCGCAATGAAGAGTGGCCCCCGCTTGCCGCAACTAGAGAAAACCCTCGCACAGAAACGAAGACCCAACACAGCCATAAATAAATAAATAAAATAAAATTTTTTAAAAAATAAAAAAACAAAAACTCTTCCAACAAACAAAAGTCCAGGACATGTTCTTGGATTGGAAGAATTAACATTGTGAAAATGACTATAATACCCAAAGCAATCTACAGATTCAATGCAATCCCTATCAAACTACCAATGGCATTTTTCACAGAACTAGAACAAAAAATTTCACAATTTGTATGGAAACACAAAAGACCCTGAACAGCCAATGCAGTCTTGAGAATGAAAAATGGAGCTGGAGGAATCAGGCTCCCAGACTTCAGACAATACTAAAAAGCTACAGTAATCAAGACATTATGGAATTGGCACAAAAACAAAAATATAGATCAATGGAACAGTATAGAAAGCCCAGATATTAACTCACACACATATGGTCACCTTATCTTTGATAAAGGAGTCAAGAATATACAATGGAGAGAAGACAGCCTCTTCAATAAGTGGCGCTGGGAAAACTGGACAGCTACATGTAAAAGAATGAAATGACAACACTTCCTAACACCATACACAAAAATAATCTCAGAATGATTTAAAGACCTAAATGTAAAGCCAGACACTATAAAACTCTTAAAGGAAAACATAGGAAGAACACTCTATGACATAAATCACAGCAAATCCTTTGTGACCCACCTCCTAGAGAAATGGAAATAAAAACAAAAATAGATAAATGGGACCTAATGAAACTGAAAAGTTTTTGCACAGCAAAGGAAACAAACAAGAGAAAAGACAAACCTCAGAATGGGAGAAAATATTATTAAATGAAGCAACTGACAAAGGATTAATCTCCAAAATTTACAAGCAGCTCATGCAGCTCAATATCAAAAAAGCAAACAACCCAATCCAAAAATCAGCAGAAGACCTAAATAGACATTTCTCCAAAGAAGACATAACAGATTGCCAACAAACACATGAAAGAATACTCAACATCACTAATCATTAGAGAAATGCAAATCAAAACTACAATGAGGGGGCTTCCCTGGTGGCGCAGTGGTTGAGAGTCCGCCTGCCGATGCGGGAGACACGGGTTCGTGCCCTGGTCCGGGAGGGTCCCACGTGCCGCGGAGCGGCTGGGCCCGTGAGCCGTGGCCGCTGGGCCTGCGCGTCCGGAGCCTGTGCTCCGCGACGGGAGAGGCCACAGCAGTGAGAGGCCCGCGTACCGCAAAAAAAAAAAAAAAAAAAAAAAAAAAAAAAAACTACAATGAGGTATCACCTCACACCAGTCAGAATGGCCATCATCAAGAAGTCTATAAACCATAAATGCTGGACAGGGTGTGGAGAAAAGGGAACCCTCTTGCACTTTTGGTGGGAATGTAAATTGATGCAGCCACTATGGAGAACAGTGTGGAAGTTCCTTAAAACACTTAAAATAGAACTACCATATGACCCAGCAATCCCACTACTGGGCATATACCCTGAGAAAACCATAATTCAAAAAGAGTCATGTACCACAATGTTCATTGCAGCTCTGTTTGCAATCCCAGGACATGGAAGCAACCTAAGTGTCCATCAACAGATGAACGGATAACGAAGATGTGGCACATATATACAATGGAATATTACTCAGCCATAAAAAGTAAGGAAATTGAGTTATTTGTAGTGAGGTGGATGGACCTAGCATCTGTCATACAGACTGAAGTAAGTCAGAAAGAGAAACAAATACCATATGCTAACATATATATATGGAATCTAATAAAATAAAACAATGGTTATGAAGAACCTAGGGGAGGACAGGAATAAAGATGCAGACATAGAGAATGGACTTGAGGACACGGGAAGTGGGACAGGTAAGCTGGAACGAATTGAGAGAGTGGCATGGACATATATATGCTACCAAATGTAAAATTGATAGCTAGTGGGAAGCTGCCGCATAGCACAGGGAGATCAGCTCAGTGCTTTGTGTCCACTTAGAGGGGTGCAATAGGGAGTGTGGGAGGGAGAGACAAGAGGGAGGGGGATATGGGGATATATGTATATGTATAGCTGATTCACTTTGTTATAAAGCAGAAACTAACACACCATTGTAAAGCAATTATACTCCAATAAATATGTTAAAAAATTATTATTATGATTAACATGTTAAAGGGTCTAATGGAAAAGGTAGACAACATTCATGAACAGATGGGGAATTTCAACAGATATGGCGACTGTAAGATAAAGTCAAATTTTTCTAGTCTCTTCAACTAACGTATGCCTAAGGATTTTACTGTTTGCACTGCGCCTTGAACTTTCGCCAGATTAATAAGCCTCACTTTGTTATTGTTTACCACACATTTGTAACTTGGTCTTAGATTCATCTTCACATTGAGATATAAACATTATTTTATCAATATAATTAATAATAAATACAATCTCAGTCAAAAAAAAACAAAAGCAAAAACAAAAAATTACCAGAGGAAATCATATAACCTGGCTATAATAAATTGCTTTGAGCTTAAGTAACTTAGATGGACAAAAAACTATGCAGCTGAGGGAAGAGAAATAAGGGGATATGGGAGCAGGAGATATGCCTAGTAGTTGAGCCCACATAGATTTACATGCTGGGTGGCTTTGAATCCAATTATTAGTTCCACTGTTTGCTGGGTATCCTTGAGTAACTTAATTACCCTTTAGAAGCCAGTTTCCTCAACTGTAAAATGAGAAAATAATATCAGCATTGTTGGATGGTCATGAGGATTAAATGAGATAAAATATATCAGTTGCCCATAGGGAAGAGGTCAATGTACTGTGGCTCTCATATTTCTTGGTGTGGCTGTTACATTGTGGGCAGAGTGAATGGAAGTTGTGAGGAAGCAGCACCTTGAGGTGATTTCAGTGAGGACAGATGTGATTCTGATGGGGCAGGCAGAGCATGTCCGGGAGATGAGGATTTGACATCAGCTGCAAACACATAAAATTCCAGATGCATATAGGACCAAGGAACTGGAACACACATTTCTTTGGTCTTCAAGTTAAAAGTTGTTATCGGGAGTTAAAGTAGATCCTTAAATCAGCCAAATATTTTTAACTAGGAGAAGAGCTACAGTGTATTTATGCCACTCTCTAATAAATATTTGAAAAACATGGAATTTGTGTATTGGCTGGAATTCTCCAGAAAAATAAACCAATAGGAGATATATATAACATAAATAATTGTAAAGAAATATGTAAATAATATATATAGAGAGAGAGGTGGAGATAGAAAGTTACTGTAAAGAATTAGCTCCCACAATTATGGAGACTACTCTTTGCCATCTGCAAGTTGGAGACCCCGGAAAGTTAGTTGTATAGTTCCAGTCTGAGCCTGAAGTTCTGAGAACCAGGAGAACCAGTGGTGCAAGTCCAAGTCCAAGTTTGAAGGCCTGAGAACTGGAGAACCAGTGTTGTAAATTCTAGTCTGAGTACAAAGGTCTTGAAAATCAGGAGCTCCAATGGAGTGAGTTGAAGTCTGAAGGCAGGGGAAGGCTAATGTATCAGCTCAATCAGTCAGGCAGAGAGAGAGCATTTTTCCCTTCCTCCACCTTTTTTTGTTCTATTCAGTTTTCAGTGGATTGGATGATGCCCACCCACATGGATGACGTCAATCTGCTTTACTCAGTCTACGAATTCAAATGCTAATCTCTCCCAGAAACAACCTCACAGACACACTCAGAAATGTTTAACCAAATGTCTGGGTACCCCATGACCCAGTCAGGTTGTCACATAAAATTATCCATAGCAAATTGTGTGTAGAATCCAGGGGAATTGTGATCGATGATAAGGTTAGAGGAGTCCACATTTCATGAATATACCAGGAAAAGGGAATTTGAGTTTTCTAAACACTTCTGTGATTGTAGTTATAGGTACTAGAAATAACATATTTTTCTTGATAATAATAAGGAAGGGGCTTCTCTGGTGGCGCAGTGGTTGAGAATCCACCTGCCGATGCAGGGGACACGGGTTCCTGCCCCGGGTCTGGGAAGATCCCACATGTCGCGGAGCGGCTGGGCCTGTGAGCCATGGCCGCTGAGCCTGCGCGTCCGGAGCCTGTGCTCCGCAACGGGAGAGGCCACAACAGTGAGAGGCCCGCGTACGGCAAAAATAATAATAATAATAATAATAATAATAATAAGGAAGACTCCTTTATATTAGGTAATTGCTTCACCACAGGCAAAACCACAATCATGTATATCTTACTGGAGTCTTTAACAGCCTCTTGAGGTAGGCAAAGTCAACCATATTACACTTAACTTACAGATGAGGAAAAGAAAGCTAGGACACTAGGATGGTTTGTCCAAATTCACTCAGATAGAAGTGGGAAAGCACAACAGGTAAAAGTTCATCCGACTCACAGCTCAGGAGCCTTAATACTGCACCACACTACCTATTATTATTCATAATTTTTTAGAGTTAGATACAGTACATTCCTTTCTTGTGACTCTCCATCTGTAATAAAATAAATTTTTAGTAGCAATTTTAAAATATCCTATTTGTACCAAAGGTTGCCTTTGAGACATTAAGTACTTTGATACAATACCACCACGCATCTCTTCATGCTTTTCTAATGAGACAGAATCTCCAGTAAACAACGTGCTGAAGTCTTGATACCTGAAGTGATCACATGCCATGTCAGTCCACTGTCTCTCACTTTTTTGCCACTGTTGCTCCCACTTCAAATGCACAACTTTACAGGGACTGAAAATAGTCAGCCATATCACTAGACTTTGAAGTTAAAATTATGAAGTGTCAAAGGGAGCTGGCAGGTTATAAATGGGTGTGATTTATTCATATCTCAGGGTAATATCTGAGGCTCTAGGAATTCTGAGAGCAGTTTCTTAAAACCATACACTAACAATAGTATACAAGTTTGGGGGGTTTGTGTTCGTGACTCTGAAATGTAACAGGGAGATTAAGAACATTCATACACACACACACACACACACACACACACACACACACATGATTACAATTAGTTTTGGTAGCTGCCATGTCTCCTCTATAAAGAAAGAATAGCAGTTATTATGAATATAGAGATAGGTAGTAATGTGGTTATTATTTTTCAGAAAAGTTCCTATTGGTAAAATGACTTAATTAAAAATTGGGCCTTTGTATCTTATATTTAGAATACTTAACTGTTTCATATACACTTAATGCTTAGCATTTTAATTCATTTTCCATCTTCCACAGCTTTTAAATGGGACCATTTTATAAACATCAGTGAAAATAAAAAGGAGATATTTCTCTCTTTTTCTTGCTATATCATCTCACACAATAGTGGGTGCCAAAAATCTTCAACATTGTTACTCATTGACTTCTCTGTGTATCTATGTGGCTTTTTAAATGCTTATATAATTTACACACAGATGATTATAGAGCCTAAACTCACATGACATAGCTGAAAGGGGCTTTAAAGACCACCTGATTGAGTCTTGCCTAAGCCCCCTGACTTTATAGATAGGAAAACTAACTCTCAAAGAGTCAAGTGACTTTCCTACGATCTCACAGTTGGCCTGGCAGAATTGGCACCAGAACGTAGCTTTCAATCCAAGGATTTTTCCACTTCATTTATATATTATACATGTGGGTATCAGTATTTTTCATTAATTAAAATTAACAGCAAATACAAAAGGCCATGATTCTTCTCTCAATGTAAGTTACAAGGGTTCTCCTTAGGAAATAATGACTTTTCCTGCCCAGCAATTGACCACTTATGTGATGTGCAAAATCTGAATTTTACCCAGATTTATAACATTTAAGCAGTTTAGCATTTCATTTTGAGGTGGCTTGGTAGGGGCTACCATAACTAGGCTGCCTCTCTCTGGATAGACCATAATTTGACCCTCTGAATTGAAAATAAGATAGAAAGAACTTCACTCTCTTTCCTCTGTATCACATATCATGCAAGCGGTATCCAGATATTTTTTACAATGACTGCAGCCCTCCAAAGCCCTGTTTGACAGCCCATATAATCCTAGACCCTGGAAATTATATAACTTGTGTGAGGAAAGGGGTGAGCATAGAAGTTTGCCAGCAATGTCCAGGCAAGTTCTTATAAGAAAAACTTTACGATGTTTCCATGGAAAGGGGGACAAATTTTTATCTCCTTTATATTTTTACTGGGGTAGAAATTGTGTGACCACATACCATTCAATAATAATCCTTTTTACTGAATTTGCGATAAATATGAGATGAGTTCTATCTGATTTATTTTAAAATATATACCTGTATGTATCTGTATCACAACAGTAAGCAAGCAGGATTTCTAAACAAAGAGGTTTAGGTAGAAACCTGTGGGTATGACACATTTTCCTCTCTCAGGGCAGAGATGCAGTCTTTCTTTTTGGAAGAGTGCATGGCTTGGCAGTACTTTGCTTTAGAACAGTAAATCATGGCCACAGTCTGTCTATCCATCTTCTTCATATGAGAAGAAAAAAATCATTATGTAAGGGCTCTTGAGCCCCACAGAGAGATTTTTTTTCCACTGTGCGGACTTTAGTTGCGGTGAGCAGGGGCTACTCTTGCTTGAGGTGCACGGGCTTCTCATTGCAGTGGCTTCTCTTGTTGCAGAGCACAGGCTCTAGGCACACGGGCTTCAGTAGTTGTGGCACATGGGCTCAGCAACTGTGACTCACGCGCCTCAGAGCACAGGCTCAGCAGTTGTGGTGCACAGGCCTAGTTGCTCTGTGGCATGTGGGATCCTTCCGGACCAGGGATCGAACCCGTGTCCCCTGCATTGGCAGGCAGATTCCCAACTGCACTGAAACAGAAGAATAATAACACATGCCCATTTAGTGCTTGTACAAATTCAAGCTTACATTTTTCTTTTGATCAAGCATATTTCTGGTCTTATTTTCTATCCTTTCCTCAAGCTTTTTGCTTACTCGTTATTTACTCAATTATTGCCTACTGTGTTCCAGGCACTTTTCTAGGCATATTAAGATGAAGACATATGGTGCCTGTCTTCAAGCAGCTCATTGTCTTATACAAGTGTCAGGCTGGTAAGCAAACATTTGTCTTTGTATCCCTAGTGTAAACACCCTAAACTCCAAATGACCTACAGTTTCAGCCCCTCTCTCATTACTCTTTGTGTTATGTTCTACTTCTGATCCATTGAGGTGTTTATCTTGTTTTAATGCCACTGTGCCTTTTAAATGTTCTTCTTATGAATTATCTGTCATGATGTTTGTTTGCAGCAGTGCAAGTCTTCTCAGCTTGAACTTGAAACTCAGACAAATTGGGATAAGAAATCCCAATATTTGCAGTGGTTTTAAATATTTTATAAAATATAGAAATTAGCTGTTAATTGACAATTTAAAACAAATAAACAATCATGAGCCTCTGGGTTACAAAAGTCTTTCGTAAAGAAAATTATTTTAAACTGTTTATTAGAAAAATTTCATACAAAAATATATAATGAGCCTCCATGTGCCTATCACACAGGTACAACAATTATAACCAGTCTGGTATTTTTGTTTCGTTTATACCCACCCCAACACTTTTTGTTCTTCCTTTAATGGAAATAAAGTAGTGGAGCATTTTAAAGCACATCCCCAGCATTATATCATTTCTCCCACAGACACTTCATATTTTAACAGAAAGGGATTTTTTTTTAAAAACTCACACACAAAAAATAACATATTACACCCCACAAAATTAACAATAATTTCTTAATATTATATAATACCCTGTCTATGCTTAATTTTCCCCAACTGTCTCAAAAGCTGTCTTTTCACAGTTAATAAAGACCACACATTGCAACTGTTTGTTCTTTAAGTCTCTTTTATTGGATATCAGTGTACTCTCCCCCTTTTCAAAAAATATTTATTTGGGGAGAAAAACTATAGAATTTCCTACATTCTGGATTTGGCTGATTGTATCTTGCAGTATAAATTAGCATATTCTTCTTTTTCTCCTTTTTCCTTAAAACTAGTACTTATATCTTCAGGCTTAATTAGATCAAATCCTTTCTTCAGAAATATTTTATAGGTGGTACTGTGTAATTTCTACTGCTTTACATCATGTGACACATATCTGTTTGGTCAACTTTGGGTGACATTAAGATTAATTATAGGGCTCAGGTAGTGTCCTCTCAAGTCCATCTATTATAATTTTCCATTAACCTTTTACCTAATGGTTATAGCAACCACTGCTGATTGTTACTTAGATCCATTATTCCATTAGGTATTGCAAAATAGTGATTTTCTAATTCTATCATTTGTTCTGTATTTATTCACTGTGATTCTTTGATTAAAGAAGAATTTTCCTTCAATAACTATTTGGTACCCTGACATATCCTGTTCATACAAGAAAGGAAGAATAAATGCTTGATTCTCTACCTTTATCAGTTTTCAGAATAATGAGTTGGTGCCCTACCTTGCTTTTCTGCTGGGTCTCCTTAGTGGTTTAAAGTAGCACAATATTGTTTTTCATCTCCACGTAGCACTTCTTTACCTTACATGGTTCCTTTTCTATGACATCCTGATCTGATTTCAAAAAGGAACATTGTCTTAAGTCTTCTTTCATCCCTAAATCATGAATCTCCTAAATATTCTTCTGTTTTGTATAAGTTAGTGAGGAAAAGAAGCCATGTTAGGTTTTTCAACCAGTGAAAATGTAATATGGGTCATTGGTTACAAATAGGAGGTCTAAAGAAGTAAAGTGGGGATACTGGTAACTATAAGAAGCGACTACCTATCAAGGTTGAAGGAAAATGGTTGTATGCAGTGCCCACAAGAACTTTATCCCCAAGGCTACTGAGCACCTGCCACTGACTTTGGAGCCACTGCTGCTACCACCACTGCAGGAGTGTGGAACTCACGTTTCCACTGATGCTGCAGTAGCTTCTGTCACTGTTGCTGCTGGAATCAGACTGCCTGAGCGCTACGTTGATGGGGATGACAAAGCACTCCCTACTGCCATAGCCGCTGGACCACATTGTCTGAGAGGAACCCAGGAGACTGCATTCACCCCGTGTAGCCATCACTGCTAGAAGAGCCACCAAAACCTAAAATAGGGGGGGAAATGGCTTCTTCTTTTTCTTCTGCCTCCGAGTCTAATCTCCTACTATAGTGCTTCCCACTGATAGAACCCAACCAGAAGAACCATGCTTGCAAGGGGGTCTGTGAAATGTAGTTTTTAGGCTTCTCTCTTCTGCAATATTGAGCAAAACATGAAAGGGCAGGATGAAGCTGACAGCAGACAGACAAATGATCACACGTGCTTCTTTCAGTAAATCCATCGTTGAAGAGGGAGCCAACTCCTCCAAGTCTTCAGTAATACGTGGAGCTGCAGAATTTTTTTTCAAAAGTGATATGATTTTGCTTATTTACTATTCACAATAGGAAGTTTTGTTTGTGTGTCTTGTGATTTTATAGTCAAATAGGAGTTAAATTTATTTCATAAATTACAGAGAGGTCTTTAGTTTCAGATTAATAGCCTAAAGTTTTAATATATGTAAATAAATATTGACATCAGACCAATTTAGAGATTAAACTATCTGGGCAACAAAAGAAACCAAAGCCATGGGGGTAGCTTCATATCTATAAAATATAACATAGACAGAATTTCTAAGGAAAGACCCTGCCATACAGGATTGCTTTTTTAAAAATAATTTTTATTGGAGTATACTTTATTTACAATGTTGTGTTAGTTTCAGGTGTACAGCAAAGTGAACCAGTTATACGTATACATACATCCACTCTTTTTTAGATTCTTTTCCCATATAGGTCATTACAGTGTATTGAGTAGAGTTCCCTGTGCTATACAGTAAGTCCTGATTAGTTATCTTTTATATATAGTAGTGTGTATATCTCAATCCCAATCTCCCAATTTATCCCTCCCCCTGATCCCCCCTGGTAACCATAAGTTTGTTTTCTACATCTGTGACTCTTTCTGTTTTGTAAATAAGTTCATTTGTACAACTTTTTTACATTTCACATATAAGCGACATCATATATTAGTCTTTCTCTGTCCGACTTACTTCACTCAGTATGACAATCTCTAGGTCCATTTATGTTGCTGCAAATGGCATTATTTAGTTTGTTTTTATGACTAATATTTCATTGTATATATATACCACATCTTCTTTCTCCACTCCTCTGTCAGTGGACATTTAGGTTGCTTCCATGTCTTGGCTGTTGTAAATAGTGCTGCAATGAACATTGGGGTGCATGTATCCTTTCAAATTATGGTTTTCTCTGGATATATGTCCAGGAGTGGGATTGCTGGATCATATGGTAGTTCTATATTTTTTAAGGAACATCCATATGGTTCTCCATAATGGCTGTACCAGTTTACCTTCCCACCAACAGTGTAGGAGGGTTCCCTTTTCTCCACACCCTCTCCAGCATTTATTGTTTGTAGATTTTTTGATGATAGCCATTCTGACCAGTGTGAGGTGATACCACATTGTAGTTTTGATTTGCATTTCTCTAATGATTAGTGATGTTGAGCATCTTTTCATGTGCTTTTTGGCCATCTGTATGTCTTCTTTGCAGGAATGTCTATTTAGTTCTTCCATCCATTTTTTGATTTGGTTGTTTGTTTTTTTGATATTGAGCTGCATGAGCTGTTTGTATATTTTGGAGATTAATCCTTTGTCAGTCACTTTGTTTGCAAATATCTTCTCCCATTCTGTGGGTTATCTTTTTGTTTTGTTTATGGTTTCCTTTGCTGTGCAAAAGCTTTTAAATTTAATTAGGTCCCATTTGTTTATTTTTGTTTTTATTTTCATTACTCTAGGAAATGGATCAAAAAAGATATTGCTGCAATTTCTGTCAGAGAGTGTTCTGCCTGTGTTTTCCTCTATAAGTTTCATAGTATCTGGGCTTACATTTAGGTCTTTAATCCATTTTGAGTTTATTTTTGTGTATGGTGTTAGAGAGTTTTCTAATTTCATTCTTTTACATGTAGCTGTCCAGTTTTCCCAGCACCACTTATTGAAAAGACCGTCTTTTCTCCGTCTTGCCTCATTTGTCATAGATTAGTTGACCATAGGTGCTTGGGTTTATCTCTGGACTTTCAAGATCTCTTTTAAGTGACAGTTTTTATCTGGATCTAGGTTGGGGCCTTTGCAGGTAGTAAGTATGCTTTTCCTTCAGCCAATCTGTAAACATGAAGGGAAGCTAAAGAGAAAGTCCAAAGGGTCCCTCAGACTATCCTTGCTATCCAGGTACAGGTCAGAAAACTTTATCTCTCATTTAGATATGTCATGGGAATGGGCTTGTTCCTACTTAGTTACCTGGGACAACACCATGGATCTCCTGGTTTTCTTCCCCTCATCAAATCAGCATTTTACCTTACACACATTTCTCCAAATGTTTGGTAAATAGATGATACTTAGCCTTGGTTTCCGAGGCTGCTAATAAAACTGCCTCACTTGCATACATTTTTTCAATGTTTTTAAATAGGAATTTAAGAGGAAAAGCTAGGGAATCTGTGCTTATAAAATAACGCTACTGAAAAATATACTTATTCTATAATTATTATATCAGCACTTACCCTTACATGCTTCATTAATTGTCAACTGATACAAAATCTATGTTTAAATGTTTCCATCTATAGGAGTATTAGTATTTTTCTTTGAAAATATATTTAATAAATTAAATAATATAAAAATTTATATAATAAATCTTTATTGAAAAGGTAATACTTTCATATGGTTAAAAATACAAAATACAAAAATAGTAAATAGTGAAAAGTCTCCTTCCCATCTGTGTCCTCCAGCCATTCAGTTTCTTTCCCCAGATTCTGGTCCAAATATATTTCATGCACAAAAGTATACTCATATATCCTGTTTCACACCTTGTTTTTTCACTTAACAATGTATATTGTAGATCACTCCATATCAGTACATAAATAGATGTCAGTTTGCCCCATGTATAAGAATAAACTCTTAGAAGTGGAATTGCTGGATCAAACATTATATCTTTTGTAATTTTGATGGGTATTGTCAAATCATCCTCCATAGGACAATTTACACTTTCACTATCAACATGTGAGAGTATCTGTTTTTCCACATTCTCACCATCACAGTGTATTATCAAACTTTTCATCTTTACCGGGTGAAAAAAACCCTGTGATATCAGTGTAATAAAAGAAATTCTTTTATTATAAATGACGATAAGCATTTTTGTATGATTAAGTACTGTTTTTCTTTCCTTTTTTGTGAACTGCCAATTCATAGCCTTTGTCCATTTTTTCAATTGGTTTTATGGTCTCTTTCTCATCAATTTTTAGAAATGTCTTATATTTCAGGAAAACTAGCCCTCTATTTGTGAGGTAATTTGCAAATATCTTCCTATTACATTATTTGTCTTTTGTCTTTGTATATGGTCATCTTTGTAAAAAATATATGAGGTAAATTTATTAAGCTTTTCCTTTACGGCGTTTGAGTTTTATATCATAGCTAGACAGAGCTTCCCCAATCTTGAATTTTTTTTATTCTCTCATTTTTAAACACTTAAACCTTTATATTTAAATATTTGATCTATTGACCTAATAAGACTTATGGTATGGTTCCAATTTTATTGTCTTATATGGCTACCCATTTCTCCTGAAACTATTCATTGTATAATTCATCTTTACCCTATGGATTTGAACATGTTTACGATCTACCAAATTATTTATTTGTCTATTTCTGGACTTTATGTTCTGTTCAACCAATCTGTCTATTTGTATGCCTGATGATGTTATTTGAAGTATTGTTAATTTACAATGTATTTACTATCTGGTAAGGCTACTTCTTCCCTTGTCAATCTTCTCTTTAAAGGCTTCAGGACCTCAAGAGGTTTTGAAACTACAGATCTAAGCCATCTTTTATATGTCCATGCAACAGGAAAGGCATTGCATCAGTCACAGTCCATGAAAGCATGGAGTCAGTATCCAATGTGCAGGCACTTTTGCTAGATGCAGAGAAAATCCCAGTAAACTGGTGATTCAAGATGGTGCCTTTTGTAAGCAAGTTTAAGAAACTTGAAGAATTTTAAAGAAATGTTGCTTTCTGAATGTGTAAATTCATTCCCCATTCTGCTTCAAACTGAAGAAGCAGGAGTTGAAAGAGTTACCATTTCAAAGAATCAAGCAAAAAAGCCAGATAAAGGAAGAAAAATGGATCTGGCATTGGATCTAGAGCATTGTGCCACATCTTGAATAAGCACTACATTTATTAAAATGGAACCAGGGACAAGTCACCTGTCTACTACATTTTATTCCCATTTGGGTAATCTTCAGTCATCTTCCCTAGTTTGAGCATTTGCGTGATTCAGTTTCAACTCTGATTTATTAAGTTGTTACTGTCTGCTCTAGGAGAAAAGCAATACAGAGACACTTTTTAAAAAATCTGGTGTAGATTGCCTCAGTAAAAAGCCTGTTTTGTCACTTACTAGCTGAGGGACTTAGGCAAGGTGCATAACCTCTCTGTGTAACCTGCCCCATTTTCCCTATTTGTAAAATGTGAACAACAGTAGCCCTATTTCATCAGGTTGTCTTGAGAACTAAATGAGATAATAGGCTGGCACTTAGCACACTTAGCTTGGCCCATATTATGCACTAGATAAAGTTACTGTTAACTATGATGATCATCATATCATTTATTTTAACAACTAAGCAACTACATGATGAAAAATTTATTTTTATTTTCACTTTAGAGGAACCAAGGTTTTATGTTTTTCCCAATTTCCATAGCTACGCTGTTGCTAGAAGAAGGGTGAGATTCAAATCCTGTTTTGAGTACATTTCAATGAAGCCAACTGTCTTTGTGGCTCTAAATCCTAAAATTGTGTTTTCTAAATCTAATACTGACCAATGAGGATATCGTCCATTTTTTTCTTTTGCCTCTTCTATTGATTACTTCTCCAGGATTGACTGACTTCACTAACCCCAAATCCTTTGTCATATTTAAAACCAATTTGTATGCACTTCTCTCAGTACTTTATTATATCTCCACAGTCACTCCCTTTAAATAGTGAAACATAATACAGCTAGTTGTAATGTATCCTAGAATACCTAGGATATTAATTTTGAGGCAAAGCCTTGAGACTTTTCACCGAGGTCTTCAGTATTTTGTTCTTTATTCACGCCCCTTAATAAAATAATAGAAATGAAATCACCACTGGAGTTTTAACACCAAAAAAAAGAACTGCCTTATTCAACCTTCTGTCCCTTGCTATACATGTAACAAATAATTCCTACCCCTTTATAGATGAGGAAATTCAGCATCAAAAATGACTCACTTGTCAAAGCTGTAGTCTAAGGTGCATTTGAGATAAACCCTGGGAAGTATCAGCCTTCCGTTCTCCATTCAGTAGAGTATGTATCTGGGCTTGCTGACTTAGAAAATCCTGGGCCACATGCAATGTAATCCCCTGAGATAGTTCAAGAGACTGACTTAGTATTTCAGTACCATAGTGAGCATAAGAAGATGACCTGGCCTCTAAGAGTTCCATGTGGAATGATAGATGCAGGAGCATATGGTTAAATGATCAATATTTAGAGTCCATACGTCAGGACCTTTTGCAGATTATCTAACTGTCTATCTATCTGTCTATCTACCTACTTATTAACTTGTTTGTTTTTCAATGCATTTGACAAACACCAAACTTCTGGAGAAAATATGGCTAAACCTAATTAGTCCCCACTCACCATTCCAGCATCATAGGACTCTACTGGAATCTAATCTGAGGGATTTACAAACCCTTGGAGGAAATACAACAAAAGGAGTCAAAGACACAAACTCAACTCAAACTGGTCAAATAATTGGGAACTTATTGGCTCATATAAATGAGAAGTTCCTGACAGAGCTGGAATAGGTGCCTGATCTTTGGAATAGGTGCCACTTTTCCAGTGTGTCCAGTGAAACTTCCAAGATTCACTGTAATTGAACCAACTTTGTTGGTTCAATTTGTTTATATTTTGTTTATATGCCTATCCATGAATCACTGGGCCAAAAGAAAGAAATACAGTTTTTGCCAACTGTTAGAATTGGAGTTAAAGTCAGCTTTCCACCTCACTGCACCCCATGCCCAAAACTATGTGAACTGAGAGTAGAGAAGAGGTGGTTTCTTGTAGGATAATGAAAGTGACATTACTAGAAGAAGAGAGAAGGGATGCCAGGCAGGCACAAACAAATGTTTACCATACATGATTAAAAATGTGATGATGCATATTCTATTATTTCATTCATTCATTCAAACATTAAGAAAACAAAATATTAGCTGCCACATAGCACAGGGAGATCACCTCTGTGCTTTGTGACCACCTAGAGGGGTGGGATAGGGAGGGTGGGAGAGAGGGTGATGCAAGAGGGAAGAGATATGGGAACATATGTATATGTATAACTGATTCACTTTGTTGTAAAGGAAAAACTAACACACTATTGTAAAACAGTTATACTCCAATAAAGATGTAAAAATTAAAATTAAAATTAAAATTAAAAAAATAAAATAAATAAAAATAAAAGAAACAAAAAAAGAAAACAAAATATTAAAGCATAATCTCTGCCCTCAAGAAAATCATCACTGTTTTTAAAATAATCATATCAGTACATTATGATGATATATTAGATTCCATTCAAGGTATACACACAAAATAAGCTATGAAAACACATAGTAGGGCTATCAGTTATACTCACAGAGGCCTTGGCTATGATGCTGTTATTAAATTGCACACTAATGTCTAACAGTAGCATGCTTATACACATAAATGTGTAGAAAACCAAAACAGAGACCTCACTCATAATTCTTGCTAAGGTGTGTGAAAATTAATAAACAGAAACTTTAATTAAAATAGAGTTAAGGGGTCAGAAGGGGGAGCTCTCATGCCCTACATAATAGCAGAGCCAAACAGGAAGAAGAAAGACTTCCACTTCTTGCCTGGCTAAAGCTCAGGCAATGAGAGATTGTCACAACTCAGCCAATGAAAAGCCACTCTACTTTGAACTCTCAATTCCTCCAATGGAGGAATTGTTTACTACAGCCCTCCCAACTTCCTTTTCCCCTCTTTTTTTAAAAAGAGTTCTCCTCGCCTTGCTGTGCTGGGACTTGCATGTGGCTCGCAGTGGTTGCAGACCCTGAATTGCAGTTTTTGCTGGAGAAATGATTGGTCTTCTATTTGTTTTAGGTCAACAGGTGACTAACCTTATTTTAGATGTGTCTACAATCTAATATGGAATCAACAGCTGAGGTAATGTTTTTCATGATTTGCCACTGCTTGGTGCTTCTAGGAAAGGATAAGTTGGCAGCATCCACACTGAAAATTTGTTAACTTCGTACACTGCAATTTACTTTTTGATGTACAATGCCACAACTACTATTAAATTTCATGCCATGGCGGGTAGTTATTTATCAGATAGGAAACTGCTCTCTTCAAAATATGTCTTTCACTCTTCTACCACTTGGAAAGTACTGCAATGTAATTGAAAATTGGTCTAGTCAATCTGCCGTGGGCTTCTGAGAAATAATTTCTGTGAATAACTACCACCAAGAGCTTCCCCAAGGAAAACCTTTCATTAGGACTGAGAACACTTTCTGATGATTCTAATAATTACCTTTCTTTGAGTTACTGGCTCACCAGTATGGTTGTCATAAAATGCTTTGCTGATTTTCTTTCGTGCCTCTTGCCTTTATAGCTCAAGAGCCCACAACAGAAGGAGAAAACTGTTTGGTCAGGACATGAGTGTTTATTAAGTACTGCTTTGCATGAAATGTTGATAAAACAAACACTGAAAAATATTCTTCTGGAATGCAATAGGACATGGCCCCAATTCATCCTTAAATGTCCCTAAAGAATTTTCTCTGATATGGTTGTTATTGTTTCTGAAGTAAGGCTGTAGGAATATGGAGGGAGAATTCTCAGATCACAAACAGGAGATCTGGGTTTAAGCCCTGGGTCTACCTAAGCTATAAGGTAAGTGGGGATAATAAAACCTACTCCTTTCCACAGATTATTATGAAGATTAAATAAGCTAGTGTAGAGAGTAATACAAAGCATTATGCATGGCACATAGACAGTGCTCATACATGTTTGCTGAGTAAGAATTCAGTTAGATTGCCAACTTTCTTATATTTGCTATTTGAATTGCAAGAGTTCATTAACACTATAGTAGTTCATTCAATTACTGAATTCAACAATGGAACACCTTCATTTACTTTATACAATAAAAGATGCTTGGTTTGTTTTTTAAAAAAGAAAAAGAAAATACACATCAGTCCCTGTACTAATGAGTGGAAAGGTAAGGGGATGAATATTTACATCACGTTGAGTATAGTAAGAGAGTTATGCACAAGGATCCCTGAAAACATGAGGAAAGATCCCTTGAAACTTCCTGAAGAAGTCAGAAAAAATGTTCACAGAGAGGACAGTCCTTGAGCTCAGGCATAAATAATAAGCAATAATTTTCCAGATGGAGACAGTTGAAGCAAGACGAGTAGAGACCTACAGACAGAGAATAGAGCATATGCTAGGCACGAGGGAAAATGGTGTGGTAATAGAACAGAAGCCAGATTAGTATGACTAAAAAGGGCTGCCTGAGGAAGAAAACCAGGAGGTGAGGGAATAAAGATGAGATCATGAAGGCTCTTGTGTGCCTTTCTAGGAGTTTGAACTTTATCTTCTAAGGCAAGAAAATCAGAATCACTTACAGGTTAGCTGGTGGTTTAGCTCAGAGTTGCTTATGAAGTTGAAAGTCAAGATGTTGATCAGAGCTGCTGTCATCCAAAGGTTTAATTGGGGCTGGAGTCTACTTGCAAGATGGCTCATTCACATGGTTATTAGCAGAGAGCCTCAGTTCACTGTCACATGGGCCTCTCTCTAGTGCTGCTTGAGTGCCTTCATGACATGGTAGCTGGCTTCCCTCAGAGCAAGAATCTTGTGTTTAGATTCAAGAAAGAGAGAGAGAGAGCAAAGAGTAGGCCACCAATTTATTTATGACCTAGTCTCAGATGTCACACAATGACATAGCCATCATATCCTATTAGTTAAAAGTGAGTCACTAAGTCCAGTCCATACTCAAATGGAAGAGAATTAGTCTCCCCTTTTGGAGGGAGGAGTGTTGAAGAATTTCTGGAGAATATTTTTAAACCACCACAGGTAGAGATTCTGTTGTCCATTCTCACACCTACTAGATGCAGTTTGCCTGCCTGCAAAATTTCTTGCTCATATTTCACTTCTCTCTAGATTTCTGGTGGCCATGCCTGTGAAGATGTCCCACAACATTGCTTTGGGTGCTGCTACCCAGATTGAAGCTGTTCTTGCCATATCCATCTCACACTTCACTCTTTAATTCCGTAGATACCATGATCTGTCTTTAATGCCTGGTCAAATATCAAGGTATGAAAAGTATCCTCCAGATCTCTTCAGTGAAGCCTTGGGGAAAGGAAAGGCTATGAATGATGTGGAGTAGGTTCAAATATGGCCCATGGGTCACAATTATTAAGATCGTGATATTTCTGTGAGGGAAGGGAAGACTTTTCAAGTGTTGGTAGTTTTAAGTCATTATTTCATTCCAGATGTTTTTAGTTCTCTTTTCTTAAACACCAGTTAAAGCATAGCTTAACAGTGTTCTCAGGAGGCTTTTCTCTAACCAGTTTGCAGATTTGTTTCACTAGGACATCTTCAAAATACGTGGCCATAGTTGTTTTGTTTCCTGGATTCATTATCCATATAATATGTGTTTTAGTTTTATTACTCCTGCAAGCAGAGATGGAGACAAGAACCAGAGTCCAAGGAGTTTATTTAGGCAGTGATCTCAAGAATCACGAAAGAGGGAGTAGTGAGAGTGAAGGAGGGCAGAGGAAAGGTCAGTATAAGAGTGTTTTTCAAGGTCACTGTTGGGACCATTGGGATCTCAACAGTACTGGGATTGTTAAACATGTACAGAATACTTCCAAGAATTTTCCAAAGGACAGGAAGCTGAAGTATTTCTCCACTGACTCCCATGGTTGAAAGCAGCCTGAGTTCTTCAATGTTCTGTATTTCTGGATTGTCCCCCTGAGTGGCTGGATGGACTCCTGCAGGTCTGGAAAAGGCATGAAAACTTCAAGTATGAAGCTATCCACGTGCCTCTAAGTTCTCAGGCAGCTGTCCACTGCAGCTGCAGCTCTAACCAGAGGTGGGCTGAGGGCACATGAGGTAGGAAAACAAAAGCCTGTGATACAACTTGTAAATGAGTGCTGAAGGCAACACTTCAAGAGATTTATCCTACAGATGTTAAAACAGTCTTTGGAACAAGGACACTGCCCCTTGAGGTAACTGCTCCAAAAGAATAAGACTTATTTGGATCTTTAAGTTGTGATTTTTTTATTGTTTTGAAGGGGTTTAATATCACAGCTCCTATGGGGCAGCACAAATCAGAATTGTAAAGTAGAGCAAATATATATTTTTTAATTAATAGATATTATTTTTTAGAACAGTTTCAAATTTTCATAAAAGTTGAAGACGTAGTACAGAGCATCACTGTGTACTCCCAACTCCCCCACATGGTTTCCCCTATTATCAACATCTTACTATAGTGTGGTACATTTGTTACAACTAATGAACCAATATTGACACATTATTATTAGCTAAAGTCCATAGTTTACATCCAGGTTAATGCTTTGTGTAGTACAGTTCTGTGGGTTTTGAAAAATACATAATGTCCTGTATCCAACTTTACAGTATCATACAGAATAGTTTCACTGCCTTGAAAATCCCCTGTGCTTCAACTAATCATCTTTCTTCCCTCTCCCAAATCCCTGGAAATCACTGATTTTTCACTATCTCTATAGTTTTGCCTTTTCCAGAATGTGATATAGTTGGAATCATGTAGATATAGCCTTTTCAGACTGGCTTCTTTCACTTAGTAATATTCATTTAAGGTTCCTCTATTTCTTTTTGTGTCTTGATAGCTCATTTCTTTTTATCACTAAATAATATTCCATTGTATGGGTGAACCACAATTATGAATAAAGTTGCTATAAATATTGATTTGCAGGGTTTTGTGTGGACATAAGTTTTCAACTTCTTTGGGTAAATACCTACAGGTGCAATTCTTGGACCAATATAGCAAGCCTGTGTTTAGCTTTGTAAGAAACTGCCAAACTGTCTTCCCAAGTGCTGTACCAGTTTGCATTCCCTCCAGCAATGAATGAGAGTGCCCAATGCTCCATATCCTTATTAGCATTTGGTCTTGTCACTGTTTTGGAATTAGAGGTAGTATAACATTATTGTTTCAATTTGCAATTCCCTGATGGCATATTGATGTTGAGTATCTTTTTATATGCTTATTTGTGTCTTCTCTCTTTTTTCTTGGTTAGATTGACTAAGGTTTATCAATTTTGTTGATCTTTTCAGAGAAGCAGATTTGGTTTCTTTGATTTCTGGTTTTCAGCTTCATTGATTTCTTCTAATTTTCATTATTTCTTTTCTTGTGCTTGCTTTCTCTTAAACTGCTTTTCTTACTGTAGTTTCCTAAAGTGGAGATTTAGATTTTCATTTTAAATCTTTCTTCTTTTTAGTATAGTCATTCAGTGCCATAAATTTCCCTGTAAGCACTGCTTTTGTTGTTTCACACAATTTTGATATTTGGTTTGAAATATTTTTTACATTTCCCTTGCAACTTTTTCTTTCACCCACTTTTTATTTATAAATGTATTGTTTAATCTCCAATTACTTTGGAATTTTCCAGCTATCTTTCTATTATTGATTTCTAGTTTAATTCCACTGTGGTCTGAGAGCATACTTTGTATGATTTCTATCCTTTTAAATTTGTTAAGATGTGTTTTATGGTCCAGAATGTAGTTTATCTTGATGAATGTTCCTTGTGAGTTTTAGAAGAGTGTGTAGTCTGCTATTGTATGAAGTCCTCTATAAATGTGAATCTGTTCCAGTTAATTGATGATACTGTTCAGTTCAGCTGTGTTCTTACTGTTCTCTGCCTGTAGGATCTGTCAGCTAATGGGAGAAGGGTGTTGAAGTCTTTAACTACAATGGTGAATTTGTTTCTCCTTGCAGTTCTATTGGGTTTTGCCTCGTGTATTTTGATTTCTGTGTTAAGTGCATACATGTTAAGCATTGGGATATCTTCTTATAGATTTGACCCCTTCATCATTATGTACTACCCCTCTTTATCTGATAAATTTTTTTTGTTCCGAAGTCCACATTGTCTGAAATTAACTATTCTAGCTTTCATTTGATTGGTATTAACATGTTATCTTTTTCTCCATTCCTTTACTTTTAATCTATCTGTGTGCTCATATCTAAAGTGGGCTTCTTGTAGACAACATATACTTGGTATTGTTTTTTTAATCAATCTATTTAACATTCTTTGTCTTTTAATTGATGCATTTATGCCATTCACATTTTAATTGATTGTTGATATAGTTGGATTAATATCTATCATGTTTGTAGCTCTTTTCTGTTCTTTCCACTCTTCTTTGTTGTCTTCCTCTCTTACTGTCCTCTGTGGTTTTAATTGAACATTTTATATTATTCTATTTTCTCTCCTCTTTTAGCATATCAATTATGGTTCTTTAAATTTTTTTAGAGGTTGCCCTAGAGTTTGCAATATACATTTATAAATAATCTAATTCTACTTTCAAGTAACATATTACCACTTCACAGGTAGTACAAGTACCTTATAACAGGGTATTCTCTGTTCTTCCCACCCATCCCTTATAACATTGCTGTCATTCACTTCCCCTAACCATATGCTATAATCATCCAAAACATTGTTGCTGTCATTGCTCTGAACAAACAGTAGTAATCTATTATATCAATTAAGAATTAGAAAGTTGTATGTCAATTATACCTCAAAAAAAGAATTAGAAAAATAAAATATTTTACTTTTCCTTTATTTCTTCTCTGATGTTCTTCCTTTCTTATGTAGATCTGAGTTCCTCCCTGTATTAGTTTGCTTGTTTCTGAAGAACTTTTAATAATCCTTGCAGGGTAGGTATACTGGTGAATTCCCTCAGTCTTTGTTTGTCTGAGAAGTCTTTATTTCTCCTTCACCTTTGAATGATGAAGTCACTGGATACAATTTTTTTTTAATACTGGTAGTTTTTCTTTAAATGCTTAAAATATTTCACTCCCCTCCCATCTTATTTTCATGGTTCCTGACTACAAGTCTGATGTCATTCTTATTTTTGTTCCTCATAGGTAAAATATTAATTTGCTCTGGTTTCTTTCAAGATTTTTTCTTTGTTTTTGATTTTCTGATGCATGTCTAGATGCAGTTATTTTTTGCACTTACCTTGTTTGGTATTCTATGAACTTCCTGTATCTGTGGTTTGGCATCTGTCATTAATTTTGAAAAATTTATTGCCATCATCTCTTCAAACAAGTCTTCTGTTCCTTCCTCTCTTTCCTCTGTTTCCCATAACATCTATTCCACCTCTTTCTTAACTGTCCCACAGTTCTTATATATTGTGTTTCATATTTAAAAAAAATTTTTTTCTCTACATTTCAATTTGGGAAATTTCTACTGACATATCTTTAAGATAACCAATTTTTTCCTTGGAGTGTCAAGTCTCGTAGTGAGCCCATTAAAGCCTTTCTTCATTTTGTCCAGAGTTTTTGTTTTCTAGCATTTACTTTTGATTCTTTCTTAGAGTTTTCATCTTTCTGATTACATTATTTATCTGTTTGTACATGTCATCTACGTTTTCATTAGTCTTTAATATATTAATCATAGTTATTTTAAATTCCCTACCTAATAATTCCAAAATCTGTGCCATATATGAGTCTGGTTCTGATGTTTGCTTTATCTCCTCAGAATATGCCTTTCCTTGTCTTTTAGCATGCCCAGTAATTTTTTGGTGAAAGCCAGACATAATGAATTGACTAATAGAAGCAGAGGTAATTAGGCTCTGGGTGTGAAGTTTTATGATAATCTGCCTAGGAGGTAGGTTGTGTTTAATGTTTGTTGTAGCTGTAGGTGCCAGAGGCTTCAGTTTCCTCTAGTTTTCGTGTGTGTGTGTGTGTGTGTGTGTGTGTGTGTGTGTGTGTTTTGCTCCCATTTGTCTTTGTGCTTAACTTAGACCTCCTTTTTAAATTCAGTCTGTGTCTTGTAGTCCTCTCAGCTGTAATCCACTGATACTATACTGGAGTCCTGCTGATATGATGGTAAGGTATAGTGGATGAGACATTTTCTATAATCGTATGATAAAATCTCATTTTTTTAGTGGTTCTAAGTCCCTGGGCTTCGGTAGTGCTTCTTAGTTTTCTTACTTGTTTTTTTTTTTTCCTCCTCCCCTTCCTTGTGATAGGAAAACTAGAGGGGGCTGGATCTGATCAGTTACCCCTCCTTTAGGTTAGATAAGACCCTGGTAACAGCTTCTCTTGAAGGTCAGTCTTTTGTTATGTAGGTGCTCTGGGCATATTTCAAAATGGTTATTTTTTCCCTCTTGCTCTAAACACAGAAGGGAATTTTGCTCTCACCTTTAAGGCAAGAACCTGGTGAGATTACTGGAGATAAAACTCATGAAAGTGTAGAGGTCTCTCTAAGACTGGGTCCCTAGGAGTTTTTAACTCCCAAGCTAGTCTGGACCCAGTCTCCAGAAATTCATCAAAATTACCATGTATATGTTCTTACCCATTTATGGCTCCAGTGCCTTCTGTTTCAGGTAAACTGATCTCAGCTCTGGTTCTCTGTATTCATCAGTCTCTCCAGATTTCAGGAAGACAATTTACTCTATAATTTCAATTGTTTGATGGATCTAAGAAAAGTCATTGTTTTTCAGCTTGTTCAGTGTTTTTCTTGTTGTGAGAATGGGAGTGGAAATTTCCAAGCTCTTTACATGTCAGAATTCAAAAAACATATTTTAACACCTTTATTAAGTTATAGTTTACATATTATAAAATTCATGTATTTTAAATGTGCAAGTCAGTGATTTCTAGCAACTTTATTGAGTAAGGCAACCATTACCATAAGTCAGTTTTAGAGCATTTTCATCTCCCAAGATGGGGAGTATGCTTTTGATATCTCCAACCTCCCCACAGAAATTCTCCAAGATGTCCAGACCTAAATGTCTTTGCTAATATTTCCCCAACATTTTATTATATCTGGTAAAATACTATCTGCTGGAGCTCCTCTGATTCTCAGCCTTGTTTTCCTAAGAGATTGAATTTGCAGTTTGAAGACCCCACATTGCCACATTATTTTTATCACCTTAGGCAATTCACTTAAATTTCAGAGGATTTCCTGAGAAAAGAAAGTAGAAATTATTTATTCTGATATTCCCTGCAACTAGCAAAATAGTGGGCACATGGGTGGTGATCAATAAACATTTGTGAATGAACAAATCTGGACTTAGTTACATGATTCATGGAATAGTGGGATTGGACCAGATTAAGAGGTGTGTTCTTGGATCTATGATGGATATGGGAATTCCCTGATAATATCTGAAAAATTTTCTTGGTATAGCCTTCATGAAATTTTCAAAGATTTCAAGGCCCAAAGGGGTAAAGAACAGTGGACTCAATGATATCCAAAGACTTTTCCAGCTCAAACATTCTGTCAATCAATGTATACTGTATTTCTTGTTCCTAACTCAGGATTTTTATAAACTAGATATTATATAACTGAGAGCCTTTTGGCATGTGGCTCTAGTTATTAATAAACTTTCCTATTATACCACACACCTGAATTTATACAAGCACTGGTAAAAGGTGAATTCCACACTACTTACGCTCAAAGACTGCAAGGTGCTAGTTCCCGCAAATCTAAATCTTGGGATCTCACCACCTCTAGCTGACCATGAAAAAGGAGGTTGAGAGCTAAAGAGAAAAGAAGTGACTAGGTCTGCAAATCAGACCCTGGATTAATTTATCCAAATAGCTGCATGAGTGGAAGAGATAGAAATGAGAGTTTAGTTTGCCTAGCCAGCCCCAAAGAGCCAGCTTCTGTTTAGAACTGCCTATCACTTTAAAACAGGAAATAGGAAGTAGAACACAGGTTCATTCCTTAAAAGACCATTATGAATTAGGTTGCAACTCTTCAATTTTTAGAGGGCAAGCAGGGAGGTGAGCTAAGAAGAGGGTGGACAGAAGAGGCAGGTCTGATGTGGAGAGATGGGGCTGAAAGTTTCCCTGTGTACTACTTTGGACATTATACTTACTTTGATTGATAGGCTGTCATTCATCACTCAAGCATGATTTTGCCTTGAGCATGACTTCAATTTGATAAATGCTTTGTTGTCCTAACAAATGCTTTGTTGTTCTTGCTGTACATAACATTTCCTTAGGCCAACTTCTGTAGCATTTCCACATGTCCTTACTCAGCCATGCAGTCATTACTAACATGTAGCCTCTTGATGCATTGGATTTATACTTAATCATTTTTTTACTTACTCTATCAAACACACACACACACACACACAAAAAAAAAAAAAAAAAACATTAATTAAATATATTTTTTACTAGCAGGTAGTTAATAAATATTTATTAAATGAATGGACAAATGCATAAATGAATCACTGCTGGCTTAAAGCATTTAGCTTGATGAAGTGACTAACACTTCATACACTGTTATGTCTACTTATATTATTTTTTTTCTTCCTTACTCCCAACTCACACATGATAAAATATAGAGTAATAAGAATATAGGACAAAGGACAGATATATTTGGGGATGTAAGAAGTCAGAATCATAAGAAGATATTTCCATTTCCTGGGCCCTCAGATACCAGAAACCATGATGAGGTTTTATCTCATGGATCATCACAGTGGTGTAGCAAAACAGGTGGGGCTTGATTATATTTATTTCTCAGAGGAGCTAAAACCAAGTGAAAGTAATGAACTTACCCAAGGTCAAAGACACTGTAAGAGATACAACCACACCAGGAATCCAATGCCAACTCCAATTTAGCACAGAGCTAGCCTGCATTTTACCCAGAGCCTGCTCAGACTGAATCTAGGGCTCCATACATAGGGTAGGCCCAGGTTGGCCCTGAAAGGAAGCAAAATTTGTCACTCCAAAAGAGACCTCTTTGTGTATTGATTATTTTAAGATGGTTATTTTTAAGAAACTGCAGACACAGAAGAAGCTCTGAAAACCGAGTAAAAGCTACCTTTTTATAAGAGATATTTACAGTTATAAGGGAAATCTCCATTCATAAATGTGTGTCCTTCTCTGTGCCAAGAAGAGAAGAATAACTCTAAATCTCAAGAAACTCAACAGAGAAGGCCAGGACTTAAATTTGCATAACAACCTTACTCTTGTTTCCTGTGCTTCTCCTGGTAACTTACCCTAACTGATTTCTAACCCCTAGCATCTTCTTTTGTCTTTAGCTGAAGATGGTATTTAAGGTGATGGCTTTGGCCATTATGAGGAGTTACTCAGTTTCTCTAGGACTCTCCCATGTACACATTAGGTATATGTGTTTTTAAAGTTTTGGGTTTTTTCTTTTATTTATTTATTTTTTGGTAACTTTACCAAAGTAAAGTTAATTTTATTTTTTTAAACAGCAGGTTCTTATTAATCATCCATTTTATATATATTAGTGTATACATGTCAATCCCAGTCTCCCAATTCATCCCACCACCATGACCCCCCTTTTTTTCTTTTAATCTGTCATATCAATTTAATTATTAGACCAGCCAAAGAATCTAAAAGGGTAGAAGGAAATTTTTTCTGCCCCTACACCCATAGACATAAAGCAGAGTACAGGTGTTCTTTTTCTTTAACATCTTTATTGGAGTATAATTGCTTTACAATATTGTGTTAGTTTCTGCCATATAACAGAGTGAATCAGCTATATGTGTACATAACCCCATATCCCCTCCCTCTTGCATCTCCCTCCCACCCTCAAATCCCACACCTAAAGGTAGTAACAAAGCACCAAGCAGATCTCCCTGTGCTATGTAGCTGCTTCCCAATACCTATTTTATATTTGGTAAATGTAAAATATTTACCTTTATTTTTTATTTTTTAGATTCCGTATATATGTGTTAGCATACAGTATTTGTTTTTCTCTTTCTTACTTACTTCACTCTGTATGACAGACTCTAGGTCCATCCACCTCACTACAAATAACTCAGTTTCATTTCTTTTTATGGCTGAGTAATGTTCCATTGAATATATGTGCCACATCTTCTTTATCCATTCATCTGTCGATGGACACTTAGGTTGCTTCCATGTCCTGGCTATTGCAAATAGAGCTGCAATGAACATCGTGGTACATGACTCTTTTCGGATTATGGTTTTCTCAGGGTGTATGCCCAGTAGTGGGATTTCTGGGTCGTATAGTAATTCTATTTGTAGTTTTTTACGGAACCTCCATACTGTTCTCCATAGTGGCTGTATCAATTTACATTCCCACCAGCAGTGCAAGAGTGTTCCCTTTTCTCCACACCCTCTCCAGCATTTATTGTTTGTAGACTTCTTGATGATGGCCATTCTGACTGGTGTGAGGTGATACCTCATTGTAGTTTTGATTTGCATTTCTCTAATGATTAGTGATGTTGAGCATCCTTTCATGTGTTTGTTGGCAATCTGTTATGTCTTCTTTGGAGAAATGTCTATTTAGGTCTTCTGCCCATTTTTGCATTGGGTTGTTTGTTTTTTTGATATGGAGCTGCATGAGCTGCTTGTATATTCTGGAGATTAAACCTTTGTCAGTTGCTTCATTTGCAAATATTTTCTCCCATTCTGAGGGTTGTCTTTTTGCCTTGTTTATGGTTTCCTTTGCTGTGCAAAAGGTTTTAAGTTTCACTAGGTTCCATTTGTTTATTTTTGGTTTTATTTCCATTTCCCTAGGAGGTGGGTCAAAAAGGATCTTGCTGTGATTTATGTCAAAGTGTGTTCTTCCTATGTTTTTCTCTAACAGTTTTATAGTGTCTGGCTTTACATTTAGGTCTTTAATCCATTTTGACATTATTTTTGTGTATGGAGTTAGGAAGTGTTCTAATTTCATTCTTTTACATGTAGCTTTCCAGTTTTCCCAGCACCACCTATTGAAGAGGCTGTCTTCTCTCCATTTTATATTCTTGTCTCCTTTATCAAAGATAAGGTGTCCATTGTGTGTGGGTTTATCTCTGGGATTTCTATCCTGTTCCATTAATCTGTACTTCTATTTTTGTGCCAGTACAATGCTGTCTTGATTACTGTAGCTTTGTAATAGAGTCCGAAGTCACGGAGCCTGATTCCTCCAACTCCATTTTTCTTTCTCAATAGCTTTGGCTATTCGGGGTCTTTTGTGCTTCCAAACAAATTGTGAATTTTTTTCTTCTAGTTCTGTGAAAAAATGCCTATGGTAGTTTGATAGGGATTGCATTGAATCTGTAGACTGCTTGGGGTAGTATAGTCATTTTCACAATGTTGATTCTTCCAATCCAAGAACACGGTATACCTCTCCATCTGTTTGTATCATCTTTAATTTCTTTCATCAGTGTCTTATAGTTTTCTGCATACAGGTCTTTTGTCTCCTTAGTTAGGTTCATTCCTAGGTATTTTATTCTTTTTGTTGCAGTGGTAAATGGGAGTGTTTCCTTAATTTCTCTTTCAGATTTTTCATCATTAGTGTATAGGAATGCAAGAGATTTCTGTGCATTAATTTTGTAGCCTGCTACTTTACCAGATTTATTGATTAGCTCTAGTAGTTTTCTCGTAGCATCCTTAGGATTCTCTATGTATAGTATCATGTCATCTGCAAACAGTGACAGCTTTACTTCTTCTTTTCTGATTTGGATTCCTTTTATTTCTTTTTCTTCTCTGATTGCTGTGGCTAAAATGTCCAAAATTTGCTGAAAATAGTGGTGAGAGTGGGCAACCTTTTCTTTTTCCTGAACTTAGTGGAAATGGTTTCAGTTTTTCACCATAGAGAATGATGTTGGCTGTGGATACGTCATATATGGCCTTTATTATGTTGAGGTAAGTTCCCTCTATGCCTACTTTCTGGAGGGTTTTTATGATAAATGGGTGTTGAATCTTGTCGAAAGCTTTTTCTGCATCTACTGGGATTATCACATAGTTTTTCTCCTTGAGTTTGTTTATATGGTGTATCACATTGATTGATTGGCATATATTGAAGAATCCTTGCATTCCGGAGATAAACCCCTTGATCATCCACCATGATCAAGATAAACACTTGATCATGGTGTATCTTCCTTTTAATGTGCTGCTGGATTCTGTTTGCTAGTATTTTGTTGAGGATTTTTGCATCTATGTTCATCAGTGATATTGGTCTGTACTTTTCTTTTTTTGTGACATCTTTGTCTGGTTTAGGCATCAGGGTAGTGGTGGCCTCATAGAATGAGTTTGGGAGTGTTCCTCCCTCTGCTATATTTTGGAAGAGTAACTTCTCTAAATGTTTGATAGAATTTCCCTGTGAAGCCTTCTTGTCCTGGGCTATTGTTTGTTGGAAGAATTTTAATCACATTTTCAAATTCAGTGCTTGTGATTGTATTTTATATTACAAATATACTTATAATATTTTTATAATATTATAAATATAATTACAATATTTCAGTTTATATTTTCTATTTCTTCCTTGGTTCAGTCTCAGAAGGTTGTGCTTTTCTAAGAATTTGTCCATGTGTTCTAGGTTGTCCATTTTATTGGCATATAGTTGCTTGTAGTAATCCCTCATGATTCTTTGTGTTTCTGCAGGGTCAGTTGTTACTTCTCCTTTTTCATTTCTAATTCTATTGATTTGAGTCTTCTCCCTTTTCTTCTTGATGAGTGCATCTACTGGATTATCAATTTTGTTTATCTTCTCAAAGAACCACCTTTTAGTTTGATTGATCTTTGCTATTGTTTCCTTCATTTCTTTTTCATTTATTTCTGATCTGATCTTTATGATTTCTTTCCTTCTGCAAACTTTGAGGGGGTTTTATTCCTCTTTCTCTAATTGCTTTAAGTGTAAGGTTAGGTTATTTATTTGAGATGTTTCTTGTTTCTTGAGGTAGGATTGTATTGCTATAAACCTCCCTCTTAGAACTACTTTTGCTGCATCCCATAGGTTTTGGGTCATCGTGTTTTCATTGTTATTTGTTTTTAGGTATTTTTTATTTCCTCTTTGATTTCTTCAGTGATCTCTTGGTTAATGAGTAGCATATTGTTTAGCCTCCATGTGTTTGCATTTTTTACAGTTTTTTTTCCAGTAATTGATATCTAGTCTCATAGCGTTGTGGTCAGAAAAGATACTTGATATGATTTCAGTTTTCTCAAATTTACCAAGGCTTGGTTTGTGACCCAAGATATGATCCTTCCTGGAGAATGTTCCATGAGCACTTGAGAAGAAAGTGTATTCTGTTGTTTTTGAATGGAATGTCCTATAAATATCAATTAAGTCCATCTTGTTTAATGTTTCATTTAAAGCTTGTGTTCCCTTATTTATTTTCATTTTAGATGATCTGTCCATTGATCAAAGTGGGGTGTTAAATTCCCCTACTATTATTGTGTTACTGTTGATTTCCCCTTTTATGGCTGTTAACATTTGCCTTATGTATTGAGGTGCTCCTATGTTGCGTGCATAAATATTTACATTTGTTATATCTTTTTCTTGGATTGATCCCTTGATCATTATGTAGTGTCCTTCTTTTCTCTTGTAATAGTCTTTATTTTAAAGTCTATTTAGTCTGATGAACATTGCTACTCCAGCTTTCTTTTGATTTCCATTTACATGGAATATCTTTTACCATCCCCCCACTTTCAGTCTGTATGTGTCCCTAGGTCTGAAGTGAGACTCTTGTAGACAACATATATATGGGTCTTGTTTTTGTATCCATTCAGCCAGTCTATGTCTTTTGGACAGAGCATTTAATCCATTTACATTTAAGGTAATTATTGATATGAATGTTCCTATTACCATTTTCTTAATTGTTTTCTTAATTACCAATTTCTTAATGATGCAGTTGGCCAAATGTTTCTATTACCATTTTCTTAATTTCTTAATTTCTTAATTACCATTTTCTTAATTGTGGGTTTGTTCTTATAGGTCTTTTCCTTCTCTTGTGTTTCCTGCCTAGAGAAGTTCCTTTAGCACTTGTTGTAAAGCTGGTTTGGTGGTGCTTTTGCGTGTTTTTAAAGGTTTTAATTTCCCCGTCAAATCTGAATGAGATCCTTGCTGTGTATAGTAATCTTGGTTGTAGGTTTTTCCCTTTCATCACTTTAATTATGTCCTGCCACTCCCTTCTGGCTTGCAGAGTTTCTGCTGAAGGCCAGCTGTTAACCTTATGGGGATTCCCTTGTGTGTTATTTGTTGCTTTTCCCTTGCTGCTTTTAATATTTTTTCTTTGTATTTAATTTTTGATAGTGTGATTAATATGTGTCTTGGCATGTTTCTCCTTGGGTTTATCCAGTATGGGACTCTCTGCACTTCCTGGACTTTTGACTATTTCCTTTCCCACATTAGGGAAGTTTTCAACTATAATCTCTTCAAATATTTTCTCAGTCCCTTTCTTTTTCTCTTCTTCTTCTGGGACCACTATAATTCAAATGTTGGTGCGTTTAATGTTGTCCCAGAGGTCTCTAAGACTGTCCTCATTTCTTTTCATTCCTTTTTCTTTATTCTCCTCTGTGGCATTTATTTCCTCTATTTTATCTTCCAGGCCACTTATCCATTCTTCTGCCTCAGTTATTCTGGTATTGATTCCTTCTAGAGAATTTTAAATTTTGTTTATTGTATTGTTCATCATTGTTTGTTTGCTCTTTAGTTGTTCTAGGTCCTTGTTAAACGTTTATTTTGTTTTCTCCATTCTGTTTGCAAGATTTTGGATCATCGTTACTAACATTACTCTGAATTCTTTTTCAGGTAGACTGCCTATTTCCTCTTCATTTGTTTGGTCTGGTGGGTCTTTACCTTGCTCCTTCATCTGCTGCATATTTCTCTGTCTTCCCATTTTGCTTACCTTACTGTATTTGGGGTCTCCTTTTTGCAGCCTGGAGGTTCGTAGTTCCTGTTGTTTTTGGTAGCTGCCCCCATTGGGTAAGGTTTGTTCAGTGGTTTGTGTAGGCTTCCTGGTGGAGGGGACTGGTGCCTGTGTTCTGGTGGGTAGCACTTGATCTTTTCTTTCTGGTGGGGAGGGCTGCATACGGTGGTGTGTTTTTGGGTGTCTGTGAACTTAGTATGATTTTAGGCAACCTCTCTGCTAATGGGTAGGATTGTGTTCCTGTCTTGCTAGTTGTTTGGCATGGAACGTCCAGCCCTGGAGCTTGCTGTCCATTGGGTGGAGCTGGGTCTTATCATTGAGACAGAGGTCTCTGGGAGAGCTCTCACTGACTGATATTATGTGCAGCCAGGAGGTCTCTGGTGGTCCAGTGTCCTGAATTCAGCTATCCCACCTCAGAGACTCAGGCCTGACACCAGGCTGGAGCACCAAGGCCTTGTCAGCCACATGGCTCAGAAGAAATGGGAGAAAAAAATGAAAGAAAAAAAGTTGGTTTTGGTCCCCCCCCAGATCTTTTTTTTTTTAACATCTTTATTGGAGTATAATTGCTTTACAATGGTGTGTTAGTTTCTGCTTTACAACAAAGTGAATCAGTTATACATATACATATGTTCCCATATCTCTTCCCTCTTGCATCTCCCTCCCTCTCACCCTCCCTGTCCCATGTCTCTAGGTGGTCACAAAGCACAGAGCTGATCTCCCTGTGCCATGCAGCTGCTTCCCACTAGCTATGCACCCTACGTTTGGTAGTGTATATATGTCCAAGCCACTCTGTCACTTCGACACAGCTTACCCTTCCCCCTCCCCATATCCTCAAGTCCATGCTCTAGTAGGTCTGTGTTTTATTCCCGTCCTACCACTAGTCTCTTCATGACATTTTTTTTTTATAAAAAAGTTTTTTAAAATAAAATAAAACAAAATTGAAAAAATTTTAAATATTATTAAAATAAAAAAATAAAAGAAGAGAGCAACCAAACCAATAAACAAATCCACAAATGATACCAAGCGCTAAAAACTATACTAAGATAAACATAAAAATCAGAACCAAATCAGTGTCAGACAGGAAACCTCAAGTCTACAGTTGCTCCCAAATTCCCGTGCCTCAATTATGGGATGATTCGTTGTCTATTCAGGTATTCCACAATTGCAGGGTACCTTAAATTGATTGTGGAGATATAATCTGCTGCTCCTGAGGCTGCTGGGAGAGATTTCCCTTTCTCTTCTTTGTTCGCACAGCTCCTGGGGTTCAGCTTTGGATTTGGCCCCGCCTCTACATGTAGGTTGCCCTCAGGCTTCCGTTCCTTCCCAGACAGGATGGGGTTAAAGCAGCGGCTGATTAGTGGGCTATGTCTGACTCATCCTGGGGAAGGGTGGGGTACGGTAGTTATAATTGGAATGTAACTACCTACCGAGCCTCTGACGGCAGAGGCCGGTCTGACGCTGCAACCACCTGAGGTGCACCATGTGTTCTCTGGGGGAAGTTGTCCCTGGATCACGGGACCCTGGCTGTGGTGGGCTGCACAGTCTCCTGGGGGCGTATGATAGTGACCTGTACTTGCACACAGGCTTCTTGATGTCTGCAGCAGCAGCCTTAGCGTTTCATGCCCGTCTGTGGTGTCCAAGCTGATAGCCGCTGCTCATGCCTGTCTCTGGAGTTTGTTTAGGCGGTGCTCTATCTTCTGTCGGCAGACAGGGAAGGAATCCCCTCTCCTCGGACACCCCGAAACAGTGGTCTCTTGCCTCTTAGGCAGGTCCAGAATTTTTCTGCAGACTCCCTCCCGGCTAGCTGTGGCGCACTAACCCCCTTCAGGCTGTGCTCATGCCGCCAACCCCAGTCCTCTCCCTGGGATCTGACCTCCAAAGCCCGGGCCTCAGCTCCCAGCCCCCTCCCGCTGCAGCAGGTGAACAGACAAGCCTCTCAGGCTGTTGAATGCTAGTCGGCACTGATCCTCTGTGCAGGAATCGGAGAGGTGTTCTTTAGTTTGCATTGTAGCCCATCTCTAAGTACTTAGGTAAACTATGGTGGTGGCAAACAAAGACATCTGACTAATGTATTGATATCTTATGCTAAAGGGTCCTGCAAAATAGCTGGGAGTTTACTCTCATTTGTAAGAAAAGCACTTAGCTTCTGAACCCATAACTGCACCTCATTTTCATTTGACATTCTTAATTAAGACTGACTTGCTAGTAGTCTCTAAAGATAACAGTACAGTAGGGGGTGGTTTCTAAAATGATCTTACTCATAAATGGATAAATCATTAGTATTCTAGGAGAGCCTTCTACCCATCTGTATGACTGGGGTGGGAGCACTGGGGCACAGAAAAGGGTTGGTGAGAACCTCTTCCCTAGTGAAAAGCATGGATTATTTTCCTTGATAAATCAGGACCAAATGCCTAGGCCAATGTTTATCCAATGATAGAATCACCTGGGCACTTATTAGGAATGTAAATGCCAGGTATCCCTCCCTAGAGATTCTGATTGCATAGTTCTTGGGGAGTGGATCTGGAAAATCTTCATTATTAACAAGCATTGCAGTTGATACTGACGTATGTGCTTGAGCCATGCCTGATAGGGACAGGTCAAATCTGTAGAAAGGGAAGTCAGTGTTCATCTAAATAACAACACTTATAAATAATATGGAATTATATTCAACAGAAAAGATATAGATGCAATCATATTAATATCTGTAAAACCCTATATTTCACAGGAGTACAGCAGTGAAACAAAGGCAGGGTCAACTTTTTGCCTGGAAAATTGGGGGAGGAACCATAGCTTTCTTTTTTTTAACAATGCTTCTACAATTTGACTTCCACTATTCTGTGCAATTCAACTAGTTAAATACTTTTCCAGCACCTACCACATGCTAGTACCTAAATCTTTGCCCTCTCATCCATCAAGCCTAGTAAAGAAGACAGATACAGAACTAAATAAATGAGCTCATTCAAGGGAGAAAATTATCACTGAAAAAAAAATACAATAGACTAAAGAAGATGTCTGAAAATTTCAATTGTTAGAATAAGTCCTTGTAGTGTACTTCAGAGATGAGCTCCTTGAAAGAATTAATACAAACTGGCATTGTCCCTGATATACATGTGTTCATTCAGTAAATATTAAATGGATAAGCAGGAATGGCTGTGTAGTTAAATAGATAATTCATCACTAATTACCTTGATAAATTTATTTTAAACTTTTTATTTGTAGTGCACTTATTTTACAAACCATATATATTACAGGACAATTTACTTCCATGTATACACAGCCCCTGTCCACACTGCCAAAAGTGGTCTCTGTGGACTTCTAGGGCTTTCTGGAGAACATTGTGAAAACCACTATCAAGAATGTAGAGAAAAAGAACAGGAAAAAAGGTGGGGGTGGGAATAGAAAGCATGAATAAGTTGGTAGAAATAAATCCAAACTTATTAGCAATTAAGTTAAGTAAAAATGGACTCACATCTGCTTCCAGCCAAAGTTAAGTAAGAGGAAGACCGGGTTTATTTTATTCATCTTGAACAGCTAGGAAACCAGGGAAAAAATGCATGAAACCATGATTTTCAGACATTAGACAAGAAGCAGCACAGGACTGTTATCCCAAGAGGAGGAAAACAAGCACTCTTGCCCCAAATTACTGCCTAGAGGCAGTCTCCATGCTGCATGTTACACAGAAAGGGGGAACCCAGACAGTCCTTTGGTTCTGCTAACTTGGGGAAGCCGAGTTTAAAGTTTGGAGGGGACTCAGTGGCTAGAATTTGATGGGAAGAATATTGTAGAGGAGAGAGCTGGACAGGAGAGAGAGAGCTCCAGAGAGATGCGGAAGGGTCCCTTTAAGTCTGATTGAATACTGATATGCAGACATATGAGACAGAAGGAGTGTGGTAAGAGGACCCCCAAAGTGAGGCCATTTGGCAATATGTAAAAAGAGCCATGAAATTGTCATGTGCTTTGACCTGGGAATCCTACTTCTGACAAATGTCATATACATCCACATGTCCATGGCTGTATTATTTATAATGGGGAAACATTGAAAAATCTGTCTAAAAATTAGGTAATAATTATGTAAACTGTGTTATATAAACTGTGTGATAACCTGGAGTTTTTGAACCCAACGAATCCATGAATCTTACTGCTGTACAGTCAATTTTGAGGATATATACTTATGGGGGTGGGGGACATTTCAGTGGTTCTCAATCCTGAACACATTAGAAAAATCTGTTTTTACTTTTTTTAATGTTGTTGCCTGGGCCCACTCCTGAATTTCTGAGAATGAGGCTCAGACAATGAGCTTTGTAAAGCCTCTATGTTAATCTGAAGCACACTGAGGGATGAGAATCACTGGAGTAGAAGCTTTTCCAATTCTCAAAGGGATTTTCTTCTAAAATAGAAGAATTACTTTCATAGATAAAAATAGTATGTAGTCATTTAAAATCCTTATTACAAATATTATTTTTAAATGGGAAAGTATAATGTTGAAAAAAGTGCATGCTAAACTGTATGTGTACTGTGATTACAATTACATGAAGAACATATATTAAGGTGAAAATGCCAGAAGGAAATATGAAAAAATGTTGCCAAGAATGGTTTAACTCATGAGTAATTTTTTTTTCTTTATTTTCCAAATTTTCTGATTCATATTTGGGAGTGAGGGGTACCTTTGAAGGACACCCAGCAAGTGGTGTATTAGGAAACCCTAGTGGATTGCCCTCCCTTGGAGCCCTTCGGTATCCTTAGCCTCCTGACATCTCCCTTTCAGACTTAGTGTGCCACTGAGTCACTGTGCAGCCTGCATCAACCAGATATAGTATGTTCAGTTTTTCATTCTTCCAAAAAGTCAATCAAACTCCTACTGCTTTGTAAGGTCACTGAATACCTCCTGCAGGCTCCTTTGAGAACTCTAGTTGAGAAGCTTCTTAAAACAGCAATCCTGTTATATTAGGCCTCCTTTGGTTGCAAATGGCAGAAGCCCTTCAAACTAGCTCATACCAAAAAAAAAAAAAAAGTAGTAGGCACTAATTAATAGCTCACATAACAAAAAAAGTCTAGGAGCAAACTGGATGCAATGTGTCATCAAACATCTCCCTCATTCTCTCAGTTCTACTTTCCTCTGTGTTAACTTTATTCACCACAGGCTGCCTTCATGTGGAGGCAAAAATGGCTGCCCCTTCCCAGCTCCAGGCTCATATCATCCTTGCATGTGATCTCAGAAGGAAAGAGGTCCTCTCCTCCCAGCATCTGAGACAAACTGCAAAAACTTTGGCCCTGCTTAATGCACACGCAGTCTGAACAGATACTCTCATAATTGACCAATCTAGATCAGATACATCTTAACAGGAATCAGGAACTTGTGGTTGATGATCTCACCAGGTGGAAGGAACACTGTATCTTCACCATAATGTATATCCAAAACAACAGTTATCCATTTAAACTTTCAAAAATGTAAAATAGCTAGTGGGAAGCAGCCGCATAGCCCAGGGAGATCAGCTGGGTGCTTTGCGATGATCTAGAGGGGTGGGAAAGGGAAGGTGGGAGGGAGGCTCCTGAGGGAGGAGATATTTGCATATATGTATGCATATGGCTGATTCCCTTTGTTGTACCACAGAAACTAACACAGTATTGTGAGGCAATTGTACTCCAACAAAGATGTATTTTTTTTAAAAAGTGAAGGAAAGGGAGAGAGAATTTTAGTTGAAAATACTACTTTAATAACTTGTCACTGAAGGATAGAGGTAATACAATCAAGAGAAAGAATCAAAGAGAAATGTAAAGGATAACAAAAACTAAAATATAGAGCATTTCCTTGACCCTAGAAATTTCCTCACTCTCCCCTCCAGTCATTACCCGCTCCCACATCGGCAACCACTGTTCTTATTTCTATCCCCATAGAACTTTCTTAAAATTTATATCATTGGAATTACAGAGTATGTACTTTTCTATATTCTTTCACTCCAGATGAGATGTATCCCTATTTTAGTGTACATCAGCAGCTCATTATTGATTGATGAGTACCATTCCATTGTATCAATATCTGCAAATTTCTGTTGATGAACATTTAGGTGATCTTCAGTTTTTAGCAGTTATGAATAAAACTTCTATAAACATTCTTGTACATTTTTTTTTTGGCCAAATGTTCTCATTTCTCTTGAGTAAGTACCTAGGAGTGAAATTGCTAGGTAGGCGTTTATTTAACAAAACTACCAGCCACCTTCCAAGTGGTTGTGACATTTTACACTCTTACCAGTAACGTCAAGCATTCCATTTGATATGGACTATGACATCTTTGTCATGATACTATTAGTCTTTTTAATTTTAGCTATTTTGGTGGTTATGTAGTGGTATCTCATTGTGGGGTTTTTTTTAATAGATAGACATTCACTAATCATTTTAGGGTTTTTTTCCCCATAAAGACAAATTTCAAGATGTAAGTATTAAACCTAAAAGTCTTGTCTAATATTGATCAAAAAGGTGTTTTTTGTCTTTTGTTTTTTACATCTTTATTGGAGTATAATTGCTTTACATTGATGTGTTAGTTGTTGCTATATAACAAAGTGAATGCGCTATATGTATACATATATCCCCATATCCCCTCCCTCTTGCGTCTCCCTCTCACCCTCCCTATCCCACCCCTCTAGGTGGTCACAGAGCACCGAGCTGATCTCCCTGTATTATCTGGCTGCTTCCCACTAGCTAGCTATTTTACGTTTGGTAGTGTATTTATGTCCATGCCACTCTCTCACTTCATCCCAGCTTACCGTTCCCCTCCCTGGTCCTCAAGTCCATTCTCTACATCTGCATCTTTATTCCTGTCCTGCCCCTAGGTTCTTCAGAACCATTTTCTTTTTTTAGATTCCATATATATGTGTTAGCATACGGTATTTGTTTTTCTCTTTCTGAACTTACTTCTCTCTGTATGACAGACTCTAGGTCCATCCACCTCACTACAAATAACATCTCTGGATGGGAAGAACTTTTAAATTTTGACAAAAACTAATTCATCAATTATTTTTTTAATGTTTAATGCTTCTTTTGTTCTGCCTAAGAAGTCTGCATGTCCTAATGCCATGGAATTAGTCACCTATGTTTTATTCCATATAGTTTATAATTTAGCTGTCACGTTTAGGCCTATGAATATTTTCAGATTCATAGATCTAGTCTTTCACAGATTATTATTATTTTTTAATAAATTTATTTATTTATTTTTGGCTGTGTTGGGTCTTCATTGCTGCACACGGGCTTTCTCTAGTTGCGGCGAGCGGGGGCTACTCTTCATTGCGGTGCGCAGGCTTCTCATTGCGGTGGCTTCTCTTGTTGCGGAGCACGGGCTCTAGGCACGTGGGCTTCAGTAGTTGTGGCTCGTGGGCTCAGTAGTTGTGGCTCACGGGCTCTAGAGCGCAGGCTCAGTAGCTGTGGCGCACTGGCTTAGTTGCTCTGCGGCATGTGAGATCTTCCCGGACCAGGGCTCGAACCCATGTCCCCTTCATTGGCAAGCAGATTCTTAACCTCTGCACCACCAGGGAAGTCCCACAGATTATTTTTATATGTAGTTTGAGGTAGGAATGGAAGCTCATTTTTCTTTTCATATGTTTATTCCAGGATTTCTCTGACATTTGAGGTCAGAAAATACTTTGTATAGAAGGCTGTCCTATTCATTGTAGGATGTTTAGCAGCATTCCTGGTCTCTACCCACTAGATGCCAGTAGTGCCCCTACTCCATTGTGACAATCAAAAATGTCTACAGACATTGCCGAATGTTGGAGGTGGGAGACAAAATTGCCCGCGGTTGAGAACGGCTACTTTATACAATTGTTCCAGCATCATCCTTTCACCATTGAATTGTTTTGGCTCCTTTATTCAAAAATTAATTATTGTATACGTGTGCATTTCTTCCTGGACTATCTATGCTGTTCATATGATCTACTTGTCTAATTACACCAATATTGCAATACACCAATACTGTAATCATTATTGTTTTAAAATCAGATAGTAGACATCTGTGACTCTATAATCTGTTTTAATGAAGGTTTAACATCTGTGACTCTAAAAAAAAAAAAAAAAAAAAAAAAATCAGGTAGTAGGAAGTGCCTCATCTCTGTTTTTCTTTTTCAAGATTTTTTTATATTGAACAATACTGAATTCTGAAATCTTCTTCCAAAATATTAATTAGTTCTAGTAGAGTTTTTTTAGATTTCTTAGGATTTCTACAAATCCAAAGATGTCATCTGCAACTAAAGGTAAATTTACTTCTGGCTTCCCAATTGCATGCCTTTTACTCTTGTATTGTTGCACTGAATAGGACAACTGGTACAAGTTAAAAAGAAGTGAAGACAGATACCCTTGCTTAGTTTCTAGTCTTAGAGGGAAAGCACTCAATATATTATCACTAGGTATAATATTTGCTGTATGTTTTTAGTAAATGCCCTTTATGAGATTAAGGAAGTTCTCTCCTATTCCCAGTTTTCTGAGAGTTTTTCATTTATGAATAGCTTAGCGTTTTATGGAGCTTTTTTTTGCCTTTTATTTCTGAGTTTAGAGCACACTTTTTAAAGATAGCACACACTTGAGTCTTGTGTTTTTATGTGCAATCTGACTATCCCTGCCTTTAAAGTATTTGGTCCATTTTCATTTCTTTTAATTACTGATACAATTGGTTTCTAATTGTTTTTGTCCCTTTCTTCTTAACTTCCTTCCTTTAGATTAACTGTATACTTTTAGTATCCCATCTTATTTTGCCTATTGACGTTTGAGTTGTATATCTCATTAATCTTTTGATAGCTGTTCTAGTAATTACAATATTTAGCCTTTATTTACTGTCACCTACTTTAAAATAGTATTGTACCTCTTCAGATGAAATATAAGAACCTTAGAACAGCACATTCTATAATTTTGTTTACCTCTCTCCTATTCTTTGTGTTATTGTTGTCATAGATTTTCCTTCTATGTATATTATAAGCCACACAGAAATGTGATATTTTTGTTTTAAACTCTCAGTTGTCTTTTAAAGAAATCAAGAAATGAAAAAGGTGGGGTTCTTTTTACATTCACCTAAATTGTTGTAATTTCCAGTGCTCTTCATTCCTTTCTGTTGTTTTCTATTTCTTCAACCTGAAAAAACTCTTTCAGCATTTTGTGTAGCACAGAACTTCTATCCAAAAACTTCTTTCATGGGCTTCCCTGGTGGTGCAGTGGTTGAGAGTCTGCCTGCCGATGCAGGGGACACGGGTTCGTGCCCCGGTCCGGGAAGATCCCACATACCGTGGAGCGGCTAGGCCCGTGAGCCATGGCTGCTGAGCCTGCGCATCCGGACCCTGTGCTCCACAACGGGAGAGGCCACAACAGTGGAGAGACCCGCGTACCGCAAAAAAAAAAACAAAAAAAACTTCTTTCTTTTTTTACCATATACAGATTTCTGGTTGACATTTTGTTGTTGATTAATTACTTGGAAGATTTCATGCCCTTGTTTTGGGCCTCTATTTTTTCTGATAAGAAATGAGCTATTATTCTTATCATTGTTTCCATGCATTATTGTATCTTTTTACCTCTGGCTGCAGTATTTTTCTCTTTATCTTTGATTTTCAGCAGTTTGACATTTATATGCCTAGTGTGGCTTTCTTTGAATTTACCCTACTTGGGATTCACTGAACTTCTGGGATTCCTAGGCTGGTGTTTTTTGACAAATTTAGGAAACTTTTGGCTGTTATTTCTTAAAATATATTTTTGCTCAGTTTTGCATCTCCTCTCCCACTGAGGCTCCAATTACATATGTATTATATGTAACTTGATGTGTTACTTGATATTGTTTCACAATTTACTGTGTCTCTGTACATTTATTTAAATCTTTTTTTCTTTCTTTGCTTTAGTTTGGATAATTTCTTTTTTTTAAACATCTTTATTGGAATATAACTGTTTTACAATAGTGTGTGAGTTTCTCCTTTACAACAAAGTGAATCAGTCATACATATACATATGTTCCCATATCTCTTCCCTCTTGCATCACCCTCCCTCCCACCCTCCCTATCCCACCCCTCTAGGTGGTCACAAAGCACAGAGGTGATCTCCCTGTGCTATGTGGCAGCCTCCCACTAGCTATCTAATTTACATTTGATAGTGTATATATGTCCCTGCCACTCTCTCATTTTGTCACATCTTACCCTTCCCTCTCTCCATATCCTCAAGTCCATGCTCTAGTAGGTCTGTGTTTTATTCCTGTCCTACCACTAATCTCTTCATGACATTTTTTTTCTTAGATTCCATATATATGTGTTAGCATACAGTATTTGTTTTACTCCTTCTGACTTACCTCACTCTGTATGACAGACTCCAGGTCTATCCACCTCATTACAAATAACTCAGTTTCATTTCTTTTTTTTTTTAATATGTTCCCATATCTCTTCCCTCTTGCATCACCCTCTCTCCCACCCTCCCTATCCCACCCCTCTAGGTGGTCACAAAGCACAGAGGTGATCTCCCTGTGCTATGCGGCAACTTCCCACTAGCTATCTAATTTACATTTGATAGTGTATATATGTCCCTGCCACTCTCTCACTTCGTCACAGCTTACCCTTCCCCCTCCCCATATCCTCAAATCCATGCTCTAGTAAGTCTGTGTTTTATTCCCGTCCTACCACTAATCTCTTCATGACATTTTTTTTTCCTTAGAGTCCATATATATGTGTTAGCATACGGTATTTGTTTTTCTCCTTCTGACTTACTTCACTCTGTATGAGAGACTCCAAGTCCATCCACCTCATTATAAATAACTCAGTTTCATTTCTATTTATGGCTGAGTAATATTCCATTGTACATATGTGCCACATCTCCTTTATCCATTCATCTGTTGATGGACACTTAGGTTGCTTCCATGTCTTGGCTATCATAAATAGAACTGCAATGGCCATTTTGGTACATGACTCTGAATTATGGTTTTCTCAGGATATATGCCCAGTAGTGGGATTGCTGGGTCTTATGGTAGTTCTATTTGTAGTTTTTAAGGAACCTCCATACTGTTCTCCATAGTGGCTGTATCAATTTACATTCCCACCAGCAGTGCAATAGTGTTCCCTTTTCTCCACACCCTCTCCAGCATTTATTGTTTCTAGAGTTTTGGATGATGGCCAATCTGACCAGTGTGAGATGATATCTCATTGTAGTTTTGATTTGCATTTCTCTAATGATTAATGATGTTGAGCATTCTTTCATGTGTTTGTTGGCAACCTGTATACCATCTTTGGAGAAATGTCTATTTAGGTCTTCTGCCCATTTTTGGATTGGGTTGTTTGTTTTTTTGTTATTGAGCTGCATGAGTTGCTTATAAATTTTGGATATTAATCCTTTGTCAGTTGCTTCATTTGCAACTATTTTCTCCCATTCTGAGGGTTGTCTTTTGGTCTTGTTTATGGTATCCTTTGCTGTGCAAAAGCTTTTAAGTTTCATTAGGTACCATTTGTTTATTTTTGTTTTTATTTCCATTTCTCTAGGAGATGAGTCAAAAAGGATCTTGCTGTGATTTATGTCATAGAGTGTTCTGCCTATGTTTTCCTCTGAGAGTTTGATAGTGTATGGCCTTACATTTAGGTCTTTAACCCATTTTGAGTTTATTTTTGTGTGTGGTGTTAGGGAGTGTCCTAATTTCATACTTCTACATGTACCTGTCCAGTTTTCACAGCACCACTTATTGAAGAGGCTGTCTTTTCTCCACTGTATATCCTTCCCTCCTTTATCAAAGATAAGGTGACCATATGTCTGTGGGTTTATCTCTGGGCTTTCTATCCTGTTCCATTGATCTATATTTCTGTTTTTGTGCCAGTACCATACTGTCTTGATTACTGTAGCCTTGTAGTATAGTCTGAAGTCAGGGAGCCTGATTCCTCCAGCTCCATTTTTCATTCTCAAGATTGCTTTGGCTATTCGGGGTCTTTTGTGTTTCCATACAAATTGTGAAATTTTTTGTTCTAGTTCTGTAAAAAATGCCAGTGGTAATTTCATAGGGATTGCATTGAATCTGTAGATTGCTTTGGGTAGTAGAGTCATTTTCACAATATTGATTCTTCCAATCCAAGAACATGGTATATTTCTCCCCCTATTTGTATCATCTTTAATTTCTTTCATCAGTGTCATAATTTTCTGCATATAGGTCTTTTGTCTCCTTAGGTAGGTTTATTCCTAGATATTTTATTCTTTTTGTTGTAATCGTAAATGGGAGTGTTTTCTTAATTTCACTCTCAGATTTTTCATCATTAGTGTATAAGAATGCCAGAGATTTCTGTGCATTAATTTTGTATCTTGCTACTTTACCAAATTCATTGATTAGCTCTAGTAGTTTTCTGGTAGCATCTTTAGGATTCTCTATGTATAGTATCATGTCATCTGCAAACAGTGACAGCTTTACTTCTTCTTTTCCGATTTGGATTCCTTTTCTTTTTTTTTCTCTGATTGCTGTGGCTAGAACTTCCAAAACTAGGTTGAATAAGAGTGGTGAGAGTGGGCAACCTTGTCTTGTTCCTGATCTTAGGGGAGATGGTTTCAGTTTTTCACCATTGAGAACAATGCTGGCTGTGGGTTTGTCATATATGGCCTTTATTATGTTGAGGAAAGTTCCCTCTATGCCTACTTTCTGCAGGATTTTTATCATAAATGGGTGTTGAATTTTGTCAAAAGCTTTCTCTGCATCTATTGAGATGATCATATGGTTTTTCTCCTTCAGTTTGTTGATATGGTGTATCAGGTTGATTGATTTGCGTATATTGAAGAATCCTTGCATTCCTGGAATAAACCCCACTGGATCATGGTGTATGATCCTTTTAATGTGCTGTTGGATTCTGTTTGCTAGTATTTTGTTGAGGATTTTTGCATCTATGTTCATCAATGATATTGGCCTGTAGTTTTCTTTCTTTGTGACGTCGTTGTCTGGTTTTGGTATCAGGGTGATGGTGGCCTCATAGAATGAGTTTTGGAGTGTTCCTCCCTCTGCTATCTTTTGGAAGAGTTTGAGAAGGATAGGTGTTAGCTCTTCTCTAAATGTTTGATAGAATTCACCTGTGAAGCCATCTGGTCCTGGGCTTTTGTTTGTTGGAAGATTTTTAATCACAGTTTCAATTTCAGTGCTTGTGATTGGTCTGTTCATATTTTCTATTTCTTCCTGGTTCAGTCTCAGAAGGTTGTGCTTTTCTAAGAATTTGTCCATTTCTTCCAGGTTGTCCATTTTATTGGCATATAGTTACTTGTAGTAATCTCTCATGATCCTCTGTATTTCTGCAGTGTCATTTGTTATATCTCCTTTTTCATTTCTAATTCTATTGATTTGAGTCTTCTCCCTTTTATTCTTGATGAGTCTGGCTAATGGTTTATCAATTTTATTTATCTTCTCAAAGAACCAGCTTTTAATTTTATTGATCTTTGCTATTGTTTCCTTCATTTCTTTTTCATTTATTTCTGATCTGATCTTTATGATTTCTTTCCTTCTGCTAAATATGGGTTTTTTTTTTTTCTTTCTCTAATTGCTTTAGGTGCAAAGTTAGGTTGTTTATTCAGGATGTTTCCTGTTTCTTAAGGTCGGATTGTATTCCTATAAACTTCCCTCTTAGAACTGCTTTTGCTGTATCCCATAGGTTTTGGGTCATCGTGTCTCCATTGTCATTTGTTTCTAAGTATTTTTTGATTTCCTCTTGGATTTCTTCAGTGATCACTTGGTTATTAAGTAGTGTATTGTTTAGCCTCCATGTGTTGGTATTTTTTACAGATCTTTTCCTGTAATTGATATCTAGTCTCATAGCGTTGTGGTCGGAAAAGATACTTGATATGATTTCAATTTTCTTAAAATTGCCAAGGCTAGATTTGTGACCCAATGTCTGATCTATCCTGGAGAATGTTCCATGAGCACTTGAGAAAAATGTGTATTCTGTTGTTTTTGGATGGAATGTCCTATAAATATCAATTAAGTCCATCTTGTGTAATGTATCATTTAAAGCTTGTGTTTCCTTTTTTATTTTCATTTTGGATGATCTGTCCATTGGTGACAGTGGGGTGTTAAAGTCCCCTACTATGATTGTGTTACTGTTGACTTCCCCTTTTATGGCTGTTAGTATTTGCCTTATGTATTGAGGTGCTCCTATGTTGGGTGCATAAATATTTACAATTGTTATATCTTCTTCATGTATTGATCCCTTGATCATTATGTAGGGTCCTTCTTTGTCTCTTGTAATGGTTTTTATTTTAAAGTCTATTTTGTCTGATATGAGAATTGCTACTCCAGCTTTCTTCTGATTTCCATTTGCATGGATATATCTTTTTCCATCCCCTCACTTTCAGTCTGTATGTGTCCCTAGGTCTGAAGTGGGTCTCTTGTAGACAGCATATATATGGGTCTTGTTTTTGTATCCATTCAGCCAGTCTGTGTCTTTTGGTGGGAGCATTTAATCCATTTACATTTAAGGTAATTTTCGATATGTATGTTCCTATTACCATTTACTTAATTGTTTCGGGTTGTTCTTGTAGGTCTTTTCCTTCTCTTGTGTTTCTTGCCTAGAGAAGTTCCTTTAGGATTTGTTGTAGAGCTAGTTTGGTGGTGCTGAACTCTCTCAGCTTTTGCTTGTCTGTAAAGGTTTTAATTTCTCCATCAAATCTGAATGAGATCCTTGCTGGGTAGAGTAATCTTGGTTGTAGGTTTTTTTTCCTTCATCACTTTAAATATGTCCTGCCACTCCCTTCTGGCTTGTAGAGTTTCTGCTGAAAGATCAGATGTTAACCTTATGGGGATTCCCTTGTGTGTTATTTGTTGTTTTTCCCTTGCTGCTTTTAATATGTTTTCTTTGTATTTAATGTTTGACAGTTTGATTATTATGTGTCTTGGCATGTTTATCCTTGGGTTTATCCTGTATGGGACTCTCTGTGCTTCCTGGACTTGATTGACTATTTCCTTTCCTATATTAGGGACGTTTTCAACTATAATCTCTTCAAATATTTTCTCAGTCCCTTTCTTTTTCTCTTCTTCTTCTGGGACCCCTATAATTCGAAAGTTGGTGCATTTAATGTTGTCCCAGAGGTCTCTGAGACTGTCCTCAGTTCTTTTCATTCTTTTTTCTTTCTTCTGCTCTGCAGTAGTTATTTCCACTATTTTATCTTCCAGGTCACTTATCCGTCCTTCTGCCTCAGTTATTCTGCTATTGATCCCATCTAGAGTATTTTTCATTTCATTTATTGTGTGCTCATCGTTGCTTGCTTCCTCTTTATTTCTTCTAGGTCCTTGTTAACTGTTTCTTGCAATTTGTCTATTCTATTTCCAAGATTTTGAATCATCTTTACTATCATTATTCTGAATTCTTTTTCATGTAGACTGCCTATTTCCTCTTCATTTGTTAGGTCTGGTGTGTTTTTATCTTGCTCCTTCATCTGCTGTGTGTTTTTCTGTCTTCTCATTTTGCTTATCTTACTGTTTTGGGGGTCTCCTTTTTTGCAGGCTGCAGGTTTGTAGTTCCCATTGTTTTTGGTGGCTGTCCCCAGTGGCTAAGGTTGGTTCAGTGGGTTGAGTAGGTTTCCTGGTTGGGGGGACTAGTGCCTCTGTTCTGGTGGATGAGGCTGGATCTTGTCTTTCTGGTGAGCAGGTCCACATCTGGTGGTGTGTTTGGGGATGTTGGTAGCCTTATTATGATTTTAGGCAGCCTCTCTGCTAATGGATGGGGCTGTAGACCTGTCTTACTCTTTGTTGGGCATAGGGTGTCCAGCACTGTTCGTTGCTGGTCCTTGAGTGAAGCTGGGTCTTGGTGTTGAGATGGAGATCTCTGGGAGATTTTCGCCGTTTGATATTGTGTGGAGCTGGGAGGTCTCTTGTGGACCAGTGTCCTGAGGTTGGTTCTCCCACCTCAGAGACACAACCCTGACACCTGGCTGGAGTGCTAAGAGCCTTTAATCCACACGGCTCAAAATAAAAGGGAGAAAAAATAGAAAGGAAAGGAAGGAAGGAAGGAGGGAGGGAGGGAAGGAAGGAAGAAAGAAAGAAAGGAAGGGAGGAAGGAAGAAAGGAAGGGAGGAAGGAAAAAGGGAAGGAAGGAAGGAAGAGAGGAAAGAAGGAAGGAAGGAAGGAGGAGAGGAAGAAAGGGAGGAAGGAAGAGAGGCAGGAAGGGAGGAAGAAAAGGAGGAAGGAAGGGAGGAGGAAAGGAAAGAAGGAAGGGAGAAGACAAAATAAAGTAGGATAAAATATAGTTATTAAAATAAAAATAATTATTAAGAAGAAAAAATTTCTATTAAAAAACAAAAAAAACGGGTCGGTCTAACCCTAAGACAAATGGTGCAAGCAAAGCTACAAAGACAAAATCTCACACAGCAGCACACACATACACAATCACAAAAAAAAGGGGGGGGGAATAGTATATCTTGCTCCCAAAGTCCACCTCTTCAACTTGGGATATTTCGCTGTCTATTCAGGTTTTCCACAGATGCAGGGCAGTTCAAGTTGATTGTGGAGCTTTAATCCGCTGCTTCTGAGGCTGCTGGGAGAGACCTCCCCCTCTCCTGTTTGTTCGCACAGCTCCTGGGGTTCAGCTTTGGACTTGGCCCCGCCTCTGCGTGTAGGTCGTCCGAGGGCGTCCGCCCTTCGCTCAGACAGGACGGGGTTAAAGGAGCAGCTGATTCGGGGGCTCTGGCACGGGCCGGGGGGAGGGAGGGGCACGGATGTAGGGCGAGCCCACGGCGGCAGACGCCAGCGTGACGCTGCACCAGCCCGAGGTGCTCTGCGTGTTCTCCCGGGGAAGCTGTCCCTGGATCACGGGGCCCTGGCAGTGGCGGGCTGCACGGGCTCCCAGTAGGGGCGGCGTGGAGAGTGACCTGTGCTTGCACACAGGCCTCTTGGTGGCGGCAGCACCAACCCTAGAGTCCCACACCCGTCTCTACTGTCCGTGCTGATAGCCGCGGCTCGCGCCCGTTTCTGGAGCTCCTTTAAGTGGCGCGCTTAAACCCCTCTCCTCGCGCACCAGGAAGCAAAGAGGGAAGAAAAGGTCTCTTGCCTCTCCGGCAGCTCCAGACTTCCCCGGACTCCCTCCCGGCTCGCTAGGGTGCACTAACCCCTTCAGGCTGTTTTCATTCTGCCAACTCCAGACCATTCCCTGGGATCCGACTGAAGCCCGAGCCTCAGCTCCCGGCCCCCGCCCGCCCCGGCGGGTAAGCAAAGAAGCCTCTCGGGCTGGTGAGTGCTAGTCGGCACCGATCCTCTGCGGGAATCTCTCCGCTTTGCCCTCCGTACCCTGTTTCTGTGCTCTCCTCCGCGGCTCCGGAGCTTCCCCCTCCAGCACCCGCAGTCTCCGCCCGCAAAGGGGCTTCTAGTGTGTGGGAATCTTTCCTCCTTCACGGTTCCCTCCCACTGGTGTAGGACCCGTCCCTATCCTTTGTCTCTGTTTATTCTTTTTTCTTTTGCCCTACCCAGGTACGTGGGGAGTTTCTTGCCTTTTGGGAGGTCTGAGGTCTTCTGCCAGCGTTCGGTGGGTGTTCTATAGGAGAAGTTCCACGTGTAGATGTATTTCTGATGTATGTGAAGAGGAAGGTGATCTCCGCGTCTTACTCCTCCGCCATCTTCTCGCCTCCCTCTGGATAATTTCTATTGATATATGTTTTGTTGGGATGAGTCTATTTGAGTTTTATCCCTAGTCCTAGTGCATAGCACTTACTGTAAGGTGTGGGATTTTTTTCTATTAAAGTGTGCCCTAATCCACTTTCACTGGATTTTTGAGGTAGACAATAAGTTCTCTCCACTCTGGCTGGGGTGACATTCATCTCCCAGAACTCTGTGGCCTCTTTTTCATCAGTTTATTTCTTAACCTTTTGCACAGTTGCTGTATGCTGCCCCTTGAGGGGTTTTACCCAGTACAAGATCTGCTTATTCAAAAACATGAGCAAAACCCACCTGCCAACCTCTGGGTACTCCTCATACACTCCCCTCTCTTGTTTTCAACCTCTGCTACACAAATTCCAGCCATTTCTGCAGCCCTAAACTCTGATTTCTGTCTCATCAGAGGCAGACCTCTGGTTTCTGCTTGGGTTCAACCTACCTGCTCCACAGTCAGAAAAATGCCTCAGGACAGAAAGCTGGGGTAAACAGGGAGCTCATTACATGTGTTTCCCTTCTCTCAAGGATCACAGTCCTGCACTGCCTGTTTACCAGTTCCTGAAAACAATTACCGTATTTATTTTTCTAGTTTTATGGTTGTTTAGGTCAGGAGATTAAATCCAAAATGAATATCTTAGTCATGGCTGGACATGAAAATGTATCACCTCTTGGGATTTTGGCTAAGATCAAGTGTAGTATCTGTTCTTATTAGTTCTGTAAGTTTTGAAAAATGAATAAATAAATGAATACTGGAAGAATCAAGAACTATTATTTTAAAAGTATGCTTTGCTAATCATCTTTATCCTTCTGGCAACCCCTTACACAAACCCGTCCACCTATCATGTGTCCCATTCACTAGAAAAATGTTTTTAATTGTACATCAACTAAAATTCAATTTAAAAAGAAAGAAAAATATTTTTAGATCCAAATCCCTATTAACATATTAGGATATTTGCATTTTTAAAACATATTTTAAAGTAGAAAAGCCTTAGAAAATCAAAAGAATAAATATTTACATTTTCATGCATCTCTACTAGCTGATAAAATTAATGAACAAAGTATGTTCCTTTTGATCATCAAATTGCCCCCTCTGATATCAAATATATACTTATCACTACATTTAATCAAATATATACTTGCCACCTTGGTACTACATGTATAGGACAAAAAAACAAGTCTATGCAGCTAACGTTCTTTCTAACCTCATTACTTTTTTCTTCAGATCATGGCATTTTCTTTGCTTACATAATTCTCCATGTTCTTTTCTCCTTATTACTGCTCATAACTGACATAGAAGATGGGCAGAGTGACAAGAAATTAAACAATACTTATATTTCATAAGAATATTGACCCTGAGACACCATGGGTTATGATGCCTCCTCAATTTGTATTCATGTACTGTATTCAGACAGTCAGGTGAAGGGCACCAGGTATAGGGGAGATAAAGAGGAATCAGAAGATCTTAGTTGCAGTCTTCTGCCTTTTACTAACTAGCTGTGAGCCCATAGGTGATTTCATTTAACATCTTGGTTTCAACATCAGTGAAATGTTAGTATTGGACTAAAGAATTTTAGTATCTAACATTTACAGAGAGTACTTTCTATGTTCCACGTACTATGCCAAGAATCTCAAATATTCAATGTTGTTTAATCTTCACCATAATAAATCTTTGAGATTATTTGTCAGGGTTCTCCAGAGAAACAGAACCAATAGGATATATATAGATATGTGAGAGGAGATTTTTCATTAGAATTTGCTTGCATGGTTATGGAAGCCAAGAATTTCCACAGTATGCCATCTTCAAGCTAGAGAACCAGGAAAGCTAGTAGTATAATCCAGCCCAAGACCAGAGGCCTGAGAACCAGAGGGGTTGCTGATGTAAGTCCCAGAGTTTAAAGACCCGAGAACCATGAGTTTCAATGTCCAAAGGAAGGAGAATATGGGCATCCCAAATCAATAAAAGAGAGCAAATTAGTCCTTCTTCCTCCTCCTTTTTCTATTCAGGCCCTCAATGGATTGGGTGATGCTCACCTGCATTGGGGAAGGCAATCTGCTTTACTCAGTCTACTGATTCAAATGCTAATCTCATCCTGAGACAACCTCACAGACATACCCAGAAATAACGACCAACTATCTGAGCATCTCTTAACCCAGTCAAGTTGGCAAATAAAATTAATCATCACAGAAACAGATATTTTTATTATTGTAATCTTATGAATACTTAAAACTGAGGTTCAGCACCACTAAGGCTCTCCTCTAAGTGGTAAACAGAAGAGCCAGTTTTGGACTTACCTGTCTGACTCATGGGCCCCCGCTGGTAACCCTCAAATTCCCAGTGAAACAGATTTTTAAACATTCTCCAAAATATTGAATTTCATATCCTGTTGGGAAAAAAGCTTATACACAGACTGGAGAGTCTTATCACTCCTCCTTCTGTTGAGCATAACCCAGGCCTGTACTGTGTTTGCACATTGTCTGTCAAATTTCATTCCCAAGTAGAAACTTTGTCTAACACAACATTCTGCCTAGAGGTTCACACATTGCTGGCACTTGTTAAGTGTTCATAACAATATGAATGGCATCTGTTTACTAAAAGGCACTTTGCCATTAATGCTTATTTGATGTTAGTTCAAAAATATTTTTAGCAATGCTAAATGTTGAAAATATTCTAATCTTCTTAATATATGTAAAAGACCGTTTATATTAATATTAGCCCACAATAGCCTCAGTTTGGCCTAGTCTGGTTTTTGATAGACTGGACTCCCAGTAAATATTACTAGCCAAGATCTATTCCAGTTCATTTATTCATTTATTCATTCATTAGTTAGTGAATGTTTAGCGTTTAGTGAATATTTAAGCATATTTTTCACCTACCATTGTGCTAAGTGCTAGACAAATAAAACAAATATAATTTCAACCTTCAGGAATTTATCATCTAGTGCACTGGGGTTTTGCATACAGGTAAATAAACAGACAATTACAATTTGGTATAATAAGTACTATGGAGTTAGTACAACAGAGGGGGCATCTGAACCAGGATTAGGGATCAGAGAAGTCATCCTACACAAAGTGATATCCCAATAAGACTTGAAATGTTCTCATAAATTAGCCAGGTAAAGAGCAGGTGGAAGAGGATACCAGAGGGAAGAACTTGTTCAAAGGACTAAAGGTTAGGGAAAGAGAAAGGCATTGTTGGAAAAACTGAATATAGCTCAGAATGGTCCAAACGTGAGTGGTAAAAAATGAGATTGAAAGGTAAACAGACATCATTCTAATGGACCTTATAAGCTTTATAACCTCCATGTTAAGCCATGGAACCTTTACCTGAAGACAACTGAAAAGATTTAAGTGGTCAAGTGAGATAATCAGATTTGCATCTTGAAAAGGTCACTTTGGCTGCAGTGTAGGAAGTAAATTACAGGGGACAAGGATGGATCAAAGGAGAACAACCAGGAGCCTTTTAAAATAATAGTATCCTTAATTATAGTAAAGATGAATTAGAGTCAATTAAAATAAAATTGACAAGACAAGGTGGGAGTTGTTAGAAGAGAGGTAGTTGGGAAGGAATGGGAATCAAAGACATGCTTGTGTTTTTGGCTTGGAAAACTGGATAGATGTTAATCCTATTCATTGGGAGAGGGAACATGGAGGGAGAAACAGCTTTGAGGTTAGAAAAACTGATTTCAGTCAAGTCTAAAGAGATAGATAGTTTTGTTGTTGTTATTTAGAATATCTTCTGGGACTATTTCAATTCTGATGTAGTCCTAATCTGTACCACAGATTAGCACCTGTGAACTAGAGTGTATTCAGTTTTATCTTTCTTCATCAATTCAGTCAAAAATGCACTTCAATTACTGGAAGGGTGATGATAGGAAATGGAGATTACTCATCCTGAATAATACTGATTCTTGAAGAAGGTGATGGTGGAACATACCTCACAGGCTGGACCAGATCCTGTGGGGAAAGTACTATTCTGGGCTAGTCAGTAAAATTTTATGTCCAGGCACATAAAATACAATACTAGTTCTATGGGAAATGACTGAGGGAGAAAGGTCTTAGAGGATTGCAAGCCAACCTCAGCTGATACAGAATTTCTGCAAAAGCTGATACAACATTTCTGAAAAGTAGCTGCCTTCATAGAAATGGACAAGAGACCTGGTGATATAGTAAATTAAATCAAATGTCCCAATCCAGTAGCTTTCACTGTCCACTGCCATAGGCTTCCCACAAAGACTGGACTTATTCATTGAGTGAAACCATTGGGAAAATCCACCAAATTGCCTAACTGCTAAAAACTGAGATTATACTCAAAGAATCCTGTGCTCCCCAACTGACTACATTTCTCATCCAGACTACTCTACTCAATTACTTTACTTCTCCAGCATCTGCAGACATCTGCATTTGTGACTCCACCACGGAACAGGGCTCAATGAGAGTAGCCTAGGCATTTTTCAGGGAAGGTGTTAAAACCATAGCCATAATATTGAACTATTTAATGAAATCCTTAAAAATAAATTAACTGTAGGTATCTTAATGTGTTGATGTAATGGAAGATGTCTGCCAAGAAGGATGGTTTTGGCTAGGAGCAACTGACCTTAGGTCCATCCTTCTGATGATAATTAGGTAATATGTTTGGTTGCCTGTTGTGTATTGAGCCCACTCCTAATTTATGACAATAAAATCATGTTTTCAATTCAAAAGGAAAAGTTTATGTTTCTGTATTCTATAGTGCAGTGGCTAAAGTGGTTTAAAGTTTCTCAGATAAAAGTCTAAGAGAACAATGAAGGATGCCAAAGAGCCATCCCCGTTTTATGTTGCTCTGCCTTGTCATATTTAAAATGATTGCTTTGAATTCTCAAGGTGGTATTATAAACAATGTAAAGAACATCTTTGTAATTATCTCCTTAGATTAAATTTCTAAAAGTGGGATTATATCCTGGATCAAAAAAATTGCTCAATTTACAATTTATTTATATACCAGATTACTTACAAAAAGAACTACCCATTTAACTAACTCCCATGAATAAAACTTGGGAGTGATTATTTCCTCACATCTTCATTAATAATGGATTTTATCTGTATTTTAATCTATACTGATCCAAAAGCCAAAATATATTTCATAGTTTATTATTTTCACTTATCTGATTATTAATGCAGTTTCATATATTTTCATGTTTCTTGGCCATTTGTATTTTTTCTATTAATCACCTTTGTATAACCATTGTTCATTTTTTAACTGGGCTATTGATTTGTTTTTCTCACTGTGGGTCTCATTTTTTTCTCCTGATTTTTAAATTTGTAATGTTTGTGACATTAATATTTTTTTCATTTTTACTGCCTAGAAATCACCTTTGTTTGATATTAGTACCGTTGCCTCCTATTTCTTTCTGACTGTGTTTGTCTGATATATTTGCCATATATATTTATCTATAAATTCCTCTAGCAAACTCTAAAGTTATTCAGTTTTTCTATCCTCCTAAATAAGTCCTTAGTAAATTTTTATCATTTCCCAATGTTTCTTGATTTTGTTAAATAGATTCTTTAAAAGTGCCCACATAAAAATATGTTTTTTTACATTTAGCAGTTCATTGCTATTCTAATATGTGTTATCAATTTCTGAACTCACTGTAGGTCCTTACACCCTACTCCTTTTCTTTAGGTTCAATTTTGGTAAATTTTTATGCAAACGTCTATGAGTGGTAAACTTTCTAGAACTCCCTGTTTGAAAACAATGATTTATTTAATCCTTACTGGAATGGTTGTTTTAATTGCCTGTGGAATTCTAGCTCAATTTCCCTCAGCATTTTGAAGACATTCTTCCTTTGTCTTCTGACAATTTTGCTGCTGATGAGAATTCTACCGTCAATCCACCTCTTCTTCCTGGTTATCTTGCTCTTTGATTTTCCGAAGTTTCGCTTTATTTTTCCTGTTCAGTATTTGGAGAGTTTTATGGGTTTAATTGTGTCCCCTAAAAAAGATGTGTTGAAGTCCTAATCGCAGTGCCTCAGAATTTGACTTTATTTGGAAACAGGGTCCTTACAGGGGTAATCAAAATGAGATCATTGGGAGTGGACTTCAATTCAATATGACTGTTATTCTTCTAAAAGGGGGAAGTTTGCACATAGAGACAGACATACAAAGAAGAGTTAGAGACACAGGGAGAATGCCATGTGAAGGTCAAAGCTGAGATTGGGATGATGCACCTACAAGCCAAGGAACACCAATATCGCCAGTAAACCACCAGAAGATAGGAGAGAGGCAGAGAACAAATTCTTCCTTATAGCCCTCAGAAGGAATCTATGCTGCTAACACCTTTTTGGACTTCTAGCCTCCAGAGCTGTGAAACAATACATTTCTATTATTTTAAGCCACCCTGTCTGTGGTACTTTGTTACAGCAGCTCTAAGAAATAATACTGTGGGCATTTTCAAATGAAGCTCATGTGTTTCTTTAATTTTAGAATATTCTTAACCACAATATATTTGAATATTTCTTTTCTACTATTCTTTATATACTCATTTCTGGATTTTTATTAAATTTATATTAGAATATATCAATTAATCAATCTATGTCTTTTAACTTTTCTTTCCATGAGTTTTGGTTGAATTCCTATGCCATATTCAAATTTGTTAATTCTCCCTTTGACTTTTTCTAGTCTATAGTTTGCCCGAATATTGATTTTCTTATTCCAATATTTACATTTTTTATGTTCAAGATTAACCTGCAAGTTAATTAACCCAAAGTTAACCTTAAGTTAATTTACTTCCTCATTTTTAATTTTGTTGGTTTTCTTAGTATTACTTTTCTTAGTGTGTTTGAATTTTTAATTTGAACTCTTACTTTCTGTGGGAATTTGTTTTTTAACACTGTGCACATTCCTTCTTGCCTAACAGTTTTACAGTTGTCTTAAATCCCACCTTGTCCCAGCATCCCCTTTCAAGTACCTGATGATATTTAGTCTGAACTAGCAGGTAGATTGGCCCAGGTCCTAGCTTTGATTCTGTGCTTACTTCCATCTCTCAATATACTCTATCTATAATTCAGGAACTTTTTGGTCACAACTTTTTACAACTTCCTTTCATGGATGATGGAGCACCAACACAGCCCCTATTTTAAGCAGTAAGCCTGACCTTTGTCTCCTGCCTTACATGGAGCACATTTAAACTCTGTTACTCCATCACAGATTTGCCTAATTCTGGTCCCAAAGTCTAGTAGGCTTTTAGTTTACTATTTTTGGTTTTCTCTTGCGTTTTCATATGCATAGGTAAATTTTTTGTTCAGCATGTCTTTTCAATGTTTTCACTTTAAAGTTTATCTATCATTGCTATATATTTAGAATGGCAAGTGAGGACTCAAACATGAAATCACAACCCCATCTTGAACAGAAACCCTGGATTACTTTCGAACTTCATGTCTTTGTGAGTCATTCCTAGTTAACTTCTTTTAACACTTTTCTACAGCCCAACGCGGAGAACTCTGTTGGTCTGGAAAGGCCCACGTGAACTGTTCCTAGGCTGTAAATATATTAGGCTTAAATAGTTTTCGACAAAATCAGGCTAAGATAGGCCCTATTTCTTTTCTCCTGCTTGATAAAATATACACATACCAGCAGCAGTAAACAAGAAATATGGATAATGATTTTTCCTTAATTCTGAATGCTGAACTATGATTATTTACCTTCCATAATGCTGAGTCAAGGTGCTTGGTCCTTAATACCTCAGCATTATGAAAGGGAAATATAGAAGAGAGAGGCATATCCAGTTGCAATGATCTTTTAATTTTCATTACACAATGACTCTCCCCATTAGCAAGCCTAGGCTGCGTGTTGCTATAAGATCTAACCGAGATCAATTCTCCTCTTTCCTGGAGTGGAAGAAGTAATGAAGTGAAGATTTGAACTCCTTCCTTGAAGAGTAACAACATTCATTTTCCTCAAAACTTTTTATCGTTGTTCCATAATCTTTTACTTCTAATGAAGCTGGCAAGTCTGAGACCATACTGATTTTTTCCCCTTGATGGATGTGCTATTTCTGTCAGTATAGCTTAAGGACTCTTTATTTGTCATTGAACTTCACTAAGATTCTATTCCTAGTTTATGTAGGTATGGTTTATTTATTCCCTTAGACCTTGAGCTGAAAACCTAGTGTATAAACCCATAGCTCTTAATTAGTCATTCAGTTACTAGGAGCTGTGTGAAGAGTAAACTGGAGAAACTGGTAGCCAAAGTCTAGGTGGGTTATATCTGCCTACCTCCATGGAAATTTGAGTACCTTGCCCTGGGAGCTTTCCACTATTCTTACGAAAAAAGTACCTAGTATTTAACTGTTCCCTAGCTTTGGTCTCCCTAACTAGTCTTTTACAGATTTTACTAAGTAGCTGCAAATCTCCCACCATTACCACCACCACCAAGTATTATTTACAAGCTCTCTTTAGGCTAAATCTTGCCTCCAACTATGTGACATATTCCTGTTTAAAACCCATCTAGGAGTTAAAACTATAGTGTAATGTGATTTTGCCAATAGACCTGCTCCTCTCCTGTTCTGTGGAGAAAGAATGAGTCTCAAATGGTCATTTCCTTCTTTATCTCCCATGGCTCTCTTTCATCACTGGAACGTCCTCACCCACTTACTGATCCAAACCTTAGTGTCCTCATTTGTGTTCATCCAAAATGTATTACATCTGGTGAACTTGTAATATGACTTTGTGGTCATGCCCCTAGTATTCCTAAAGATGAAATTTTATCTCTGTTTTTGTTCCTGATATTTGTTACTCACTTCCGTAAATATTAGGCAAAGGCATAAATTATGCAAACATGCCTGACTCTACACTCTGTCCCGTAAGTGTAACAATAAAGTGGGCTTTAATTTAGCAGTTTATAATAAAAAGTGAGAACTAGTAGGTAACCAGATGAAGAACAGAGAAGGCATAAAGCATGGTCAAAGACACCGAGGAGGGTTTCTAGAAGTTTGGTTTGGGTAAAACATAACTTACATCTAAGGGAGCCATATTTACTTCTTAGATTCTTATCAGAAGGTTTCACAGATAAAAATTATAAATATTAGTAGTATAATAAATTTTATTGCTCCTTGTATTATCATAGGACAATGTATTTGACAAAGTAGGACTTATTCTGTGCAATTAAAAAAGCAAAGAAGTAGGATTCATAGGACCTTTTTTCTTTTTCTTCTTTTTTTTTTTTTAAACTAGAAACAGCTGCTGCTAACTAGCTAGATATACTTGGATATGGCTTCTCTCATCTTTGGGGTTCAGTTACTCCAAGTATCAAATAAGAGAGTGAAATTATCTGCTCTCTAGGGTTATTCCATGCTGTACTTATTTATCCACAAATGGTAAAAAGATGACTTTTCTGTAGGTGAAGTTGCCTACCTAAGGAAAACACATTTTGATCTCTGCCTAGTTACTTTCTTCAGAGTTTTGGTATCTGTGACATCACAATCAACAATCATGAAAATAATTGGGAAACCTTAAGTGAACACATTCAAGACTCTTCAAGCAGAACCTAGAAGAAAAGATTTCAAAATTGCATTCAGATGAAATGTTTATCTTTTTTATAATTTCTGTTTGAATGGATTTTAAAGCAGAACCATATTTTATTCAAAAACAGAGTCAAGATAGTCATGATTAATATTGTTCTGGGAACAGTTTATTATAACATAGTTTAAGTTCAGAAAGTGCCTTCTGAAGGCACTTTCAAATTGTTTTCATCTATCTGTGAAGTGAAGGGCATTTTATGCAAACACAAAGTGGAAAAAATTATAGTATAAACGGCTATGATTATTAATAGGAAGGCAGGTGGTATTGATTAAAAGAAAAACATTAAAGATTCTCACTTGGGGGCTTCCCTGGTGGCACAGTGGTTGGGATTCCACCTGCCAATGCAGGGGACATGGGTTCGAGCCCTGGTTGGGGAAGATCCCACGGCCCGTGTGCCACAGCTACTGAGCCTGAGCTCTAGAGCCTGCAAGCCACAACTGCTGAGCCCTCATGCCACGACTACTAGAGCCCGTGCTCCGCAGCAAGAGAGGCCGCCGCAATGAGGAGCCACGCACCGCAACGAAGTGTGGTCCCCGTTCGCCTCAACTAGCGAAAGCCCACGCGCAGCAATGAAGACCCAATACAGCCAAAAATAGAATAAATAAATTTACAAAGAAAAATACATTAAAAAAATAAAGATTCTCACTTGGAAGTAATTTCACAATTATGTACTATGGATTAATCTATTCTGGAAATTACTATATGATACTAATGCAAATTTTGCTGAGCTTTATAACTATGAACTATTTAAGGTAAAAAATTATCAGCCTAATCACCTTATCATATACACAAGAACTCATGGTTAGATATTCTTACCTCTGAATTTCTCTGCCATCACAGACTGTTGCTATATGCCATCCTCCAAGCAGTGGAGTTTGGTAGAGGGAAATAACCATGTTATTTGACATTTTGCTCTTTCTCAATATCTAATATATAATGAATACTCAATAAATATTGATCGATAATGTCTTTAATGAGAATTCAGATTAAAATAAATGTTTTATTATGAATAATCTTTAAGTACAATACAGTAACTAGGATTATCTCAACATAATATCACATAAATCACAAACTGGGCAAATTTGGGCAATTGGCTCACATCACCTCTTATCATTTTCAATATTATTATGAAGTTTCCTTAGATAACAATAGAGCAGGCCTTTGGTACAGTATAATTTTCTCTGACATCTTATAATTCATTTATGCAATGCAGAAGTAAAAATATTTTCAAGTTTTTAGGCGATGACTTCTTTGGCCAGGGAAATGACTGAACAGCAGGGAGAACAAATTTCTCCCCATAATGCTCTTCTTTTGTAAGATACTCCTTTTTGCAACAGTATGAACTACCTAGTTCTCAAAATCAATTATGAATAAGAATAACCTAGGAATGTGGAAAAAATATTCAGTTCCTGAATCTGACCCAAAGAGATTCTAATTAAGTAAGAAATAATGCAGATTGCCCTGAGCACCTCATAGGACTATAGGATAGCAGATAGGAAAGATTTATTTTTAATTTGAATTTTTTTCATGGAGTTTAAAGTATTATCAAATAATTAATACCTCTCAAGAAACTGTATATGAAAACATTCCTTTGAATACATTTTTTCCAATTATAAGAGTATTATATATTCATTATACAGAAAATTTAGAAAATAATGGAAGGTATAAATAAGAATCTAAAATTTGCCCATATCCCACTGTGGAGAACAACAGCCATTAATTTTTCTTTCTTTTTGGGAGATCTTAAGTTGTTGCATAAAAACCCTAAGAAAATTTCAATAATCATATTTATTTAGATAAGTAAATTTTCACAAACACAAATGTGTAACCAGCTTCCAGCTCCCAGATCAAGAAATAGTATATTACCAGTAACTCAGCATCGTCTCTATTTAATGCTCCCTTTTAGTCACAGCCCTCCACCAAAGAGAAATACCATTATCCTGATTTCTAATACCATAAGGGAGTTTTGTTTGCTTTTCATTTATAAAACATCTTCTTTCTCTCATCATTAAGAAAACAGAGATTTGTTAAATTTACACATATCATTTTGTATAGTTATAGCTTATTCATTCTCATAGCTGTGAATATACCACCAGTTTGGGGCAATTACGAAAAATTCTAGTATGAACATTCCTGTGCATGTTTTGTGGTAAACATATATTTGCACTTATGTTAGATATTTACTTAGGAGTAGAATTGCTGAGTCATGAGATATGTATAGAATATACATACAGTTTAATTTATACTGCCAAATGGTTTTTCAAAGTGGTGGTACCAATTTACACTCCTACTAGCAGAGCATGAGACTTTTTGTTGCTCCACATCTTCACCAAAACTTGGTATTTTCTTTCTTTTGCACTTCAGCAATTTTGGTGGACAGAGTGTTGTCATATTGTAGTTTTACTTTATATTTTCCTAGTGACTAATGAAGTTCAGCTCCCATCATTGACATTTTGATGCATTTCTTCCCAGTGTTTTTTTGTGTGTCTGAATATATGCATATATTTTAAAATTAAGATTATATTGCATATACAGTTATGTGAACACCTAAAATTACACCATGAGAATTTTCCAAGTTCATAAATATTCTTCAGAAATACTACCTTTAGAATATCATTCTGACTTATCTCATTAAAAATAATTAAATGATTCTCTAATATCTGGATAAAATTAGACTAGAAAACATTATATCTGAGGTTTAAATTGAACAACTGATTTCACTAGTTTGGTTTCCAGATCTCTCTTTTTCCCTTGTCTGAGTGATAGACCTTAAATTGATCTATGATTATTTTATCACACAATGAGAAGCAGTGAAGTGGACCTATAGTGGTCAAGTCGAACGAGGATGATGTCACATTCCCTGGCTACGTTGGGAGAGTTTTGGCAGATCAGTTTTCGGTCATTTGAATCCGAAAACAGTTTGTACTATGTGATGCAAGGCATTATGATAAATTAGGAACTATTTTTATAATTTTAGCACAACATCTTGTAAATATGAGTCTCTCAATCAATATTTGCTCAAAGTCAAAAGTGCAGGTGGCCATCCACAAGTAAAGTCTAACCTGTGATGTTCTGTTGTTGCAGTGTTCAAATTCCAGGCTCTGTACAGATTCCATGAAGATTAATTCCACTTCTAATCATTGTAAAAGAGAAATTTAGAGTTGATCATAAATTTGCCCCATTAGAATAGACATAAAAGATTCCAATTTTTTAAAAATAAGAATATTGCTATTAGCCAGAGGTTAGTTTTAACTTGTAAATATTCACCCAATAAATGGTAGCCTTATAAACTTATAAACTCCCTCATGGCACTGATTTAGTGAACTCATTTTTGGGGGGCAGTTCTTAGCATCAGATTCTCAGTAATATTCTGGAATGTTGGAATATAGTTTAATTTATTCATCCTAGTTAGCCACAGCTGACTCAGTAACCAGGTGCAGCAGCTATGTATATGTTAGAATAACATAACAGAGATCCTTTCTTGGTTGGCGGGGGTAGAGGGTGGAGTGGGGGGTGGTTTTTCAAAAGGAGATTTGAAAGGAAAAGAGTTCATTATATTCATTCAGTATAAACATGTTCTATGAACTTCACAAAGTAGGTTAAATGGTAAACATTTTATTTAATTGGAAAAGGAATTAATGGCTTAATTCTGTCACTGGTTAGGCTCTAAAATGTGAGCGTTAAAAAAATTGACTTGAGCTATCCTGAGAACCTACTTAAGGAGGAAAAGTCTTAATTCAGCAGATATTTCAAAACCTCATGGCTTGTATTCCTTAAACCTCCCTTTATGTGGTTTCTACAGTTACACCTAACACACTGTACTTCCTTACATTCAGTAATAACCTGCATTTCACAGATAGAGAGCACTGCTAGCTTTCCCTTTTCTCCTCTTTATTTGTAGACTTTTATGTCATTTTGGTTTAACTCATCTACTGATACATTATATACATCTAAGCCACCTTGTGCTGAGATGTCGGGAGGTCCACACAGTGGCATTTCCAGAGCTAATGACGTGTTATATGTCAAGTCACCCAGAACTCACAACAAAAAAGATAAGATTACCAGACCAAAATCCCAAATACAGACATTTCTGAATTCATGGCAAAGATCACATTTACAATCTTGCTTATTCCAACCCTTACAAAAACTAATGCAGTAGGATGTGGATTGCCATGGTGATGGAGAACAGAAAAGAGTACAGCCCAGTGTTTCTTAAAATATCATTCAAGAATTTCCTGCATCAGAAGCACCTAGAATGCTTACTAGAAAATGCCACACCTAGACCCTCAGAACCAAAATCTCTGGGGATTAAGCCAGTAAACTTAGATTTCTGTCAAGTTCCCTGGCTGATTCTTATTCATGATAAAGCTTGAGCATCTCTGCTATAACATTATAACAATATTTATTAGCGTTAACTCTGTGAAGCTGGGCTTCAGACAGCACCTGGCCAGCTAGCATAATAAGAAGGGGGCATCATGAACACAGGTCAGGAAATTCTCCTGTAACATTCTTCAAGCCAAGCTGTTCTCTGTCATCACACCTCTGCCCAGAAGCCACGGGGAGACTATGAGTACTAACAGCAGGTCCTGATGGTGGGAGCAGTGGATTCCAGTTGGCAAGTCACAGACTCCTTTATGGCACAGATTTCCCTTTGAAAGTGCACACGGAGGCATATGCACATATGAGCATATGAGGCACCATTAAGCAGTGAAAAATAATGTGAAATTAGGAGACCTGACTTTAAATCCCAGCTCCAGTAGTACTATTAGTTAGATGATACCTTACTCTGTCCAGTCCTGAGGTTCTCCTATGTGATCTTGGGGAAATTGTTTAAATTTAAACCTCAGTTTCCTCACCAGATAATTACTTCACAGGTGTGAGGACTAAATGAGCGCCAAACACAATTTCAGAGACATAAGTAGGTACTCAACCAAGTTACTCAGTAATTCTTTACATAGACACGTGTGTGAAAAGTGTGTAAATTATAAAGAGCTACACAGAAGGTTGCAAGGATGTAGTACTGTTAGAATAAACATGGATGTGTGACAACCTGTGTTAGAATTCCAATTCCATCACATACCATCCATGTGATGTTGGGCAATTTACTTAATCTCTCTATGCCTCAGTTACCTCATTTATAAAGTGGGGATAATAGTATTCATCTCATAGGCCATTGTAAAAATTAATAAGAGAATACATTTAAATCCCTTAGCACAGAGTCTGATACATTGTAAGCACTAAGCAAATGTTCACTATTATTATGTTACTAGTGTAAGATGTTAATAGCAATGGCCGTATATTATATAATAATTTTCATAATTGATCTCCATGATAACTTTGTCAAGCAGGCTGGTAGGTCTTGTTTTCCTCATTTTACAGATGAGGACACAAGATATAGGGTCTAAGAACACTGACCTTCATCACCCGACTAATAAATGGCAGTCAAGGTATGAACCTAGGTCAGCATGAAGTTTGCTCAAATTATCTAGATATTTATTCCAGCCTTCCATTTCACTTTGTCTAAACCTAGTTTAGGACTAGTAAAACAAATATGTTTGGAATTTACTTACAGAAAAGTGTTTTTCATAAGGGTTACAAACAAAAAATTCTTAAGACTGGACAGAGTAAAGAATCATCTCCCTAATTTGTTTCGAAGACATTTAAACAGTATCTCCATTGTCATAGATCCTGGAATTTTCTACTAAAAAATGTGTTTATGTCTATATTGATGACTTCTAATAATCAAAGACTATCTATAAAACTATGGTTAACAGGTTGTCATGGCACTTATGGTTCCCTCATAGAATTCTCTTTTGAATTCTGTCCCTCCTCTCCAGTTCCAATGCCCCTTGTTTAGCACCTCATTGTCACCCCCATAATTAGCATAGTAATCCCCTATTTAGTCTTCCTACTCTGGTCAATCCTCACACTGCTTCCAGAAATATTCTAAAATTAAATCTTATTGTGTAACTCCTTGGCTTAAAAATCTTCATTGCTTACTGCGTCTGTTTGAAAAAATATCCTGTTAACGTTAGCTGGCCATTAAGACTCTCACAACCCAACTTCCTTTCCAGTCTTGTATTACCCTCTCCCCACTGCAGCCACCCTGAATGTTCCAGGAGGTTTCACTTGCTGCTTCCTCTGACTGAAATGTCCTTCACCCACCAGACCCCTTTTCCTGGAAAACTCCTACTTCTCTGTCAATTCTCAGCTCAAATAGAAACTTCTTTGTAAGGCCTTCCCACAGGACTTGGTTACACATGGTGAAATATAAAATGCATCATGTTGCTTCTGAATATGTGGTGATTCTTTCCTCTTATGCCCTGAGGCTTTCTTTTATAGATTCAATCCTCAGTAGCCACTGATGGCTGTGCCTGGCACATGGTAGATTCTCAATTCATATTTAATATACAAATGATTAGACAGTAAGAGCTAGTTTGAGCAGGGCCTTGTGGGAATGGATCCCAGGATTGGAGAAAGAGATAATCAGGGAGGCTGGAGAGTGAAGGCAGGAAATAAATCAACTTTTTTTTGCTAGAGTTCTGCCTGGGGCTGATGGTTGGTGAAGACACTCCCCCAGGCTTCACATAAATCTTTTTGAACTCTGGTTACCTGTTTACCATTTCCTACCCAGGTATGTTTGAGCTACAACTGTCTGTTGATATCTCCCTGAACCAGATAAGTAGCAAAGTTAATAGATAAGAAACAATTCTTTGGAGTTGGCACAGAGGATAATATTGCCAGATCTAGCAAACAAAAATGTAGGATGCCAAATTAATTTGAATTTCATTGATAAACAATGAATACATTTTAGATACTTATATCCTGTATTTTATCTGGCAACTCTAAAACAGGGCCATCAACTGAGTTTGGCAGTGATGAGTATTTTATTGAATTTATAAATGTTTCACTTCTCTCCAAAAAAGATGTAACACATAAGATAGATTAGTAAATTAGAAATAGAAAACTAGGAGTGAGTAAAATCCATAATTAATATAATTGAGCTTTAAATTTTGCCCTAAGCTTTCTGAAACAGTGCAACAAGTCATGATAAATTGCATGTGTTTTAGGATTAAAAAAGACCATTCTTTAAGTGGAAAAGTATTATTATCATAAAGAAGAAATGTGGTGTAATAGACTGTACTTTTAGTAAAAGAGTTTGTATTCAAGTCCTTAAACAAGTCACAACAGCATTCTAGGCCTCATTTCAGAGTTCATCTGTAAACTGGGATAATTATTGTCTGTTCCAGTTATCTACCTATGGCCATGTAACATGTTTCCCTATAACTTAGTGACTTAAAACAACCACCACTTTATTTTAGCTTATGATTCCTGGATCAGGAAATCGAGCAGGTAATGTGTCTGCTCCATGCAGCATTGACTGAGATCACTCCATGTTATTCAGCTAGCGTATGAGCTGTTCTGAAGGTCCAAGATGCCTTCACTCTCATATCTTTGCCTTCGCTGGATTGTGTGGAAGGCCAGGCTCAACTGGGACTGTGGCTCGATGTACCTACATGTAGTCTCTCCAGTATGACAGTCTCAAGTACAATAATTAGACTTCTAACAAGGCAGCTCAGAGCTCTTGGAGAATTTGTTCTAAGAGACAGGAAGTTGAAATTGCTAATCTCTTAAGACTTGGGCCCAGAAATGGATTCAGTGATGCTCCACCATATTCTCCTGGTTATACAGTTTCAGGGCCAACCCAGATTCATGAACAGGGGACACAGACCCAACATGTCAATAGGATGATGGTCCAAAAAATGGTGGCCATCTTCCACTCTGACTCTTCACCAGGTTCATGGGAAGATGGAGTGAGATGATGTATGTACAAGTACAGATAATGTAAATGGCCTATTAGGATCTAGGGTGCCAGTCCTATCAAAATCTCCCTTAACTATGGCCTCTACCTAATCCCTGCCTCAGACAATCCTTTAAGCCAAGGAAAAGGCATGCATGGTATATGTAAATCATATGATTGGGATCCTCACAGGTACCCCTTGGGAAAACAGAAGAACCTTGAATGTTAAAAGCAGATGATAGATAAGACACTTATTTCCAGTGGAACTTACTTCTAGGACCCTGAACTCTGCCTTAGGTCATTGGACCAGTATAACCAATGGTCATCTGGGTGAAAAAGAGCAGAGGAATGCAAAGTGGGGAATGATCTCCCAGAAGAAAACAGCTGTTTCTCAAATTTCTTTAGGGGTTAATTCTGAATAGCTTCTTCCTTTTCCACGAGTCCTTGTGATGGCCTTAAAGGACACCTGACCTCACATGATTGTATTTGCAGAAGAAGGACTTACCCAAATACAGAGTGCTTCGGCTTTTCTCCTTTTCTTTATTTTTGCTGAACTGTCAATAAATTCCCAAGTGTTTGAGCTAAGCAACCATGGGAATAATTTCCATTTCTGTTTCCCTCAGCATGAAAGAAGGCAATCTCTTTCTAATCCAAGGAACTTGGTTAGCAAAATTAAGAAGCATCAGGAACCACCAGTTTCTCTGGCCTTTTATACTTTTTAAAAAAGAAAAGCAAATCACCAAATATGATTTTTGTTTATTTCTTTTGCAACAAGAAGTATTTCCCCCAAGCTTCTGAGATGTTATTTCTAGGCTTGTTCTGTCAGTATCTGAAGAACACTTCACAGAGATGGGATAGCTTTTGGGTGCATGGGGAGAAAATAAGCAGTATTCAGACCCTCAGGGAACACTACGGCAGCCATGGAGCCTGAGAATATGGCTCATATTTTTTATCATTATCAAGAGACACTGATGGTAGATGTTTCAATGACAAATCCAGTAGTTGCATTTCTAAATTAAAGATCCTGAGGCTACTTTGCAGTATCTGAATTTAGATAGACAGATAGATAGATAGATAGATAGATAGATAGATAAAGAGGGAATTTAAAATAGCTAACACTATTAAATGTTTTATGAAAACTCAGTTATATGAAGGCATAACAGAGGCTAAATACTAGTCCCACGGTGGTGAGAGGATAAGGAAATAATGGGCCCATCGACCCCAAAAGTGTCTTGGTGCTGGAGACATAAAGTTACACAAGATTGGCATAGACAGTAACAATAATCCCAGGAGGTGTTATTGCACTAGAAAGTTCAAATGCTCTCAAAGATTTTTTCACAATTAAAATATTTAATTGTTTTCATTATAAAATTATTTTGTAATTTTGTCTTCAAATATCAAACAATAAAGAAAGTAGCCCAAGAGAGTTCCCCTTCATCTCCATACACTCTCCTCCCCACCCCTGCAGTGCACACAGACACCTCCTATAATCCCAGTCCCTACAGGTATCCACTGTTAAAAGTTTTAGCATAGCCTGGACTTCTATGCACAAATAAATATTTTAAGTTAGTGTGTTCATACTTTATACAATGTTCCATAATATGATTTTTAAATCAATATGTTATAGCCATCTTTCCACTTAAACACACAATAAAAATCATCTCATCTTTTATAATGATTACATAAAAATTAATTTCCCAAAGTCCACTTTAAACAAGACCCTACTGAGTTTAGGTGGTTTTCTATTTCAAAGAGTGCTACAATGAACATCCTTGAATTTATATCATGGTAAACTTTAATGAGTATATCCGTATGGTAAATTTCTTGCAATGAAATTTGGGGCCAAAACATTTGCACATTTTGTAATGTAAAACATTTTTCTAGGTTGCCTTCTAGAAGACTACAGCATTGCTCACTCCCACTAAGAACCTATAAACATTCCTAGGGAGATTTTTGTGCTGCCACTGGCTGCTTCATCAGAAGAAAAATTTGTTTCTGCCATTTAATGACTATTGAGAAAGTGATGACTTTTCCAGAAGCCGGAGAACCAATGGATAAGAAACCATGGGACTCAAAGACTGGTTTAAAACCCCAATAGGGGCTAGATAGCTTTCTTCAAATCTGGTGCCATGTAAGATGTTTGATTGTTTGAAAAGTGTATATCCTCATAGTCTTCACTGAAAGCTGTTCAAGTGCCCTCTCAGCTGCTTGATGGGATGTATTTGAGTTATTTTCTTTTTTCCTTCCATACAGAATGCACTGAGAGTTCAGTATGATAGGTGAAGCACTGGGCAGGAAGTTATGGTACATGGAGCTGATACTGGCTGTGCCACCAAGTAGCTCGTGAAGTACACAGTAGGGAAATTGATCTGTCAGGGCAAATCACAGCTCGGGCTAGACATGGCTATTTAAAGTGAGTCAAGCATAACAGTTGAAGCCATTGGTTGTGGTTAGATGGGATATGAGGCAGAAATGCTGGTTTGTATCAGCAGACATCAAAATTGAGTGAGAAAATGAGAAAAACATACTTCAAAGCAAGCAGAGCAAGAGGTCGGGTGGAGAAGGTGCTTTACAGAGAAGTAGTCCAGACTCTGAATACTGCTCTAGAAAAATATAACTTAGACTTAGTTGAAGGTCCTCTGAATTGTGATCTATTCAGCAAAGATGTAAACACACACAAAATGCAAATATACATCCATGTATGTGTGTACATATATGTATACATATGTGTGTATTTGTGTGTATGTGTGTGTGTGTACTTAAGGATATAGCAATAATCAAACAAAGTCTTTCTCTTATAAAACTAGTATTTCAGTTAAGGGGACTAAGGATTTTGATCACCAATTTTAATGTGTGTTGGGAGGAATGTAGGACTTCCCACACTATCAGCAATTCTCAGACACCAGCTGGGTGCCCTGCCATTTAACTCAATTCCGACACTATCTACCTGAAGATAGCACCAGATTAAAAATGTTAAGGGCTCAGTCTCACAAGACTGCCCTCCACTTCAAATGCCAATTGCGAGTCCATGTTGTCACCTGTGCTTCTGACTGACTGGCTATAGATTCCAATGACACCTTGCTCGGGTTCAATTAATATGCTTGAGCAGCTCATAGAACTCAGAGAAACATATTACTTACTAGAACACTGGTTTATTACAAAAGGATATGACCCAGGAACAGCCAGATGGGAAAGATGTGTAGGGCAAGGTATGGGGAGGGGTTGCTGAGCTCCCTGCCCTCTCCAAGGCCACTCTCCCTGAATCTCCATGTGTTCATCAACCCAGAAGCTCTCTGAACTCTGTCCTTTGGTGTTTTTATGGAGGTTTCATTACATAGACATGATTGATTAAGTCTTTGGCAATTGGCAATTGAACCCACTCATCAGTCCCTCTCCCCTCCCTGAAGGTCTGGGGTTAGGGGAGACTGAAAGTTCCAACCCTCTAATCACCTGGTTGGCTCAACTGGCAACCAGTTCCCATACTTCAGTGCATCCAGAAGTCTTCTCATTAACATAATAAAAGACACCTGTATCACTCTCCTCACTGGAAATTCCAGTGGTTTTAGGAGCTCTGAATTAGAAACTGGAACAAAATCCAAATAAACTATTTCAAAGAGAATAATGAGAGGTATATTTGTTAATGACTTTTGAGCAAATGCTTGAAGGAAGTGAGAAAATTAGTGTTATAGATAACTGGAGGAATAACCTGTGTACAGATTGCCAAGGTTGAACTGAGAAAATGAGTGTTATAAATAACTGGAGGAAGGTTGAAGTATGCTTGGGGTAGTGGAGGAGCAGCAGGGAGGCCAGTGTGCCTGAGCCAACTGACAACCAAAGGAAATGTAAGAGAAGACAAGATCAGAGAGGCTACTCTGGCAGACCATGTAGTGTTGCAGACATGAGGACTCAGACTAAGCGGAATAGTGCTTTAAAAGAGTTATTCTGGCTGCTGTGGAAAAGAGTCTGCAGAGGGGGAGGGTGGAAGCAAGGCCAGTCACGTGAATGTCCAGGTGAAAGACCAGAGTGGAAACTGGAGAGGTAGAAGGAAGTAGTTTGCCTACTTCAAAGGTAGAGTAGGCAGGATTTGCTGATGGATTGGATTTGGAATATGACAGAAAGAGCATAGTCAAGGGTCATTCAAGGTTTTTGGCCTGAACAACTAGAAGAATGGTAAAGCTGTGGAAAGAACAGATTAAGAGGGAAGTGGGAAACAAGAGTTTGACTTGGGGGACTATTAGGTTTGAAATGTTTATTAGGCATTTAAGCAGAAATGTCAAGTAAGCAGTTGGAAATGCAAGTCTGGAGTTCATGGGCAAGAACAGGGCTGGAGACAAAAGTATTGAATCATCAATGTAAAGAAGTCATGAGACTGAATGAGATCATCCAGAGAATGAATGGAGATAAAGACAGGGCCCAAGGACTGAGCCCCAGTGCACACCCATGTTCAGCTGAGAAGAAACCAGCCATGGAGAGGAAGAAAGAGCAGTGAGGTAGAAGGAAACCAAAAGAGAGTGGTGTCCCAGTGTTCTGAGAAGTGAGGGTGACAATCTATCAGATGCTGCCAACAGGTCGAGTAAGATGGTGACTGAGAATTGACCATTAGATTTGATGACATAAAGGCCATCAATGACCTTTACAAAGCTCTTTTCGTGATGCAGGATAGTCAAAAGGCCTTATAGATTAGATTCCTGAGAAATTAGAAATGGAGAAGTAAAAACATCTAGAATAATCAAATCTCTTAAAGAGTTTAGCTGTGAAGGAACAGGGAAAAGATTGATCGCTGGAGGAGAATGAGGAGTCAGGAGTGTGTCGTTTTAAGGTGGGCGATATCCATGTTTTTAGGCTAATGGAAATGAGCAGTAAAGTGGGGACAGTTTATAATGTATGAGAGAGATGGGAAAATAGCAGGCATGAAGTATTTGAGGAGACAAGAGAGAATGGGATCCAGTTCACAAGGGAAAGAGTTGGCCTCAGGAGCAGAAATTTTGTCTTTTGAAACAAAAGGAAAGTAAAGCATTCAGGCACAGATGCAAGTAGATTAGTAGATGAGGTGGTAGGAGAGTGTGGAAATTATCTTCTTGGTTTTTCCTACTTACCCAGTGAAATAAAAAATTGAAGTAGTCAACTGAGGGTGAGTTACGGTAAAGAGGCATTGGGGATCAGAAGCATGAGACACTATACTGACTAAGGAAATAAAGGATTGCGGGACAGCACAAAAGACCTACTTGCGATTTGTGGTCCTGAATTTAAGGTGAGGCCAGCAATGTGTAGCAGGTATCAAAATAGTCAAAGATTGGATTTAATCAGAATTAGGCTTTTGCCAGGTGACTGTGACAGAGGGAAAGAAGAAGCAAGGAGTTGAAGACATGATCTTTATGATTATAATTATAATCACAATAGTTAAAATTTATTCATCTCTATGATGTACAAGACACCATGCTTACTGCTCTACAGAATTTATCAATAACCTTTGCAAAGTATCTTAGTGGTAGGTATTGCTATCCCCATCTTACGGGTGAGGAAATTAAGGCACAGGGATATTCAGTGATTTACAAAAGCTACTTATGTCTGGTATGTATCTGAGCTGGGATTCAATGATATTTTGAATATCTTAAATTGATAATAATGACTTCAGTGTTATTAATTTTAATTTCCCAACCACGGCTCATTGGAAAGGTAACAGGGGAAAAAAGAAAGCATGATGGCTGAAGTTTGCTTTGGAAAACACCCTACACACATACTCCCAACCAACAAATATTAGGGCTGCCTTGATGTACTAACTCAAATACTTGGAAAACTTTTCTGTTTGCAAAGACTTTTGAGAGAATGGGGGATAATGGAAAGAGAGATCAAGTTCTTTCAGCTGAGCTAAGTCCAAGGAATTGATTCTAAGAGCTTTGAAACCTTTTGAAACATCCTTCAATTTCAAAGTTTATTTACTTCTTTCTGTTACTCATCATGGGGGCTTGGTTTCACCTTTTGCACTCAGAGCTCTCTTGTTTGAGAAATAATGGGCCTTTGGAAATAAAAGAGCAAGACCCTGATCTTAAACGAACACTGAGGAGTGACATTACTCTGCATGATAAATAAAAGGACCTCTTCATTGAGTGTCATTTCTGGAACCCAAAAATGTATCCAGGTTTAGGGGCCCTGGACTAGAGAACAGAGAGTTCGTGTTCAAAATCAATCCTAAATGAGGAAGAGGATTGGGCCCCTCTAATATGGCATTAGCCAAGGGAAATGGGAACCTGGCCAGCTGGAAATAGCAGTATCTACCCCCCCAGTTGTGTTTTCCATCTTCTACATTATAAGCCCCTTCTGTTAACCTCACACCTTCTATAAAATTTTTTTAAAAACCACAGGCTGGTCTTACAAGTTTGGGGGATTTCAGATGGTACCTATGTTCACACATGGGACAAAGGGCTATGTGACTTGCTACAGAAGCCTGAAGAATAGTTATGAGAAAGCAAGAAACCCAAAGAAGTCATCCAGGTAATGGGGGACCTATAAGTACACCCTGGAAAGTCTCAGAATGGGGAAGTAAGGACAAACAGGACTTCCTGCAAATCAAGTGCTGCAAAGAACCTCCACTACTCTTACTAAAAGAGAATCCTGAAGGCTGGAGAACTTGGGGACAGCTGAGGTACAGAACTGTTTGGTTGTCTCTACCACACAGTTTTAAGAATACTTGTAAATATTCATGTTCCTTCTTTACAAATAATATAAATACAAACTGTACTAATGTTAGGTACTAGAATTCATGATTCTAGTTGCTGGCTCACAATACCACTCAAGAGACCCAAAGTGACATGAATTCTTAAGGTGCAAAAGAGAAAAAAGAGGATCCTGCTAAATAGTTATTAATAAACACTTTTCTCAGAACCCATGTCATAAACTTAGCTTTTTAATCATGATAAATTTATGCAGAAACACATTCTTCCCACATCCCTTATACAAATATGGTTCAACTTCTTCCCCCCCTCACTGAAGTCACAGAAGTAAAGTCCTGAAAGCCTCCTTTATCACTCTCCCTTACTTTGCTTTACTGGAAAAACTTCATGGCAAAACCTTATTTTTACAAAACTCAGAAAACATGGAAATATAATGTAAAAAAACATAAATTCACAGAGTCACAGAGAAGACACTGCTAACATTTCAGGGGCGTTTAATTCAGTACAAAAATCAAAAATACCACAAGAATCTCTCCTTATCTTCATTAGCTGAATATAATATGCTTCTCAAAAAATGTTAGATATTCAATTAACAGGAGCCATATTCCAGTACTCTAAATAAAAAAATAAAAAAAGAAGTTCTCAGCCCATCAAAACCTTCCAAGTAATTTCCTCAAATGTCATTAAAATACTCTTAAACATGAATGTAACAATCCACCAAGAATTTCTGCATAATATAAAGCATATAAATCACCTAATTAAACTCTCAATGAACTCATTGGTAAGTATGTTTACATGCAGTACACATGGAGACTGTACATTAGCAAACACAAATTACATTTTCCCTCTATACTACAGGAAATATGTACTGTAACACAAATGATAAAATAATGAGTTAGATAATAAAAATAAGATCTGAGTTGGACCTGGGCTGGTAGACCCCTTAGGTGCCTTACAGAAGTGATCTCTGGTAGTGCTGAATGTCTATACCAGCAGGGAGGTGGGGAAAATGGTAGTGATAATGCACGGCTTATTTACCCGCCTGTAGGAAACAGGTGCGATGAGCCTGCAGCGATCTGTACACCCTCTTGCCAGGACTCAGGGGCAACTGAAGAGTCTTCCCTAAACAGTATTTGCAAATCCCTTATAGTTTTGTTTATAATTTAGATAATGAATTTAGATACTGAATTGGTTAGTTAATTTGGGGTAATTTCTTTTACAAGTGATTACAATGAATGTTCATACAGTAAGAGTCAGATAGCAAGGAATTTTATATATATAAATATATAGTATGTATATACACACACCATATATATATAAATATTTAATGGATATATATATGCATTCTGCTATTATTAACATTATGACAGAAACCACTTTTTCATTAATATTTACTCATACATTTTCCATGCTTTAGTATCCAAATCACTATTTTTAAAGAATAGTGTTCCATCATATCCAAATTAATAAATTATCATTTATTGTTGGCCATTTAAGTTGTTTCCATTTTCCATTATTACAAGCAATGCTTCATATATAAATCTTAGTGTAAATTTGTGATTATTTCTAAGTTATTGAAAGTGGAACTACTAAGTCACCAGGTATAAACATTTTTGAAGATCTTGATCCATATTACCAAACCATCCTCCAGAAAAGTTGTACTAATACTGTAAGAAAGTAAAAAACCTCTTAAAACCTCTCTCAATACTGGGCATTTTCTTTAAAAAAAAACTACGAACCTGATAAGTGCAATGATGCTCTTACATTCAAGTAACCACTTCTTTCATTGCTACTTTTGCTAACTTTTTATTTGTTTATCTTTTATATTTATTGATCATTTATACTTCTTATTTTATAATTTTTATTCATGTTTTGCCCATGTTCCTATTGGATTATTTTTAATAACTGTATTCATAAGAGTATTTGCATATTAAGTATAATTGCCCATTGTCTGCTTTTTTTTTAACATCTTTATTTGAGTATAACTGTTTTACAATAGTGTGTTAGTTTCTCCTTTACAACAAAGTGAATCAGTTATACATATACATATGTTCCCATATCTCTTCCCTCTTGCATCACCCTCCCTCCCACCCTCCCTATCCCACCCCTCTAGGTGGTCACAAAGCACAGAGGTAAACTCCCTGTGCTATGCGGCAGCTTCCCACTAGCTATCTAATTTACATTTGGTAGTGTGTATATGTCCCTGCCACTCTCTCACATCGTCACCGCTTACCCTTCCCCCTCCCCATATCCTCAAGTCCATTCTCTAGTAGGTCTGTGTTTTATTCCCGTCCTACCCCTAGTCTCTTCATGACATTTTTTTGTTTTTTCTTAGATTCCATATATATGTGTTAGCATACAGTATTTGTTTTTCTCCTTCTGACTTACTTCACTCTGTATGACAGACTCCAGATCCATCCACCTCACTACAAATAAATCAGTTTCATTTCTTTTTATGTCTGAGTAATATTCCATTGTATATATGTGCCACATCTTCTTTATCCATTTATCTGTTGATGGACACTTAGGTTGCTTCCATGTCCTGGCTATTGTAAATAGAGCTGCAATGAACATTTTGGTACATGACTCTTTTTGAATTATGGTTTTCTCGGGGTATATGCCCAGTAGTGGGATTGCTGGGTCTTATGGTAGTTCTATTTGTAGTTTTTTAAGGAACCTCCATACTGTTCCCCATAGTGGCTGTATCAATTTACATTCCCACCAGCAGTGCAATAATGTTCCCTTTTCTCCACACTCTCTCCAGCATTTATTGTTTCTAGAGTTTTTGATGATGGCCATTCTGACCAGTGTGAGATGATATCTCATTGTAGTTTTGATTTGCATTTCTCTAATGATTAATGATGTTGAGCATTCTTTCATGTGTTTGTTGGCAATCTGTATATCTTCTTTGTAGAAATGTCTATTTAGTTCTTTTGCCCATTTTTGGATTAGGTTGGGGTTTTTTTGTTATTGAGCTGCATGAGTTGCTTATAAATTTTGGATATTAATCCTTTGTCAGTTGCTTCATTTGCAACTATTTTCTCCCATTCTGAGGGTTGTCTTTTGGTCTTGTTTATGGTATCCTTTGCTGTGCAAAAGCTTTTAAATTTCATTAGGTCCCATTTGTTTATTTTTGTTTTTATTTCCATTTCTCTAGGAGATGGGTCAAAAAGGATCTTGCTGTGATTTATGTCATAGAGTGTTCCGCCTATGTTTTCCTCTGAGAGTTTGATAGTGTCTGGCCTTACATGTTGGTCTTTAACCCATCTTGAGTTTATTTTTGTGTATGGTGTTACGGAGTGTTCTAATTTCATACTTCTACATGTACCTGTCCAGTTTTTGTAGCACCACTTATTGAAGAGGCTGTCTTTTCTCCACTGTATATTCTTGCCTCCTTTATCAAAGATAAGGTGACCATATGTGTGTGGGTTTATCTCTGGGCTTTCTATCCTGTTCCATTGATCTATATTTCTGTTTTTGTGCCAGTACCATACTGTCTTGATTACTGTAGCTTTGTAGTATAGTCTAAAGTCAGGGAGCCTGATTCCTCCAGCTCCATTTTTCATTCTCAAGATTGCTTTGGCTCTTTGGGTTATTTTGTGTTTCCATACAAATTATGAAATTTTTTGTTCTAGTTCTGTGAAAAATGCCAGTGGTAGTTTGATAGGGATTGAAATGAATCTGTAGATTGCTTTGGGTAGTAGAGTCATTTTCACAATGTTGATTCTTCCAATCCAAGAACATGGTATATCTCTCCATCTATTTGTATCATCTTTAACTTCTTTCATCAGTGTCTTATAATTTTCTGCATACAGGTCTTTTGTCTCCTTAGTTAGGTTTATTCCTAGATATTTTATTCTTTTTGTTGCAGTCGTAAATGGGAGTGTTTTCTTAATTTCACTCTCAGATTTTTCATCATTAGTGTATAGGAATGCAAGAGATTTCTGTGCATTAATTTTGAATCCTGCTACTTTACCAAATTCATTGATTAGCTCTAGTAGTTTTCTGGTAGCATCTTTAGGATTCTCTATGTATAGTATCATGTCATCTGCAAACAGTGACAGCTTTACTTCTTCTTTTCCGATTTGGATTCCTTTTATTTCTTTTTCTTCTGTGATTGCTGTGGCTAGAACTTCCAAAACTATGTTGAATAAGAGTGGTGAGAGTGGGCAACCTTGTCTTTTTCCTATTGGATTATTTTAAAAACTGTATTCATAAGAGTATTTGCATATTAAGTGTAATTGCCCATTGTCTGCTTTTTATGCTGTGAATATTTTTTCTTCTCAAAGCCTGAGAGGTTCCAAAGCTCAAGCTATATTCCCATTTACCAAATTGGATCAATACCATTAGAAGTACTTGCTGATATAAATGAGCCTTATCAACTCATTCTAGCAGAGAATCTATCACATTTCCTACCCACCCCACCTCATCTCAAAAGCTTTTCTTCTTCACATTGGGTGAAGAATCACACTTCAACACTGGTCTGGGCCTCCTCTGCCCTGTCCTAGTCTTCAGGAAGGTCCAGTTGGCTGGTCAGGTAGTTCCTACACTCCTTTTCTTGAAGCACTCAAGCCCTGGGATTCCAGCACTTTTGAGCTGGTTATAGAGGCTGGCCAGGACAGAAGCCTTGATTGAGTTAGTCCCTTAACTTATCTAGGCCTCATGTTCTTCATCTGTAAAATCAAGTGCATGATATAGGTGATATCCAGCATCCCTTTCAGCTCTATCCTTCTGTGGATCTTAATTTAGTTAATACTGCATGTGCCTGAAAATAACTCTTCATTAGAGGGCTTAAAAGACTCCATTTGTTTCAAATGCCCAATTCCTTATTTTGATAAATAGAAAAAAACATAATTTCTTTTTCTTCATTAGCATTGACATGGCTTTTTTGCACATTTACTCACTAAAAACTGATGCATCACTTCAGAAAATTCAAAACATATTATTAATGGAAAGATGGAAGTTTATTCATTCACCAAATGTTGAGTAAGCACTCACAGTGTGCCAGGCATTGTGCTCAGTCCTGAGGACACAGTGATGTGTAAGCACAACTTCTGTTGCAAGGACCTCACAGCCTAGTGAGAAGGCAGATATGTAAATCAATAAGTGCACTCTTGTGAGATAACACCGATGGCATGCGTATAAAATGAATATGAAGTCACAAACAAGGCATACAGGAGTAAAGGAAAACTTCTCAGTGGAGCTGACATTTGAGCAATGGCCTGAAACAAACCTATGGATTCCCCAGCATGTGAAGGAGAAGAAGAAAAGGAGAGAGCTGCAAATGGAGGGAACAGCATGCGTGAAGACACAGAGGTGCGATCCAGCGCAGCATATTCCAGGGACGGCAAAGAGCCGGATAATCCTGGATTATATTGGGGGACTTGTGAGAAAAGAAGCTTGGAAGGAAAAAATAGCAAAGAGCTTTGCTTGTCTTGAAAATAATGTGGATTTTATCCTCTTGTTATTGGAGACAATTGAAGGCTTTTTTGATTAATTTACATTTATTTTTGAATGTTGACTCTCATTGCATTATAGAGAATTGATTAGAATAAAGAGAAAGGGGAGGGTGAAAAATTTCGGAAACTCTTATAAGTTAGTCCAGAAAGGAAATAGAGTATAAACTCAGGCACTATGGATGTTTATTACAATAATATACAAGATTCTAGTGATTCTAGTGATTTATTCTTTGTGGAATTTAAAAAAATTAGTCTCTACCGTTGATCTACAAAATCTCCTAAGCTTTCATAAATACCAAGATTATTTTACTTCTAAAAAGTTATAATTTTACAAGCATTTACCCACAGGCATTATATATCACATCAAAATCTTATTTCCTCTTTCAAAAAAGACTTAATGTTCATTTTCCCCCATATAACTGTCTGTTTTAACAGTAGATAAATGGGAATAGGATAAATTAAGAAAAGAGAATTATCTGAACCAGGATTAGAAAACATGGATTTACCTTGAGAAATAATTCTTCATTCTTTGTAAATTATATCACCTGTCTAGCTGACATAATATTGCTTATCTCTCCCTCTAACAAGAACTCTTTAAAAAAATCAAATCCTCTCTCTTTGTGAGTAGCAAAACCAAGATCATTTTCATTGATATGAGGTAAACCCTTGATTCTCTCACATTCCTAAAATGCCTTTGCAAATCTTTATGAGGATTTGCAACTTCTCCAAGTCTAACAATTCATCCATTGTATTTCTTACCTTAGGGTATTAATTCATCAAAAAAATTTTCAGATATCAGCATTATTGTGGCACAAACTGAATTTTATAATCATTCGTGTACTTTGAGTTAATTATTCTCCCAAATTTCTTTATTCAGTCATAAATATAATTATTTGTTTCACATCTGTCAAAGCATGTCAAGAATAATCATTTGATTTAGTTGGTCCTCACATTCTTCATTTGAAAAAAGGATGTAGTCAGTCCGCAAAAGCCATAAGCTTTTTTTTGCTTAATTTATTTTCTTTTTAATTTTTTAACATCTTTATTGAAGTATAATTGCTTTACAATGGTGTGTTAGTTTCTGCTTTATAACAAAGTGAATCAGTTATACATATACATATGTCCCCATATCTCTCCCCTCTTGCGTCTCCCTCCCTCCCACCCCTCTAGGTGGTCACAAAGCACCCAGCTGATCTCCCTTTGCTATGCAGCTGCTTCGCACTAGGTATCTATTTTACATTTGGTAGTGTATGTGTATATGTCCATGCCACTCTCTCACTTTGTCCCAGCTTACCCTTCCTCCTCTCCGTATCCTCAAGTCCATTCTCTAGTAGGTCTGCGTCTTTATTCGGTCTTGCCCCTAGGTTCTTCGTGACCATTTTTAAAAGCCATAAGCTTTTTTCCAGACTTAGCATTCTGTGATTCTACATAAAATCAACAGTTTCGGTAATATTTTATGTAAAAGAACTATATCTGAAATGTGACTTCAGAGTAAATTATTTTATTTTCAAAAATTATATACTATTTCAAATACACCCCAAATAATTTATGTTCTTGACTTACTACTGAGAATTTTCCATTCAAGATGGTGTAAGTTATTGAAGCAAAACAAAGAATAAAACAAAGTTCTTGTCTCCATCTGCCTACATTTAATAGGGAGTTAAGAAAAAAAAAGCATAGAAATAATTAAACAAAGGAAAAACTTTATGATAAAGGAGTTCCCAGCAAGGGGATGTATTAAACTGCAGGATCAATAAGGGCTTCGTGAAGGTAATAGAATTTGAGACCAAACTTGGAAAATGAATGAGCTTTCATTGCAAAGGAGTAGGGAGAGAGAATACATTCCAAAAAGCGGAAAGCGTAGAAGTGTAACTTGGACTTATTTGGATATTATTGGATAACTTGGATATTATTTGGGGAATAATATAAAAGTAAAGTTACTACAAAAGTTAGGGAATGCACAGAATTGAAAAAAGACAGGGGCCAGTTTGTGGAAGACCATTGTATTAATAAGTATTCTTTTGGTGGCAAGTGACAGAAAATCCAGCTTAACTGGAAAAGAGAATGTGCTAGTTGAAATAACTAAATGTACATGGATAAGCTAGCTTTAAGTGTGGCTTATTTAATGTCAGCTGCTAGATGCTGACAGCTTCAAGCTTACATCATTAGAACACCCAGTCTAATGAAGAATCAGTCTGTTCCCACATAATCCTGGAGCTGAGTCCATTTGCCCTGGTTGGTTGACTTGGTCAAATGTGTGACCAGTGGGGATTGAATGTCCTGGTGGGCTCAGCCTGGGTCATATGTTTCACCCTGAAAGCCTAGTAGTAAAATGTTTCCCACCATACAAATGGGCTAGAGTGGGGAAAAAACGGTTCCTCAAAGCAAAAAGACAGTTCTTCCTGCATATCTTCCATAGAAGATATGGCTCTGTGTGGTAAACTATATTCCATGACTATGAATGAAAAGCTAAAGTTTTTGGATATCAGTTGGCAATAGGAAACCCATATGGTATTTGAATGGGGCAGTAATATGATCAGTGCTGGCCTTTGTGAAATTAAACTGGCTGCAATGTAGATGATAGTTTGGACTGGGAGATGGATAAAGGTGATAAAACTAGCTTTGAGATTGGTAAGAGGTTTAGGGAGTCTGTGCTAGGATGGTGGTAAGAGGAGGAGTCAAAAGCAAGAGACATTTTTGTTTGCAAAGTTGTCAAAGAAAACAAAACAAGTGTAAAGTATAAATTATTGTAGTGTGATTTCTCAAACTGGTTTGATAGGAGGCCCAACTCTGAAGCAACCACCTTGATTATTCATTTGGAAGAACATTGCTGCCATCTTCTAGTCATCAGAGTCCATATATTGATACTTTTCTTCAACCATAATTCCCCCACCACCTTGGGGTCTGCTGTGTGGGCTTTTGAAATTCTTTCCAGATCTAATGCCCTGAACACCAGCTAATCCCATTCAGTGTGTCAGAGACAAAAAGGGCAATCGGGCAAATTTCAACAAAATGTTCCTCCCTATGATTGAACGATAAAAACCAATTAGTCATTTAAATTTGGGTCTACCGTTATTTTGACTTTTGTTCTCTCCTATACCATCTTTGAGCAGCAGTGTTTGAACTGTACAGATTATAAAAGAATTGGTTGAATCACCAAAAGACTATTATCCCTAATTTTTTTTAAGTCCCCAAGCATACTGACATCATCATTATTATTTTTTTTTTTTTTTTTTTGCGGTACGCGGGCCTCTCACTGTTGTGGCCTCTCGCGTTGCGGAGCACAGGCTCCGGATGCGCAGGCTCAGCGGCCATGGCTCACGGGCCCAGCCGCTCTGCGGCATGTGGGATCTTCCCGGACCGGGGCACGAACCCGTGTCCCCTGCATCTGCAGGCAGACTCTCAACCACTGCGCCACTAGGGAAGCCCGACATCATCATTATTACTCAGTTTTTTAAAAGATTTAATAAATCTTGAATTTTCAATAGCCATTTAATATGCAGGAGGATTCGCCTACTAATAAACAAAACTTAATTTGATTAATACAAAATATATTCTGCTACCACTCGCCTCTTTAATTTTGTTATAGTGATTAAAACTGCAAGCAATATTAGCTATAAGAAAGCTGGGTGTGTTATGATTTTGTGCAAAGTCCTTTGGCCACTCAAAATACATTGAGATTATCTTATAAATGGAGTGTTATGTGTGTTGTACTTTTCTCTTGGCACTGATGTTGCTCACATGCTATCACTGCAAAGGCAAGCGTTAGCTTTGCCATGTTTACACGAATAAATAAACCTTCTAGGCCACAGTACTGCTCAAATTTGGTGGTGCATAGAAAGCACTTGGGGATCTTGTTAAAATGCAGGTTATGATTCAGTAGGTCAGGGATGGGGCCCAAGAGTCTGCATTTCTAACAAGCAAGCTCCCAGGAGAATCTGATGCTGCTTGTCAACAGACCACACTTTGAGTAACAAGCATCTTGGAATTTAAAATGAGAAATATATTCTGGACCTTGGGTCTGGTATTAAATCATGTCGATCTTAGGTTGCAAAACAACCATGCAAAAGGACTGAAACACGGCTTATCTTTATTTTCCTGAGAAACAATGTGTGCCTTCATAACATAAATTATGCTGGGTTTAGATGGGCAGTCATGGCCCAGCCACTTATAAGTTTAACTGTTGCTGATGGCAGCATTACTGCCAATGAGATGTATACCTGTGTGCAGGTTGGTTAGAAAAGATTCATTAGTAACTGTTCCTTCCAGTGTTTACGGAGACATTCTTTTCTTGCTTCATATCATAGATGTAATTGTTTGAGTTTGATGCTTATTACAAGTTCATCTTCAAAGTTCTTTTCCCATGATTCCAGTTATTAATATGAAAACTAGAAAATCCTGTGAAAAGTTAAAGTATATTGATGTTTGGCAGAGATTTCCATTTTTATTCAAATATTTCCGGTATCAGAGAAGCAGACACACAGCTGTTGCCACTTGCCTTTGTTCCAAAAGAACCACACCTTTTTCAAGCTGCTGCATCTCTGGTTTTGTTTGTTTGCCTTCTGCCAGCTTACCTTAATGATTCCCAGAGGGGACCAGGGATTACACAAAGAGATGCATTTCTCACCATTACTGCAGTCATAGAATAGAGAAAGTTATGCACATTTTCTCCTTTCAAGTTCTCTTAAAGACAATCTGATTTGCAAAAAAAGATTTCCACAAATATATTATGATTCAGCTTTTTGTTATGGTGTATCGTAAAATTCACGCCTGCTTTATCCTATCGAGTTTATACTAGTATGTCTACTTGCACATGAAAAGTTTCTTTTTGCACCAAGACACCATATTACTTGAGCTAAAATGCTAGATCTGGATGAAAATTTTTGGTCTAGGCAAATGACATATGTAAATTGCTAGATGGTTCTGTGAATCGAGAGTATCTCAAGATACTGACACTTGAATTGGTAACCAGCCAAGTGCCTTTGCTCACACAGTTCATATGTATAGGCTTTGAAGGAAATATTTGTGCCGCAGAGATAAAGTTCATAACTAAGGAGGAAATGTTTGACTAGAAGAGATTAGATGTGAACTCTTAGATAAGAGAAATGGGGAAATTATGAAATCTCTGTAGAGTTGCTGTTGTTGTTGTTTTAAGAAAAGTCTAGACAGATTTCTCTTTCTAGGATGGTAAAGTGTACTCCCGTCAGGAAGCTGGACTGTGGACGCCATGGAGATGGAGAGAATGTCTGTCTCATTCTTCAGTGTATTTCAGCACCTGGCACAGCATTCCCACGTAGTTCTTAATAAGAATGAATGAATGCATGCATGAATGAACGAACAGAGAGAGGGATGCTTTCACAGATGCACTTGCGTTCCTGAGATTTTGCGAATGTAGGGAGTAGCTAAATGCGTTACCTAGGTTTTAAAAAGAGGATGTATTGACTTCTGCCTTCAACTCTAAGTAGTTGCCATACAGGTTCAAATGTTTTTATGGTTGATGGCTCCTTGAATCTTCCATTGGATAAAAATAAGCATATAATGGATTGGAAAATTCTGGCCCCAGTGTTACTTCACAGATTTCTAGCACTTTCAAATCAAATACTAGAATTTCCCCAAGGTTTCTATACTATTGACAACATGCAAGTATTTTATAACAAATAATTTCCCCCTTTTAAATTTATAGAGCTTGAGGTCTCAAGAAATCATCACTCATATTTTATGTACCGGAAGAAGCCTGTTTTCATACTTGTATATGGTGGTTGAAAATTGACAACTCCTTTTGCATACATTCAGTCAGCCCTGTGCAGTCAGCTGGGCAGATACTTGCCTTACCTCAAAAGTGAGGAAATAGAGAATTAGTACACTTGCCCAAGAGACCAGTGAGGTAGTGAGACAGAAGTTGCACTTCTACCTACTGACTCCTATTCTAGTGCTCTGTCCTATAAAGGACAATAAAACAAGAACTGGATGGTACTTTACAGTTTACAGTGCTTATGAACATATCTCAATTCTCAAGATAAAACAATCAGTTTATCATGCAGGGTTTAGACATTAAAAAGCTGAAGTTTAAAGAGGGTAAAGGAAATTGTCCAAGGTTAACTATTGGTGGAGTCTAATAAGAATCCATGTCTCCTGCCTAAAAGTCTTAGTCATTTTGTGTTTGGTTGGTTGATTGTTTTAGGACCTGAGGTGCATTAAATTGGATTAACCATTTTGGGGGGTTCATTTCACTCTCTCCTCACTAGTCCATGCATGGCTTTGTTTTATTTAGTTACATATGATTTTTATAGGGTAATACATGTCTGTGAATCACCACCCAACTTAATAGCTAAAACACTGACAATTAACCTTCATATAAAATACCTCCTCATCTCTTTCCCATACCTCCCCTTACCCAGTGTCACCAACATTTTAAAGATTATATTAATTGTTCTACTGCTTTTCTTTTCATATATTATATACAAATATGTTTATATTCCTAGGGAGTTTGGTCTTATTTTTTAACATCATGAAAAGTATATCATGCTATATGCAAGATTTGGGGGATTATATCATGTTGTATATAATTTGGGAGACATGTTGTGTGATTGGAGATCTTTTTACCAACAAAGTAGGTAATCACAGTATACACACATACACCAGCACATGGTGTGTGTATGTATATACATTTATAATGTAAACATTACATCAAACTATCCACTATCTTTGACTTGAGACATATTTAAATGCACTCTACCTATATATTACATAGTAAACACCCATTCATTCAACAAATATTTATAGGGTGCCTATCATGTGCCAGGGGGTACTGTAATATGCCCTGACACACCCGTGCAAAAACAGATACATTCCTTCCCCAAATATCCCTGATCTCATGGAAATAACATTGTATATATAGAGACAGACAATAAATATATAAAATATACAGGATGTTAGGTGATGTTAAGTGCTAGGGAGAAAAACAAATCGTGGAAGGCCCTTAGGGGCTGGAGTTTGCAATTTCAGGGTAGTTAGCCATGAATTAGGGGTGGGGTGAGTGGGGAGAGGCTTAATTCACCGATTGACAGGGAGGTAACTTGTGAGAGCTGAATCAGAACAGAAGTAAACTCTTCGGAAAACCCCGCGCTCAGCTTATTCCTTCTGTAGGATGATGGGCTTAGTCGGTATTGATGGCTCCTGGAGAGGCAATACATATATATTCCTCCTACTTTTCTTGCAACTAGCCGCCATCTCGGCTGCAATCTCCCTAGAAGCCGATGCCGCACCTGAACACCTGGTAAGACCACCACCGCCCGCGGTCACTTAGCCGCCACGTGCGCGCATTCCCGATCACGCGCGCAGGGGGGCGCGCGCCCGCCTCGGCCGCTCCCGGCGCTCACCGGGGACGCGCGCGCGCGTGCCCGGCCCCGCGGCCTCTCGGCAGGGACGCGGCCGGGAGGGCGGCGCGCGTCCCTCTCGGCAGCTGCGGCAGCGGCGGCAGCGGCTGGTGTGGGCGCTCACGTCAGGGCTGGGAGGAGGAAGGGGTTCGCTGTGGAAAAGAGTGAGAGAGACATGAGGCAGCCAGGCAGGAAGCGAGAAAGTGTTCGGCGGAGGAGTGAGTTTTAGAGACCCGGCGAGCAGGACCTGAGCCTGCGGGAGAGCGTGGCCGCCTGGGCTCCTCGCCTCCTCTGCTTGCTCTCCTGTGTCCGCTTTCAGAACCCCGAGCGAAGAACAGTTCCCGGCAGCCCGCAGCGCTGTCAAGGGGCCGCCGCCGGCCAGGCTACCTGGAGCCTTGACCTGGCTCAGGGGCACCCTCTGAGAACCCATCTTCTCCCCTCTGCTGGTGTGCGAGTCAACACGGGGGGGAAAGCATCCGGCAGCCTCAGGGAGCCCTAAAGAAGCTGAAGCAGAATGTACCAGGGACACATGCAGGTAAGACATTTCCATCGAACTGGATAGGGATCTTGGGGACTAATATAGGAGCCGGGGGGTTCACCAAGTTACTGTGGTCAAGTGCTGCCTTCATACAGTTCAACAAGTGAAGTGGTGCGACGTGACCATAACATTTCAGTCCGGTGCTATCGGTAAAACTAGACGGGTTTCTGTGGGAGAAGGGGAGGAAAGACCTCAGAACTTTGATTGGGAAGTTTGTTTTCTGTGCATTCCCTGAGCCTGTTTCTTTAAACAAGATCAAGGAATCCAAAAAGAGGAAACCTGGAGATGACCGTGTTTCCGTTGTAATCCTATTGATGCAACTCGGCATGTATGTCAACTGAAGGGCAAACAATAATAGGAAAGACATAGCTTTTCCTTTATCATCTGCAAAGGTTTCTTGGCAGTTGGAACACTTTGCCACTTTCGTATTATTTTTTAAAGTGATAATTTTTTAAATGGTTTGTGCTGTATTTTCCCCCTTCAGATGATGGGACATTGTCACCTATCCCTATAGTCACAGGATGACTTAGGAGGATGAATTTCAAACATGTCCAAGAGGCTCTAATGTTTTTCAGGGGAGGTGCTGTCTCTGGTTATTAAAACTCATCTAAGCTGAGCCAGTGCTTCTCTCTGATGTTCTCTACTCTCTTGGGCAAGATTACTTTAACCTTGATTCCAGTTCTCATTCACATGGTTCTTCCTTATAAAGGCAGGTGTATGCTTTGAGGGGAAAAAAATGAAATACGAACTCAGCTTCCTAAAGTATAAACTCAGCTCTTTTTTTACTGTTCCTACATGCTTTAGTCATGGACTTAATGTTTGGGCTTCCTTTCCATTACAAAGATGGTCAAATACAGTTATCATATGTGGTGCTTTCACCCTGGTGTGTAATGTGTATGAATACTGAGGATGTTACTTCTGTGTCTTTAGAGCAATTTAAAATAGATAAATTAACATGTTACTGCATTTGTGACTTAGTATTACCCAATATTTAATTTCCAAGTCTTTGGGGAAATTCTTTTGTATTATAATTTATTTTTATATAAAATGGTATTATATCATATTCCTAAGTTTTGTAAGAATTCTGAATCAGCACTATCAGAATTCTAAAAGCATTTCCCGTATTACTGACATCATCCTGTTTTGAAAATTATTAATAGAATTATATCACAGATGTTGGACAATAATTAGTGCCTGAAGTATATTTCTAAATATAAACAAAAATACGATCTGCATGTTTCTAATTAAAGCTACACTAATTGGAAAGTTTAGTAACAAAGAACCATTCAAACAATCACAGCTAAAAAAATTAACAAAGGATTATTACCATAGTTCTATGTTTCATCTTCATCCAAGAATGATACTTATAATTTTATGTATTATCTATTTATTATCCCTAAACAGTTTCTCTACAGGAGTAAAAATAGGAATATTTTAACAAATGGAGTCCATCTTCAGAAAATTGCTCATTCACACAAAATTCATAATTGACTACTTGGGCAATTTACTGAAACTTTCCACATTATTTTTTGTTTGAAAATATGTTTTTGTGAATGAAGAATTGAAGCAACAATCTGGTAAACTCAGGCACCCCAGAAACAAATTAAACTAAATTTTCTGAATACTTCAAGGATTGATGTTACTGAAACTTGAATTGTGTAGAATAATGTCTGAGGGTTTCATTTCACTTTGAGAGAATAGACAAAATGTAAGACTCTGCATATGATCCTGCCTTAATGTTTTTTGCTTGTGTACTGCTATAACAGCAAATATGATGGCTTGCAGTAAAACTCACAAATCTTTGCTGCCAAGCTTAGCTTGAAAACATTACTAAATACTGTAATCAATATGCTTGCCAAAATTTCAGAGCACAGTACTTTTTTGCTTTTTACTATTGACTACTGATGTTAACTTCTAAGGCTTTAATAGTTTAGTAGCTATTAAATGATATGATCATCTGAGTGGGAACGCCCCACCTCCAAAAAAACCACTTATTTCCATCTGATTTATAATATAGTTACTTGCTGACATCTTAAAACCCCAGTCTCTTTCCCAGAGAATAGTATTTAACCTATAGACAAAATCTCCATTGTGTTGGTACATTTACATTAAGTAATCTTTCCTTATCAGAGATAGTATCGTCTTCCTCTGCGTACCTGACTCTAATCACAAGGGAGAAGAAGCATAGCCCAAACACTCCAAAATGTTTGTGATTTAAAATCTGAATACATATTTGGTAAAGTGGACCAGGGATGAGCAGATTTACTAACATTTCTGCCAACTTTGGAGTTCATTTGAAACACTGGTGTTACTTGGCTGATACCTTAAAACAGGAGTGAAACAGAAAATATTTGCAATCATTAGTTCTGCCTTCTAATTCTACTCTTTTCTGTATCCAAGAGATTTTAAAATAAAATGCTTTGCAAGTAGGCAGTCTGAGTGGGGAGGTGTTCACATAAAGTCTTAAAAAATAGTCTGATTTAAAACTCCTGTAGTGCCTTTGTTTCTGCAACTTAACAATTTTGTAAATAAAGTCTATTAATTCTTATAGATGTGTCTAATTCATCCAGTTTACCATAGAAACTGAATTCATTTTAGAAGCCACAATATTTTTAAATCGCACATTTGGTTTACTCTGCTAGTTCATTAGAAGATAAAAGTTGACATCTATTACAGATAGATAGACAGAACAGCATAGTAGTGTAGATTTCTTGGTTTCAAAGTGAATGCCACAGGTATATTTCTTAGGAGTAGGGCCCCAGAGTTGTGCTGTTTTCCAAGTGGCTCAGCAATTATTTCCAAGGGGAATTCATCACCCCAGCAACTTAAGCAAAGGTTGTTTCTTTAGTGCCTTTTAGATTTACTTCTGTTTCCCTTTTGACCAGGGGGCCAATGGTGTTTAAACGCACTTTAGCATCAGTTCTAACCAACTTTCTCTTTCTCACAGATGACGTGTGATCTTAATCGCTCCAACACAACTGTGTGCTCTGCACTGCGATGCTTACTTGTATATGGCCATATGAGTTAACACTGCCAATTAGAGCAAAATAATTACATGTCTCTGAATGTTCCCTTAGCCAAACCTTTTTTCTGAAATGGTATAAATACAAGGCAATATATTTCAATTTTGAACTAGATTTTCTTTTTTTTAATAAAGGATCCCCAGTAGTATTTTTTGTTACAAAAGAAAGTTATTTCAGAAGACAATCAAACAAAAAAATCTATTTGTAATTGTAACTGATCTTTATTATAGGCATTGAAAACAGACTTTTTTTGACTTATTCAAGCCTGCCGAGGAAAAATTCCACACCCTCTGGCTTCACAAGACATTACTTAAGAAAATTTAAATGACAAAAATTATAAAATTATTTAACAGTTCAAAAAGTAGCCATTTATTTGTCTTCCCCCAAAGGGGTTTTGTGTTTTTATTTACTTTATTTAAGCTTTTTAAAAAAAATTTTCATGAAAGGGAGCAGCTTGGTTAACATAAATTATGTTAATACATTAGATTTGGCCACTGGAGACTCATTTGGTTCACTAGAAACAACGAACATAAGAAGCCAGTCCAAAGTAAGGGCATAGAATGTTTTTCAACATCTATAACAGCAGTTTGTCATAACTGATACCTAAAGCAAAATTGTAAAGTAGATAATATTTGTCATGGATACTTCCACTTTTCTAAAAGATCCATTTTTCCCCTCCTGATGCCACCATTTTCTATCCTGTGTCATTTCTTTATCAACCCTTTGCTAACAAAAATATAATTAATACCAATAAACCACACACATACACACGTACACCATATTTGCATTTTTAGAGGAAAATCTTTGAAAATTAGGAGTTTTTTGCTGGGGAGGGTTATGTTTTAAGGAGAATGAGGTAATGCCGGCCTAGGGCTGAGGTTGATTTTGTTGATTTGGTCATGGATAGCTACTGCCCTCCCCTCCCCTCTCCCCCCACCAGCTCAAATAGTACCTGCCCTTCCTCCTCGAAGTCCTCCTATGAATGATAATCAGTATTAATACTCCTTGAATGAATTTATTTCAGACATGAATTTATTGTCTGAAATAGTATTAACTAGAACTCTATTGAAGGAAATTCATGTATGGTGAAGCTGATGTGCAAAATTATGACACAAGCTCCAGCAAGATTCCGAAGTGCCTTCCTATATATTTACAAGCAAATCATGCTTGGTATGAGAGTAATATTGAGCTTCTAGCACTTAAAAATTATAATACTTATGGTATAATATTGCTGAATACTTGATTAACCTGAAAATCTCATTCCCCAGCTATACCAGCCAACAGTTTACATTATAGACTTACTGTAAGCAACACAATATGTTCTTCCTAGATTTTGTTTATGGTTTATAAACATTCTTCCTAAAAACATGTGTTTGAAGGAAAAAATTCTAGCATACAAATGTTTTGACTGTAAAACATTTTTAAAGTAAAGAATAAGAAAAGGTTAAAACAGAACTTGTTAATTTTAAAATCTTGACTCTCTAGTATTACCACTGCCAACCTAAGAAACATTAAGATGTGGTGCGCCATGTAGTCAAAACATCTGGCAGGCTGCTTTTTTACACTTTTCACTGAGATCACATGTTGCCAACACAGGCATAAGTTAGAGCCGTTTAAAGATTTTATATTCTAGAATTAATTTCTTGATACATTTATGGAATAACTGGTGTGCATTTCCTTCACTAAAAGTGAGGGCACACTACAGCCTAATGTTTCCTTATGGGACCTAAGTCCAATCTGAGTGTTTGGCGACATCTAAACATGATGTCATTTCAAATACACCAGTAAGGAAAATGGGGTTGCCAAGTTTCTGAAATATGAAACCTTTTTATGATTCAGACTTTGTAGAAGGAAAAAATCACCTTGAACTATAGCTTGTAACCCACAGATCAGAGACCAGATGCTGTGAATTGGGGGTTACATTTCTTTCAATGACCTCTTCCTTCATCTTCACCTCACCCACTACCCACCCCTCCTCACCTATGCCATCCCCTTTACTAGGGACACCAAATGGAAGACTTTTTCCCAGACTGTTAAGAAAGATTTGTATATCTTATATATTATTATATCTTACAGAATATAAACAGGAAGATAGCTAATACCCTATTGGTTAAATATCAAGACCATGGCTAATTGTTCAGAGCCCAGAGTCTAATATAGAAAACTACCAATATTGTCATATAATGTCTTTTTTTTTCTCTTATAAATATGTTATTTGTGACAGAGGTGACACCGGCATTGCAAGAGGAAAATGTTCTTTGTCAATCAATGATTCTTGGTTAATTGGATATCTATATAATTTTTTAAAAGGTGAATCTTGACTTCTATTTTGCATGTACACAGAAGTCCATCCCAAGTAGGTTAAAATAGGAGAATACATTTATGACCTAGCAGGTAGGCAGTGAACACGTGAAAGTACATTTACCAGTAGCTGTTTTTTTTTTTTGTTGTTGTTGTTGTTTTGCGGTATGCGGGCCTCTCTGCTGTGGCCTCTCCCGTTGCAGAGCACAGGCTCCGGACGCGCAGGCCTAGCGGCCATGGCTCACGGGCTTAGTTGCTCCGCGGCATGTGGGATCTTCCCGGACCCGGGCACGAACCCGTGACCCCTGCATCGGCAGGCGGATTCTCAACCACTGCGCCACCAGGGAAGCCCACCAGTAGCTGTTTTAATGTCCTTGTTTACCAATTCTGTTATCTGTGACATTTTGTGGACTGTTTCTATTGATTGATTTTTTTTTTTTTTTTTTTTTTTTTTTTTGCGATACGCGGGCCTCTCACTGTTGTGGCCTCTCCAGTTGCGGAGCACAGGCTCCGGACGCACAGGCTCAGCTGCCATCACTCACGGGCCCGGCCGCTCTGCGGCATGTGGGATCTTCCTGGACCGGGGCACGAACCCGTGTCCCCTGCATCGGCAGGCGGACTCTCAACCACCGCGCCACCAGGGAAGCCCCTATTGATTGATTTTTATCTTCATTATGGACTGTGTTTTCCTGCTTCTTTGTATGCCTGGTACTTTTTGATTGGATGCCAGACATTGTGAATCTTACATTGTTGGGTGCTGGATATTTTTTAATTCCTTTTTTTTTTAAAGTTTTGTGTTTGGACACAATTAACATACTTGGAAACGGTTTGATCATTTCAAGGTTTGCTTTTAAGAGTTTTTACGTGATACTAGAAGCTACCAAAATTTTTTGGGATAGGGCTGACTTGTCCTGTCTTCTGAGATAATATTCTTCTGAGTACTTTATCTGATGTCCCACTCTTCAGGAGATTTCTTGACTTGGTTTTGGGCATGTGAACTCTTTACAGCCCTGTTTGAGCTCTAAGAAGTGCTCTGGCTGTTCCTTTCTGATGGTCTGAGGGTAACTTCCTCACATACATGATCAGAACTCAGGGGAAGACTAGCGGGGGAAGCCTCTGCATGTCTCCAGAGCTCTCACTCTGTGCAGACTTCTCCCTAGCATTCCACCCTGTATAGTCTAACACCCAGGCCTCCTCAAATCCTCCACTCTGTCTCCTCAGCTTAGGGAGGATACCAGACATTTTGGGGTCCTCGCCTTCCTACATTATGTACTGGAAACTCTTTCCCGTCTGTAAGTAGGGCAATCACAGCGCTCACCTTATTTGTTTCCCTTCTCTCAGGGATCCTGTGAGGCCTTTCTTCCCAGTGTTTAAAAATCATTGTTTTGTCTATTTTGTCTGTTTTTTTCCCCAGTTTTATTGAGACATAATTGGCATACATCACTGTGTAAGTTTAAAGCATACAACATGATGGTTTGACTCACATATATTGTAACACAACAAGTTCGGCTACCGTCCATCTTCTTACGTAGATACGATAAAAAGAAAGAAGGGGAAAAGGAAGAACATTTCTTCCTTGTGATGAGAGCTCTTAGGTTTTACTCTAACAACTTTCCTATATATCATCCAATAATATTAGCTGTAGTCACCAGGTTGTGCATTACCTCCCTAGTACTTATTTATCTTATGACTGGAAGTTTGTGCCTTTTGACCACCTTCCTCCAATTCCCCCTCCTTCACCTCTGCCTTAGGTAATCACAAGTCTGATCTCTTCTTCTGAGTTTCTTTATTTGTTCTTAGATTCCACATGTAAGTGAGATCATACAGTATTTTCCTATCTCTGACTGACTTATTTCATTTAGCATAATGCCTTGAAAGTCCATCCATGTTGTCACAAATAGTACGATGTCCTCATTTTTTATGGCTGAGTAATAATCCATTGTGTATATATATACATATATATATAACACAACTTCTTTAGCCATTCATCCACCAGTGGACACTTCAGTTGTTTTCATGTCTTACCAATTGTAAGTAATGCTGCTAGGAATGTGGGTTTGCAAATATTTTTTGAGTTAGTGTTTTTGTTTCCTTTGGGTATATTCCCAAAAGTGGAATTGCTGGATCATATAGTAGTTCTATTTTTAAATTTTTAAGGATCCTCCATATTGTTTTCCTAGTCACCATACCAATTTGCAATCCCACCAACAGTGCACAACAATTCCCTTTTCTCCACATCTACACCGGCATTTGTTACTTCTTGTTTTTTTGGATCATGGCCATTCTAACAGACAGGAGGTGATATCTCATTGTGGTTTTAATTTGCTTTTCCGTAATGCCTAGTAATGTTGAGCATCTTTTCATGTACATGTAGCCTTTCTTCTGTCTTCCTTGGAGAATTGTCTATTCAGGTCCTTTGCCCATTTTTAATTGGGTTATTTGGGTTTTTTGCTGTAAGTTCTTTATATATTTTTAATATTAACCCTTTATCAGATATATGTCTTACAAATATTTTTTCCAGTTACATAGGTTTTCTTTTCACTTTGTTCGTGGTTTCTTTTGCTGTGCAGAAGCTTTTTTACTTTGATGTAGTCCCACTTGTTTATTTTTTATTTTGTTCTTTGTGCTTTAGGTGTCATATTCTCATTTTTGACTGATCCTTATTAGTACCAATATTACTACTTCTCCTATTAAAACTCCATTAGATAAAGACCATTATTATTCTCCATGTGAGATTTCACTAGGTTGATCATCTTTGTTATTTTTAGATAATGACCATTAAAAATTTCACAGATGAAAAATAATGAGTTCATTTAGGTAGGAAGAGGCTGCTTATCCACCATGTCATTCAAAAGAAACACACAGAACTCTGCCAACAGCTCTGAAATGGGGTGAACCTAAGCCAAGTAGGAGAGTTTGCATTGCAGGTGCATACACAACTCCCAAAAGCTCCTCTTCATGCATAGATACCACTGAGAAACCAGACAAACTCTGTAAGTGGGAGGTGGTGTAGCAAAAACTTTTTCTTCCAAACAGAATGCCATATGGTCATCTATAAATCATGGAGATTCCAAGAGCTGATTGGTGCTGTTGTGATGCCAGATGCTAGAAATCTACCTAGGGATCCACAAAATTCCCACTCCCACACAGCCTCTCAGAAATTATTCAGTTTTTAAAGCAACTGGTATGGTAGAAGAATTCAGAACCATTTCATATGAGTAATGATAGAAGGAACTGGGGCTGTTTAGCTTGGAAAGTAAAGACTCGAGGAGACCATGATGACTTTATATAAATATATGAAGAATTATTATGTAAGAAGGGGATATAATTATTCTGTACATCCTTGAGGGTTAAAACTGGTATCATATCAGCGTGAGGTAAAAAGTTTCCTCAAGACAACGACAGTAAGAAGACGCTGGATACAGTACCTAGTTCTCACTGTGGTGAGCTGCCTGCTTGGAGATGGAAGAGGCCAAGAGTGAAGGGGGAGCTGAACGTGAACAGAGCACAGTGCCCCTGTGCACACGCAGGCCTCTGACCCGAGACCATTATGCCTGTGGACGAAATCCAGTGAAAAGCACCGTGAGATGGCATGTGTGTTTGTGTGTGCATGTCTGTGTGTCCCACCAAAAAGTGGCTATAGTCAACTGAAGTGATGACCTATAATAAGCAAAACCCAGTATGTCCTGGGGGGAATATTCCTGGGTATCTGAAAGTATATGGGTGAGCATCAGACAGAGCCATGCCAGTACCATGATGCAAAGTGATCAAAAATAGTGAAAGGTCAGAAAATATGGAACCTCTTCAAGGAGATGAGAAAGAGGAAAACATTTCAACATCATAACATGAAGCTGCTAGAGGTGCATAACATCTTTTTACTTCCTTTCACATGGGTATTTACTGTAACATACATGCTTATATTGAATGGTATCCTCTGATCATGCAGGGACATAACATCTGATTGGACAGGTGATCATGTGCACATGAAACACCTGGGAGCTTATTGGAAATGCAGACTCTCAGGTCCCACTCCAGACCTACTGAATCAGAAACTGAATTTTCCAAGATACCCAGTGATTTATACGTACATTAACATTTAGGATGCACTGATCTGAAAACATCTACATAGAGAACAGGACCTGATCTATTGCACTGAGACCTTAGCAAAAAGTTAGATTCTTAGCTAGTTTTCTGACATCACAGAGGCACAATGAGGTACCTGAGAGAGGAGCTGGCAAGAGCAACTATCACAACTATGTTTGAATAAAATTTCTTTCTTATATTGATATCATAACCTCCTCCCAATTGGTTATAGTTTTTCCATCTGGGGAAAGCTCAGTAAACATATTATGTTCCATCTGAATAAAATAAGCCTTCAAATATTTAGAGAACTATTATGTCTTCATCCCATTAAATCTTTTCTTCTCCAAGATAAACAGCCCAGTTCACTAATCGTTTCTCATAATGACATTTCTGATGCTTAATGGCTCCACATAAGTATGGCCTCGGAACAAGACACACTGCTCAGGATGTGATCTGACCAATGCCAAGCACTGTGAGATTGTTTATCTCCTGGGAAAAACATCTACTCAGACAGCATAAGACTGCTGTAGCATCTTTAGACTAAATTGTCCTCTAAATTGTTCTGATGTTTCTATTCTCTGAATAACTTGAGAGTTATCTCACAGGTGTTAGGTCTTTATACCAGAATAATCTTGAATCCATACATGGATTAGAATATTCTAGGTTAACAGTTCCTTATGTCTCCAACAACTGCAGTAAAGTTCAGTTTTGAGGTCACAGAATCCTGAATTTGAAGGACTCTTGAAATTGTTTTGCTCAACCATTTCATTTCACTGATGAGGAAACTGAGGTCTGGTAAATAAGAGACTTGCTCAAAAGGTCCCATATAACTTAGTTAGCAGAGCTAGCACTGTAATGAAAGCTGCCTTATCCTAGTGTGCTATTCCCATTACACTTTTTACTCTTTATTTTGAATTACAATAAAAATCTAAGTGAAAAGTAAGCATTATAATAAACTATTAGATGTTTTCAAATATCCAAGTGTTTGGCATTTAGTCACAAAAATTGATTATTTTTTTCCTGCTTTTCACTGTTAGTGTAACTATTTGATTTTTTTTACATCTTTTATTATTTTTAATTTTTATTTTATATTGGAGCATAGTTGATGAACAATGTTGTGTTAGTTTCAGGTGTACAGCAAAGTGATTCAGTTATACATATACATGTATCTATTCTTTTTCAGATTCTGTTACCATTTAGGTTATTACAGAATATTGAGCAGCATTCGTTACCTGTGCTATACATTAGGTCCTTGTTGTTTACCTATTTTAAATATAGCAGTGTGTACATGTCAATCTCAAACTCCCAGTCTATCCCCCCCCACCCTTCCCCACTGGTAACCATAAGTGCATTCTCTAAGTCTGTGCATCTATTTCTGTTTTGTAAATAAGTTCTTTGTATCACTTTTTTTAGTTTCCGCATATAAGTGATATCATATGTTATTTTTCTTTCTCTGTCTGACTTACTTCACTTTGTATGATAATCTTCAGGTCCATCCATGTTGCTGCAAATGGCATTATTTCATTCTTTTTAATGGCTGAGTAATATTCCATTGTATATATGTACCACATCTTCTTTATCCATTCATCTGTCGATGGACACATAGGTTGCTTCCATGTCTTGGCTATCATAAACAGCACTGCAATGAACATTGGGGTGCATGTATCCTTTTGAACCATGTTTTTCTCCAGACATATGCCCAGGAGTGGGATTGCTGGATCATATGGTAGTTCTATTTTTAGTTTCTTAAGGAATCTACTAAAACTGAATATGTAAAATATCAAATAGTTTCTTAAGGAACCTATTTGATATTTTACATATTCAATTTTAGTAGTCATTTGTTTGGCTGACAGTGGAAGAAAGTCTGGTCTGTATGTCTGTTTTAAAAGTGGAATGAAGTGCCATGAAAAGCTGTATCATTTTTATTTCCTAAAGGTGTTCCTCACTGTCTCTCCTTGGACTGACTAGATTGACCATTTGAGTAAACTGGTTTGATAGGTTCTTGGAACTAGTTGACTAAATATACAAGTAAAGCCATCAGGAGTTCTTAGCTTTAAGAAACAGCTCAGAAAACAGAAAACAACTCTGGCTCATTTAAGCATAAAGGGAATTTATTAGAAGTATATTTGGACAATTGAAAGCATAGAAAGAATGATGAAGATAGAAAAATCACCATTTTTTCAAAAATCATAGTAAAAATTGATTCAAGCAAGAATAATGGTCAATGGATGCTAAATCTGAGGAAAGAGGCAGTTTGAGGAGAAACAGGATATTTATATAACATTGAAATGTCACCCACATAAACTACAAAACAAAAAATCGTGCTTTTTCCATGGAGAAATTGCACACTAAGTTACCAAAATCAACATCACTGATAAGGTGATCAAGTGGATGTCCATCTCTGGATGCAATGCCCTGAGAAGGACACATCATTCCTATAATAGTACTGCTGAGGATGCACAACCTGAATATAATCATGAGAAAATCTCAGACAAACCTAAAATGAGGGATATTCTATAGAATAAGCAGACTATGTTTTTCAAAAATGTGAGTATCATGAAAAACAAGGAAAAACTGAGATGTTTACAAATTAAAAGAAGACAAAAGAGACAATGACAACTAAATGCAGTACGTGATAGTGGACTAGATCTTGGACTGGGAAAGAAAATTGTCATAAAGCACAGTGTGGCACAGTCGAAACTTGAATATGGACTAGATGTTAGATTAGTGTTATATGTGCTGATTTTGATAACTAAACTATGGCTGTGGCAAGAGAATATCTTTGTTCACAGGAAATACATGCTGCAGCATGAAGGGGCAAAGGGGCATAGTGCAGGTAACCTACTCTCAAGTGATTTGGAATAATGAAAATAGTAATATGCATGATATAATTACATAGAGAGGATGCGCAAATATAGCAAAATGTTAAAAATTGGTAAATCTGGGAAAAGGGTATTATTGGACTCCATTGTACTATTCTTGCAATTTTTCTGTAGGCTTGTGATTATTTCAAAATAAAAAGGTTTTTTTAAAAATATTTTTAAAAAACACATTAGGATACTCACAGACTTCTAGAACTAGGCTCCAAATGGAGGGACCATGAAAACCCCATGTTGGAGCTTCAGCTGCTGCCCCCCACTCCCAGGATGAATGTTCTACCATGACTATGTGCCCCAAAAACTCAATTCAAAGTGGGGTCAGGTGTAGCTGGTTGGTAGAACTGAGTCAACACATCCATACCATATTTGCAAGGTAGTCTGAGAAAGTGCATTTCTGCTTACCACCAGTATTCCAAAAGTGGACAGTTTCCCAAATATAGAGTTTAGATTTGGGAAAGTTAAAAAAAATTAAAAAGCCAGTATCCACTATAACGTGTTATAGATATTGCTTGAAAGTAAAATAAACACCTATCTTGATCTAACTAGAGTTCAATTGGCCTTGAGGGATAAGAGTTAAAAGAAAATAATTCTCTTTAAGTCCTGTGCTTATTTGGTACTACCTACCATTACATGCAGTCCTGCAAGAGAATACAGTAAAGCTAGAATATATTGGTTTATTAAATCATGCGACAAAGAAGAGTAGAATGATTCCTCCATCATTCATCAGTGTCCATCTGCTGCTCACTTCCATTCTTTCTGAGAAATTAGAAAGAACCCTGTGAAGAATTTCGTAATTAATCAGGGGATTAAAATACGTATCATGTACCTTAGTGATAAGAACATTTTTCCCTCCATACGCAGGAACTTAAGGTGGAAAACTGGGCGCATTAGTGTTTCATATTCATCCAAAGAATGATTATAATCAAGATGCTGTATGCATTTGAGTCATTAATATTGATATGCAGCCTGTTATATAAGCCTTTAGGAAGGTTATGTAAGACAAAAGAAAGTGTTCTTAAGCTTGGGGCAAGATTAAATTAAAATAGAATCCTGGAGATGTAAATGTCTTTAGAGTTCACATAGCACAACTTTGTCATTTCACATATGAGGAAACTGAGGGCTAGATCTTGATGGCCCAGGCTTCTGGAATTAATAGGCTTCCCCAAAAATGAGGGGGAGGCGGGAAGATGCTGAAAGGCTTTTGATGGCATGCATCAGACATTGCTTAATGATCTCTCACATTTGAAGAGGCTACAGAAACATACTGGTTAAGAGCTTGCGCTCAGGATCAGACAGTCCCAAGTTCAAATCCTGGATTCACCACATATTATCTGTGGGATCTTGCTCTAATAACTTATCCTCTCTAAACCTCACTTTCCCCATCTATGGCAAGAATATAATAAATGTACCCATACGTTGTGATGACTTTGTAAGGATTAGCTCTTATGTTTTTCTTTTAATTGAAATATAGTTGATTTACAATGCTATGTTAATTTCTGCTGTACAGCAAAAAGATTCAGTTATACTTATATATACATTCTTTTTATTATATTCTTCCATTATGATTTATCATAGGATATTGAATATAGTTTTCTGTGCCATATAGTAGGACCTTGTTGTTTATCCATTCTATATATAAAAGCTTATATCTGCTAACCCAAACCTCCCACTTCATCCCTCCCCCAAACCCCTCCCCCTTGGCAACCACCAGTCTGTTCTCTATCCATGATTCTGTTTCTGTTTCATAGATAGGTTCATTTGTGTCATATTTTAGGCTCCACATATAAGTGTGTATCATTTTTTTAGATTCCACATATAAGTGATGTCATATATTTGTCTGACTTACCTCACTTAGTATGATAATCTCTAGGTCCATCCATGTTGCTGTAAATGGCATTATTTCATTCTTTTTTATGGCTGAGTAATATTCCATTGTGTGTGTATATGTGTGTGTGTGTGTGTATATATATACACACACACACATATACACACACCATATCTTCTCTATCCCTTTGTCTGTCGATGGGTATTTAGGTTGCTTCCATGTCTTGGCTATTGTATATAATGCTGCTGTGAACGTTGGGGTGCATGTATCTTTTCAAATTACAGTTTTCATCTTTTCTGGATATGTGTCCAGGAATGGGATTGTTGGATCATATGGTAACTCTTTTTTAGTTTTTTAAGAAACCTCCAGACTGTTCTCCAAAGTGGTTGTACCAATTTACATTCCCACCAATGTGTAGGAGGGTTCCCTTTTCTCCATACCCTCTCCATCATTATTATTTGTAGACTTTTTGATAATGGTCATTCTGACTGGTGTGAGGTGATAACCTCATTGTAGTTTTGATTTGCATTTTTCTAATAATTAGAGATGTTGAGAATCTTTTCATGTGTCTGTTGGCCATCTGTATTTCTTCTTTGGAGAAATCTCTATTTAGGTCTTCTGCCCATTTTTCAGTATTAAGCTGTATGAACTGTTTGTATGTTTTAGATATTAAGCCCTTATCAGTTGCATCATTTGTAAATATTTTCTCTCATTCCGTATTTGTCTTTCATTTTGTTTATGGTTTCTTTTGCGTGCAGAAGTTTATAAGTTTGATTAGGTCCCATTTATTTATTTTTGTTTCTATTTCCATTGCTCTAGGAGATGGATTCCAAAAAATATTGCCGTGATTTATGTCAAAGAGTGTTCTGCCTATGTTTTCCTCTAGGAGCTTTATAGTATCCTGTCTTGCATTGAGGTCTTTAATCCATTTTGAGTTTATTTTTGTATATGGTGTTAGAGAATGTTCTAATCTCATTTTTTTACAAGTAGCTGTCCAGTTTTTCCAGCACCACTTATTGAAGAGACTGTCTTTTCTCCATTTTATATTCTTGCCTCCTTTGTCATGGATTAATTGAGCATAAGTGCATAGGTTTTATTTCTGGGCTTTCTATCCTGTTCCATTGGTCTATGTGTCTGTTTTTGTGCCAGTACCATACTGTTTTGATTATTGTAGCTTTGTAGTATAGTCTGAAGTCAGGGAAGTTCTAGTTCTGTGAAAAATGCCATTGGTAATTTGATAGAATAAGCTCTTATGTTTATACAGAGCTGGCAAAGTGTTTCATATATGTTGTATGTGGAAGAAGGAGTTTAGCCATAGCAATACCCATTATACTTGGCTGTTTACAATAGTGACAGATGCTTGATTTTCTTCTTCTCTCACAGTTCTGGATTTCTTTTTTTCATTTCCCCATCCCAAAACTCTTGCCTCCAGTACACTGAATATTTACTCATCCTTTATATTCCACCCAAATGTTATCTCCTCCATGAGTGCTGCCCTGTGCCTCCACCAGCACCCTCCCACCTCCCCCACACACAATGCAGAATTAGTGATGTCTTCCTTAATGCTTACTTAGCATCCTATATCCATCATTTATACCATAATTAACATTTAGCTTTAAATATTTATTTTTGTCAGTCTCCCCAGCTACTTGTAAGCCCTTCTATGGCAGTGACTATATTCAATACATCTTTGTATCCCTGGAGACTAGAAGTGCTAGGTACATACTATTAATGTAGTATTTATTGAATGAATGAAAGAATGAATTGGTGAATGAATGGATGAAAGAAAGAATAAAAGAATGAATAATTGAAATACTCAGAAGAGTCCCTTACTGTCCTGAATAAGGACTCCAAAGTGCAATTGGCATGGTCTTCCTGATTCTAAGACACATGGCCCCAGAATCTGGTCTGTTCCCATGAGTTTCAGATGCGAATACATATCAAGTGAAGTTTTCACACACTAGAAAGGGAATCAATTACAGGGAAACCTTATAAACCTTATAATTAGATTGCCACTGTAATTAAGCAACACTCCACTGTCAAAGCAGTCTACGCAGTTTAATGGGTTCAACCTTTTTAAAGTCTGAGGACAGTTTGGGGCTGCAGATTTAGAAATATAATAGATTCTCCTAATGGTTTCTAACTATATCTCTAACTGGCCAAGATCACTTGGAATTAGAATCCATGACTCTAGAATCCCCTGGCCCAGGCCAGCCACCTCTCAGTAGCCCCACAAGGGGGAGGAGTCAAGAAGGTGTCAGGGGTAGGTGGCACCACCTATGAGATTTTGGTGTGAGCCTTGGGCAGCTCCCCTCCCCACACCTCTGCACCTACACCAAAGGGCCCCAGGTGTCCACCTTCCTTTCCTCAAGGGGCTCCCCTCCCCTGCATGGACATTTTTTAAACCACCGATTCCAAGAGGGGGAAAAAAAAAGGAGGAGGTGTCTAGGAGGTTCTAGACACCTCCTCACCACCTCAGCTAGTTCTCAAGAGTGATTCTGATAATAGTGCTAACACACACACACCCCTGAGACCACTGAGATGACAGAACATCATCATTAGAACTTTCCTAGGAGGATGTCATTTGCTTACACCCAGTTGTAAGGGTTGCTTACACCTCTAGCCTTGACCTTTCCAGATACACACACGCACACACACACATTTTTCCAGGAATCCAAGGAAGGAGCTGCACTCACAATGGTCATCCAGGGGACGTGTCTATTTTGTGAGCCTGTCTAAATATGTAGATCTTATTATTATGTCTCCCACAGTTACTCTGATATGGGAGCCTGAGATATGGAAGAGTAATTCTTCTCATTCAGATACAGGGTAAAGAGATTCAAAAGCACATGTCAAAGCTCTCTCTAATAGAAGAGAGGAAATAACTATGACGGTGATATGTGCCATCTCTGGGCAAATTATAAAAAGGGTCCCTCTCTGAGTGGGCTGAATACATAAAGACTCTCCTTTTCCCTGGAGGACACAATACCACACCCAGGCATATGATTTGGCAGGTGGAGTTAGAGGGTTGGATTTCAGACCTGACTTGTGCCCCCTGATACAGATATCCTTGGACAACCAATATGTACAACCATATGTATGTGTGTGTAGGTGTATAATGAAAGGTGGATAAATGAACTCAATTTTACCAAAGATATTCAATCACAGATTGGATGTGAGTTTGCTAGTCTTTATGGAAGATGGTTGGCTTAGAATATTACTGGCTTTCCTTACAGCTCTAGGATTCTATTATTATCAGGCCCTTAATTAGTGATCTAATACATCTCTGAGGGTTTGGTCAGGGCAGATTTTTCCAGTTTACTAATAACCATATCATGGAAAATAAATTTAAAAGATTTTCTAGCATCAAGATACTTGTTATTTCTTATGAAACTAAAGATCAACCTCTCCTAAATCTTTAAAGAATATGCTACTTAGGAGTATCCTGCTGTACTTCTCCTCCCCATTCTGCAAATAACACGAGATACTTTAAGACAAAGCTATCCGCAATATGGCAGAACTCTCAGCTGTGATAGAATACTGATTATCTCTACTACAATAGTCACTTTTTGTGAGAGCCTCATAAAAGTTAATCTCAACATCATTAATCATTAGAGAAATGCAAGTCAAAACTACAATGAGATATCATCTCACACCGGTCAGAATGGTCATCGTCAAAAAATCTAGAAACAATAAATGCTGGAGAGGGTGTAGAGAAAAGGGAACACTCTTGCACTGCTGGTGGGAATGTGAATTGGTACGGCCACTATGGAGAACAGTATGGAGGTTCCTTAAAAAACTACAAATAGAACTACCGTATGACCCAGCAATCCCACTACTGGGCATATACCCTGAGAAAACCGTAATTCAAAAAGAGTCATGTACCACAATGTTCATTGCAGCTCTATTTACTATAGCAAGGACATGGAAGCAACCTAAGTGTCCATCATCAGATGATTGAATAAAGAAGATGTGGCACATATATACAATGGAATATTACTCAGCCATAAAAAGAAATGAAATGGAGTTATTTGTAATGAGGTGGATAGACCTGGAGTCTGTCATACAGAGTGAAGTAAGTCAGAAGGAGAAAAACAAATACTGTATGCTAACACATATATATGGAATCTAAGAAAAAAAAATGTCATGAAGAACCTAGGGGTAAGATGGGAATAAAGACACAGACCTACTAGAGAATGGACTTGAGGATATGGGGAGGGGGAAGGGTAAGCTGTGACAAAGTGAGAGAGTGGCATGGACATATATACACTACCAAACGTAAAATGGATAGCTAGTGGGAAGCAGCGGCATAGCGCAGGGAGATCAGCTTGGTGCTTTGTGACCACATAGAGGGGTGGAATATGGAGGGTGGGAGTGAGGGAGATGCAAGAGGGAAGAGATATGAGAACATATGTATAGGTATAGCTGATTCACTTTGTTGTAAAGCAGAAACTAACACACCACTGTAAAGCAATTATACTCCAATAAAGATGTAAAAAAAAAAAAGTTAATCTCTAAAATGCCTCAGTAAGGTTGGCAAAGGATAGATATTTTAGCTTTGTCATGCTGATAAGGAGAATGCAGCTCATAGGATTTGACTGTCTCACCCAAACTTCTACATCAAATCAGTTGGAGACTGAGGACCAGAATTTGGGTCTTCGGTTTTTTATTCTATTGCTTGAGCCTGAATAGCAAATTCAGCCCACATTTCCATGTCAGTAACTCAGCTATTGCAAAATGACTCGACTAACAGGGGACAAAAGGATTTTGCAAGTTTTCTAGAACATTGCATGGCCTTAGAGGGTAGAAATCTATGATGCATTCTTCCTGCCATTTATGCAAGACAGATGCTAAATCCATACAGCTCTATCAGTTCTCTAAACTCAACATCTGTGTGTATTAACTTAGTTCCTTGAGACTACCTTTGTCTGTGATGGGGTGCACTCTCCTAGTGGAGTATAAACAGCTGTAAGACACCAATCTTTTGGTGCAGAAAGCCTCCCTAGAATAGAAATGCCCAGGAAGCCAGGAAAGTAAGGCTGTGGGATTAACTTGAGCTCAGAATCCCAAAGTAGAGTCACTTTGTGTTGCATGTGAAGAAGCAGAATCTTGGGTTGCATGTATAAACTAAATCAAAATATCCCCCCCAAAATCTGTCACTTACCTAAATATAATATTTTACTTTTATGTTTTATTTTGTACTTTGCTATTATAAAAGTTCTTACTTTAAGGCTTTAACCTGTATTAAACCCATATTTTAAATACCTGATTTTAGTATTGAAAAATTAGTCCCTACTTATCTGGGGGAGCTCACTTATTTCTTCCGCTCTTAGAGATTCATTTTTTGCAGGGAAAGAGAAAATACCAGCTTTCTTGAAAGAGAGCTAGTTAATGGCAGGATCGAGATTACTGGAAATATGCATAGGTCTTACTAATCTCAACTGATATTAAAATATCTATTTAAAGTGGAACCACCATTCCCTAATTTCTTTAAATTAATTTTAAATTTTCCATTACTTTTGGAGTAGAAGGCCAAGAAATAACATTATAAAAATCAGAATATAATAGTATTGATCAACTAATGCAATATAAAATTAAAAGTACCAAAATAAAAATCATGTTTTCTTTTATAGTTGATTTTGTTATAATTAATTTTTTCAGAGATCAACTTCTAGCACATTCATGTAATCATGTCCTGGTTTCAGAGTCTATAAGAAAAGAATGTAAATGTTCTGTGTTATATATCAAGGAAGCACTAATTTAACTAATTGTCTAGTTAAGAATTAAAGTACAAGTACTCTGTACTTCGCTGGTCAAAAATTACTATTTTACCTGTGGATTGTTCTGCACATGATTCTGCCATTTTTAATAAATATTTAAATAGCCTGTTTGCAGGTAAAGAATTGTTAAACTAATTAAGCTGAAAACATAGTTAATCTGGCATCTATGCTCAGCCTAAATATGTATCTACAAACCAGTTATATCTTCCCAACTAAATACCAGTACCTCTACCTGATCCAACTCAAAGTCAGCATGTTCCAAACTGGACTCATTATCACCACCAATAACATCCATAATGCCCACCCCTTCTATTTTCCTGGATTGTTTAATAGCACCACCACCTCCTCAGTTATCTATGTCAGAAACCTGGGAACTGTCCTCTCCTCTTTCTCTCTCATCCACTCTTCTTTCTCTCTCACTCCCCAAATTAAATCTAAATGCTCCAGCACTTACTTCCTAATTCACTCGCACTCTGCCCTGTCTCTCCACCCTCACAGTCACCATCTTAGATCGCTCTATTGTCTTTATCTGGAGTCACTAAAGCTCCCCAACTAGTCCCTTTGCTGCCAGGGTCACATGTACCTTGCCACCCTCTTCGCTACAGCATTAATTTCATCATATCACCCTTCTATTTAAACTCCTTTCAGGGTACACCATCCTCTATAACAGTGTTTCTCCAAGTGCAATCTTCTCTAGAATAGTTATCTAGAATGTTTGTTAAAAATACAGGTAACTGAAAAAAAAAAAAAAAAAAAAAAAAATACAGGTAACTGGAACCCATTGCAGCCCTACTGAATCAGGCTTCATGAAGGTAAGGCCTGGGAATCCTCACTTTAACACTCTGCAGGTGAGTTTAGTGCACACTGACGTGTGGAAAACACTAGCCTCCAAAATAAAATATGACCTATGAGGTCTGCTTATCTGGTCTTCTCATCTACAGCTTCCCCATAAGCACCCTGGACTCTTGTCTTGCTACATTTTGGCACTTCCCCAAACTTCACGCACGCTTCCATGCCTCTGACCTTTTCTCATGATGGTCTCTAACCAGAACACCCACCATCCTCATCCGTAACCAATACTTGGTTAATCGTTGTTCATGCTTCAAAATTCAGTTAAAGGAGTTAAAGGTTATTTCCTACAAGGAGTCGTCCCTGAATTCTCTAGGGCAGGGGTAGATACCCTCCTCTCTGCTCTCCTAGCACCCTGCACCTGTGCAGACCTCTGTCTCACATTCCCTCACCCTGCTTTCTGGTGAGTTCTCTTGGCTATGTCTTGTTCATCTTTTTAACACACTTAGCACAGAGCCTGCTCGTGATAGATGAACAGTACTTGTTGGATTAAGTCATAAATCATAATTCATCTTTTAATTAGCCTGAATTAATTTGTTTGGTTTGAGTTGAACTTCTAGAGATTCCCATAGACCAGTATAGATTGAGAATCTTATCCAGGCTCTTTGAAGATGGAATTAAATTAAATTATGAAAGTGGAGTATTCCCTTTAAAAACCAATTAATCCTGAGACATTCAAATTGCTATCTGATTAATAACAAAATGGGAAGGGGGCAGGTGTGAGGAACCAAAGAAATTGTGTGAGCCAGTAGGCAAGAGAATTGTATCCCAGGCCTCTTTCTGCCCTAACTAGTGAATGATTTGGGGAACACCTCTTAATCTCTATGAGTTCCAGTTTTCTCATCCACAGAATGACTAAACAGAATCTTAATCTTTCCCCAGTACTATTATTTTATAACTCTAAGCTAAAATTTAGTAAATTAACATTTTGATATATTACTTAATACAATAAACAAGCAATTTCAATAAATGATATGTAGAGTTTATCATATGTTTATGAAATTGGATTTTGGGAGGAAAAAATCTATTGATCCAACTTTATCAGGACATTAGACTAGTATTATATTTACTCTGCTTTTTTTCTACTTAGTTGTAATATTTGGCCATGTGGATTTGGATTTTTCTTTTATCAGTTAATTGCATGATTTGCTTATTACATGAAATAATAATCATCTGTTATTTATCCTCATGAATCATATTATTATGAGTGAAATGAATGTAACAGCATTATTTGACTAAGTAGATGATCTTCATATTTTCCTTATGGTTTCAAAGACATGGGGAAAATTTTTGAGTGAGGTATTAATCCAAGTTATAGCACTCCTTACCTGTGTGACCTTGGACAAGTTTCTGAACCTCTTTGAGCATCTCAAAGTAGAAAACTGAAGTGTGTAATAAGTCATAAAAAAGCTTGATTTTTTTTTTTTTTCTGACTCTTGACAATGAGAACACAGATTTGTTGCCAAATTTTAACCCTGGGTTCTCTGCATAAGAAATACCTTTCTATTATTAAGGTTACAGGGTTGCTCACAGTAGACAATTAATACAGTGTCTCATTAAAACACAGACTAGCACTTCCTCTTTTAAAAAATTCTACAGTAAGGTTATCATAATGGAAATTATATCCACAAACCAATTAGTGGACTAAGTTAGTTGTAGTGAGATGTATTGTTTTTCCGCTTATCTATCTCATTTCCTCAGTGAACCCCAAGGAAATGTAGATAATTGGTGTGCTGTTCATCTGATACAGCTGCAGATCCTTTGTAAACTGCCTTTGCTATACCGGTTTAGAGAGAATTGGAGGAACAAGTATGATGAATAAATATGGGAAACTAGACCCTAAAGCTATGCTTGCCATTTTGAAATTTTAAAATAAGGTGACCTTGTAAGTCAAAAGTAGAGATCAGAAACTAAAACTCTAACCAGAGCTAGGAGACCTCTTTTATAGGAAGCTAGCAAGTTTAATATCTGTGGGCAGTGAAAGTTTTTGACTAACATTGATTTATTAGAGAAGAAAAAAAGCTGATGAAATGGGATAAACGTTTACGCATTTATCCATGCATCCTTTAAGTAAGCATAATTGTACAAGTGAATCACAATCTACATAAAAACCTAAAAATCCAGAGACTTAGAGTTCAAATTCTTGACTTTATTCCCAACTATGACTCTGTGTGGCTTTAAATAGTCTATTTGATCCATTCGAAGGCCCTGTCCACACCACAGCTTGTAGGATGCTACCCCACTTAGTAATGGAAAAGATCATTTGTTGCTTCTTCTTTCTCACTTCCCACCCCCTTGTGCACACAATTAAAATAGACACCAATACATAGAGCTTGAAGAAATGCTTTCTTCTTATTGACCATTCACACCTGACTGTAAAATGTGTTGGTTACACTGAATTCTGAGGCTCCAAAATGCCTTTAAAAGAGCAACCTAGAAACTCTAGCCCTGCTGTCCTGCATCACAACAAATATCCCAGACAACTTGAATAAACTGAATCTGCAACAGTCTCCAAGAGCCATTCCAGAGGCAAGGGGAGCCCTTTGAGAAGCAGAGCAACTGGATGTCACCAGCTAGGACAGGCAGGCATGGACGACAGGCTTGTTGGGAACAGTCTAAATGCTGTACCTCAAGCCTTCTGTGAAGTGTCTGCTGCTCTTCAGAGCAGCAGCCAGTCTCCTATCACAGCAGTCGAGGTCTCCAGGTCAACAGATGCTCTCCTCCTCCCCCACTAAAAACAGACCAAACAAAAGGCAAGTTTGGAAAGACCTGCACAGTCACAAATGTTTGTATTGTCTTTAACCAGAACCTCTCACTAAAAAAAGAAAATCATGTTCTGATTTATAGCATAGTTTATGTTCATGACACTGTTGTCAAGTCAGAAGGAAAGATCATATCACTAACAGAGGCACAGATTGTTAGTTACTTGGCATTTCTGGTAATTGTCGGTTACAACTGGTTAGTGGCAAAGCCAGGACTAGCTTCCCAATGCTACAGTTAGTGTTATTTCCTTTAAATATGCTTGCAGGAACTACCCACTGGCCAAAACAACTCCAGCCCATTTAATAATAAGGTTAACACAGACCTACCAAAACTGCAAGTATAAAACTAATCATAACAGCAGTTAGTACATGTGTTTTGTTTTTATTCATATAAGGTATATGGTATGTAGGTGTGAAATCAGAGCACAACCTTTGGAGGAAAAGGGGATTCTCATGTAGTGTATATGTTCCATACAGTAACTGACATGCTGTAAAACCGTAATAAATATAAATGACTGAAATCCAATTTATTTTCTGGCCACACTCCCAGGAAATCTTATCTGATTTCGAAACTGTTGGTGCTAAAATAAAATCCAAGAAACATAGCAGAATAAGAAGTAGATCTCTTCAGCAAATCTGATATCCACCCACCCTGAGTCTTCATTCCTCATCTTACTTTTTCTTTATTTTGAAACCTGATTCCTTTCTCTGAAACTAAACATTTCTGAAAGGTGTAGATCTAAGTTGTGTTGATAGAAGTAAATGGTCATTCATTCGTTATCAGATATTTTTGAGCACCTCTTTTTATGGAAAGAAGCTTTATGATACTCCTCCTTAGGGAGTTTTTAATTTATCTGAAAAGACACAAGAAAACTTACATAGCAAGATCAGATTTAAATAAAATAAGGAAACAATTCAAGAATTTTCACAAGGCAATATAATTAAATGTGAAGTGTATGGAAAATAAGCATTTAAAAATATGGCTCGGGCTTCCCTGGTGGCGCAGTGGTTGAGAGTCCGCCTGCCGATGCAGGGGACACGGGTTCGTGCCCCGGTCCGGGAGGATCCCACGTGCCACGGAGTGGCTGGGCCCGTGAGCCATGGCCGCTGAGCCTGCGCGTCCAGAGCCTGTGCTCCGCAACGGGAGAGGCCACAGCTGTGAGAGGCCCGTGTACCGCAAAAAAATAAAATAAAATAAAAAATAAAAATAAAAATATGGCTCAGCTGCACATGACTTACAGAAGTAGTATACTCAGTTTGAGAGTAAATTAGTAAACCATATTTACAGTGTTTTGAATTAAGTGTCAAAAAATAGTCCCCAATCAAATATAATAGTTTAAATCTTTTTCTTGGTTGAAAAGGGTCGGTTTTTACTGACCACAGCTTTAAAACACATTTTAGAAATATATAAAGGGAGAGAAATCTGTGAAGGCATGCTGGGCCTTGGATTAGTAATCCATATATTCATTTTTTTGTTGTTATTTCATACCCTAGATGTTATGCAAGAAAAAATGTCCCTTTCCCAAAACAGCAGAGAGAAAATTATTAAAGATATATGTGCCTGGGGATAGGTAAACTTTTGAGTTTGGTAAACTGCCACTTCATTCAAAAGTCAAAAATATAGTGGTATGGTAGTTATACTGATTTCCTTCATACAAAAAATTAGTCTAAAGTCTATAAACAAATCTTTTTTTCCTTTTGTCATGACACAGCAATTTACCCACTAGAGAAAATCTTTTATAGAAGTTAACCCAGTGTAAAATTTCGCTGTGGAAAAATAACTTCATATATAAATATAACATGTTAATGAACATTGATTACTTTTTACAATAAAAATTTTAGAAATAAGATTTTAAGTTAAATATTTTTCTTCATGAATCAGTAATGCTCTATTCTTCCAGATTCCCATTAATTTAGGTATTGATTAACAAAGCAAACAACTCAGAGGATAAATGCAAAATTATTAATATCTATAAAAAGTGTTAAGACATTGATGCAAATAAATTAACTAAAATAATAAACAGCAACATTTAAGAAAAATACTTTAAAACTAAATATAGTATTTACATTCTTAAAGTGATTTAAAAAAATCCACCAGCAGTCCTTTGTCTGAGACCTTGGCAGCTCAGCATCCTTCAGCTCGGAGTAAAGGGCAAGACCAGGCATTTACTGGCGCACAGCACTTCCGGAACTAACGCTGGCTCCGGCTGCTCTGGTGGGACACACCTGCTTCTCTTGAGAGAGAAACCATCAATCATTTTCTATCTTGTTCTTCTCTGGACAGATAACATAACTAGATATATTCAAGGACAAATTAAACAACCAAATTAAAGGTCACTGGAGGTTAGGAGTTCCGCACCTTGGAGTTTAGCACCTTGTGCATCTTATCTGTTCTAAATTAGAAATTCCTTAAAGACAGGATCATGAACATTCACATACAGAGAGAAATGGATATAGATATCAAAAAAATATTTCAAAGCACTGAGCTAACATCTTGTTAATAGGAAGTTAACTTAAATATTAGAAATACCAGTGAGGATTTATATAAAACGTTGAATGCTATGATTCCAACCATCATTCAAAGTCATTCTTCACTGTGGTGTGACCTCCCACATTTTCCTGGGGGTGAGATTCAGGTACTAGATTCAGGTACTAGAATAAAATGAAGGATAGAATCAAGGACAAAAAGATGGGATGTTACATGTTGTTGGTGGTGGTGGTATTATAGCCTTTACTTCTTGCTTTTTATGGAAAGGAATGTTTTTCCCTGTTTACTTATGCCCATTTGTTGTCGAAATCACTATTAGCCATTATTTTTCTGTCTTTATAAACTTAAGCTCAAATACCTCCATTATATTTTTCTATAATTTCACATGTTGATTATTCATTCCGTGTTTACTCTTTTATTTATTATACACTGATTAAGTGCCTATGCATCAAGAGAAAAGTCCCGACAATTTGTTTCAAATCTCTTATCTCTTATCATTGTCTTCCATTCTTCTAACTAGAGTCCTCTCTACAATTTGGTTTCCTCACCTGAATAGTGAGGAAATTAACATACAGAATGGTCTGAGGGCCCCTCCAACTCTGAAATTCTAGTTCAATACAGTAAGACATCAGGGTTGTTGCTTTGTTTGGGTTTTTAACAATACAGGATGACTAGCACTTTAAAGAACATCTCACTGTATGAGACAATTATGGATGCCTGTACCATGAATGGAGGTTATTCTTCTTATTCTTCTTCTGTTATACAGAGAACAGATAGTATATAACCTTACATCATAATTTAAAACAAAACAAAGACAAAAACAAAACCTTATTTTGGAGAAAACACATTTTCTGTATATTATAATTAAATTCCAGTAGTTCATTCTCTAACTTGGCAAAGATGGAATTTGAGCCCAGAAAATCTGGCTCCAGAGTCCACCCACTTGTGTACAATATTATTAAACAAGCATTTTTAAGCATTTATTGGAGTGTTAGCAGCAAAGAATGCAAAGATGAATGAGGTATGGTCCTGTCCTCAAGGGGGTTACAGAGCCAACTCATCTTTCAGCAAAGCATTTCTCCAAGGCTCTGCTAAGGAAGAAGACAGAGCCCTTTCCACCTGGAATCCCCATAGCATTACATCCGTTCCTTTCTCACAGCCTTTTTACAAGTGGGTTATTGTTATTTGTGTTCACCTCTCAGATTCTTTACTTGAAAGGAATATACCTTATTCACGTTTATACTCTATGTTGATGCTGTAAAATGGTTTTAAAATAATGGAAAGGATACACTGATGTTTACATGTAGCCAGCATATTATGGTAAGTACAGTGCAGGGATGAAATAAGAGCCTTGGTGAAATAGCTGCAATTGCAAGATCAAAATTACCATAATAATCCCGATTCAGATTTCAGTGTGGTTGGGTTTTTTTCCCCTCCCAGAAGAAGAAATAATTTAATGGAAGAGATTTGTCTTATTTTTTCAGTAAGGTCATGTAAGATAGAGCAGCCTTTTCTTTTTTTTTTTTTTTTTTTTTTTTTCCTTACGCGGGCCTCTCACCGTTGTGGCCTCTCCCGTTGCGGAGCACAGGCTCCGGACGCGCAGGCTCAGCGGCCATGGCTCATGGGCCCAGCCACTCCACGGCATGTGGGATCCTCCCAGACCGGGGCACGAACCCGTGTCTCCTGCATCGGCAGGCGGACTCTCAACCACTGCGCCACCAGGGAAGCCCTAGAGCACCCTTTTTTAATACACATTTTTAAGACTATCCTTATATGACTTAAGAGTTTAGCTTCTGGGGACTTCCCCGGTGGCGCAGTGGTTAAGAATACACCTGCCAATGCAGGGGACACGGTTCAATCCGTGGCCCGGGAAGATCCCACATGCCACGGAGCAACTAAGCCCGTGCACCACAACTACTGAGCCTGTGCTACAGAGCCTGTGAGCCACAACTACTGAGTCCACGTGCCACAACTACTGAAGCCTGTGCACCTAGAGCCCGTGCTCCGCAACAAGAGAAGCCACCGCAATGAGAAGCCAGCGCACTGCAACGAAGAGTAGCCCCCACTCATCGCAACTAGAAAAAGCCCATGTGAAGCAACGAAGACCCAGTGCAGCCAAATAAATTAAGTAAATAAATAAATTTATAAAAAAGAAAAAAAGAGTTTAGCTTCTGTTAAGCCAGACTACTTTCTGTGTTTTTTTGTTTGTTTGTTTTTGTTTTGTTTTTTTAACAAGTTCCCAGATTTAAATTTCCAACATGCTTTCTGGAAACTATAACCTATGAGTTTGTTTTATAATTTTAATTGAAGTAATAGCTCTGCATGCCTGTAATTTGGGGATTTTGAATCTCCTTTCTTTGCCTATTCTTAGCACTAAAGTCACGCACATTGTACATTGTCCCTTAATTAAAGCACAGAATCAGAAGGATGGTTCCTTCCTCAACTAATAATTTCCTAAGGGAGACCTGCTGACATGTCACAGAAGACATAAAACACATTTCATTAATTTTCATTCTGCTCTCAGACTCTTCAAGGTCATAAGCTTGTATGTGTTATCAGATTTCCCATCTGATGATGCTAAGATTTCTCAATGCCATCAGTCTATACTGGCAGTTCTGGCAGTTCACAATGGAATGTGATAAACAGACATGTAGAGAAGCTCAACAAAACTTAAGAGCCAATTAAAAATTAAGATTTTGTTTCTGATTGTAAAAGTAATACATGGTCATTGTAGAAAATGTGAACAATAAAGAAAGAAAGAAATACAAAGTCATTCACAATATGATAATCATTAATTTTTAGTAATTTTTCCTGGACTATTCTTTCTGTAATTGGAGCTGAATATCCTCAGGATACCATGAAATGCTAATTACATTTCATTGCAATTATCTGCCTTGTGCCACCCAAGCGCTAGAAACTGAGCAGCCAGAGGCAGCTGTGGGCTTCAGAGCCTCCTGGAGTAGGCAGATTAGTGCCGGAGCACAGGAAAGGGCCCTAAATCATACCTAAGTGGGATGCAGGGTCAGAGGGGGCTTCCCAGAGGAAGGCCCTCACTGAGAACTAAGGGACGTGCCAGAGTCAGTGAGGGAAAGAGGAAAGGCCCCCAGAGACTGGCAAGAGAGGGCAATGAAAATGTGGCCACAGCTCACAAGTTGAATATGAGGGGTGAGAGAGGACAAATGGGCAGGGTCCACTTGGTATGAAGCTTCGTGGACCATGGTGAAGATCATGGATTTTGTGCTGAGGGCAATGGGGAGCCATAGAGGGTAAACAAGGGACACAGTGCTACAACAATGGAGAATGGATTGGTGAAAGGGGGTGAGAGTGGAGGCCAGGAGGCTCATGAGGAGGGGGTGGGACAGTTTCAAAGACAGGAGTGAGAGGATATCAAAATAGCCAACCTTTACAGGATGCTTACTATATACCAGGCATTCTACTAAGCATGTAACATACCTTATTGAACTTATCTCTCTCTGGAAATGAAGTTCTAAGGGAATGCTTTGTAGTTCCAAGCTATAGTTAAAGATACCAAGTAGAATCAAGACTAATAGTCTTAGCAAGTGATCCAAAAATTATGGAAAACATAATGATAAATTAAAGATTAAGACATGAATTTAGGAATTTTATAATAAAAGTAAAAATTTTAAATATAGTAAAACTTATAAACTTATGTATTCTTAAAGAATAAGGTAAGAATTAAGTTTTTTTAATCCCCCAAAAACATTCTTTGCCATCATTTTGAGTTACTGAGACCTAATCTGAAGGTGAGAAAAATTAAAGTATTGAAAATTTTATTTTTAAAATAATTTTTATTAGAGTATAGTTGATTTACAATGTTGTGTTAGTTTCAGGTGTACAGCAAGGTGTACACCTCCACCCCCCCTTATCCCCTGGAAACCATAAGTTTGTTTTCTACATCTGTGACTACTTCTGTTTTGTAAATAAGTTTATTTGTACCCTTTTTTTAAGATTCCACATATAAGTGACATCATATGACATTTGTCTCTGTCTGGCTTACTTCGCTCAGTATGACAACCTCTAGGTCAATCCGTGTTGCTGCAAATGGCATTATTTTGGTTTTTTATGGCTGAATAATATTCCATTGTATATGTGTACCACATCTTCTTTATCCATCCCTCTGTTGATGGACATTTAGGTTGCTTCCATGTCCTGGCTATTGTAAATAGTGCTGCATTGACTATTTGGGTTCATGTATCCTTTCAAATTATGGTTTTCTCTGGGTATATGCCCAGGAGTGGGATTGCTGGGTCATATGGTAGTTCTATTTCTGTAGTTTTTTAAGGAACCTCCATACTGTTCTCCATAGTAACTGTACAAATTTACATTCCCACTAACAGTTTAGGAGGGTTGCCTTTTCTCCACACCCTCTCCAGCATTTATGGTTTGTAGACTTCTTGATGATGGCCATTCTGACTGGTGTAAGGTGAAAACTCATTGTAGTTTTGATTTGCATTTCTCTAATAATTAGTGATGTTGAGCATCTTTTCATGTGCTTTTTGGCCATCTGTATGTCTTCTTTGGAGAAATGTCTGTTTAGATCTTCCACCCATTTTTTGATTGGGTTATTTGGTTTTTTTTTTTATATTGAGCTGTATGAGCTGTTTATTTATTTTGGAGATTAATCCTTTATCGGTTGCTTCATTTGCAAATATTTTCTCCCATTCTAAGAGTTGTCTTTCTGTTTTGTTTATGGTTTCCTTTGCTGTGCAAAAGCTTTAGAGTTTAATTAGATCGATTTGTTTATTTTTCTTTTTATTTTCATTACCTTAGGAGGTGGATCAAAAACGATCTTGCTGCGATTTATGTCAAACAGCATTCTGCCTGTGTTTTCCTCTAAGAGTTTTATAATGTCTAGCCTTATACTTAGGTCTTCAATCCATTTTGAGTTTATTTTTGTATATGGTGTTAGGGAGTGTTCTAATTTCATTCTTTTACATGTAGCTGTCCAGTTTTCCCAGCACCACTTATTGAAGAGACTGTCTTTTCTCCATTGTATATCCTTGCCTCCTTTGCCATAGATTAGGTGACCATATGTGCATGGGTTTATCTCTGGGTTTTCTATCCTGTTCCATTGAGCTATATTTCTGTTTTTGTGCCATTACCATACTGTTTTGATTACTGTAGTTTTTTAGTATAGCAACACAAACAGATGGAGAGATATACCATGTTCTTGGATTGGAAGAATCAATATTATGAAAATGACTATACTGCCCAAAGCAATCTACAGACTCAATGCAGTCCCTATCAAATTACCAATGGCATTTTTCACAGAATTAGAACAAAAAAATTTACAATTTGAATGGAAACACAAAAGACCTAAATAGCCAAAGCAATCCAGAGAAAGAAAAGTGAAGCTGGAGGAATCAGACTCCCTAACTTCAGACTAAAGTACTGAGAATTTTAAATGTACACATGCATGCACAGACACAGAGACTTACACTCATACATGTTGCAGTTAATACTTGAACATGACTAAATGTATTCTGGACAATACACTGTTGTGCATTTTCTTTATTGAAAATCAAGCATTTATAGTTTTATATTTGTATAAAGTCATTCTTACACCTTAAATTATATAAAAATAAATACTAATTTACTCAAGGGAACAAAGCTGATCATTCCTCCTTAAATGAAAACAATCTAGAAAAAAGTACTGCTATGAAAACTACAGAAAGCTCAATTGAGAACCATTTGCAATTTCTTACTGAAAATTGCTGAATACTTAAAAAAGAAATTCCCTTAGTAACATAATTGTGAATAGAATTCTATTCCTTTTTAGCTCCATGGAATGAGTACTTGATTTTTCATTGTGATTCAGAGAGATACATTTAACAATTAACTCTGCATCCCAAAGAATAGTTTGATCATATAAAGTCAGAAAATCTTCACTAAAATTAAAACATTTAAAAGGGATTACCACAGATAATTTAATATATTCTTCCCATGTATGCTATATATTCCATTTGCTGGAATTTATTGTTCTCTTGCATAATATATATTCCATAAAACGAGGATCATTAACCTTTTTAATTTCCTCCTTATTGTTGAACTCTTTTGTCTATTATTTTATGTCATCACCTTACTAAATAAAGTATGTTAAACATAAACATAATTCAACCTTTTTTTGGTAGACCTGAACCAGGGTCAACATTTTAAACATCAGTTCTCCTTGCTGAGTATTGTAATCATATAATTCTTCTAAAGAAGATATTAGGCTTAAATTGAACTGACTCCAAAACAAAACCTACCAGTTTGGGGTTGTTGCTTTCCTTTTATTTATATAGTTATTTATTTATATTTAATGAAATCTCTATTATCAGTTTGTTGTGATAGAGATGGTGAGAGAGGGAGATCATTTGCCTCTTTCTCATAAAAAGATTGTACAAAAATACTCTACTTAACTGCATATTGTTTTATGCTAGTGTTCAGGTAACCTTAAATATATCGTTGTTGATAGATGTTAGCATTAAGATATCAATAAGGCAAAATATCTTTCTATTATCATAACATTTACAAATAAATTAAACTGAGAATGCTTTTCTTCCTTGCTCATCTCAGAGTAGTTTTAAAAAGTCTAATTACAGATTGTATCACTATTCTGTGAGGGGCTGTTTACCAAACCTGGGGCAAATGGGATTACCATGAAGGTGATGGATATAAAGCCATTTAAAAATTAAGTTATTTTAGGCTCCATGATTCTCTTCCACTAGGAAAATTGCCATAAGATGATGAGAGGAGAAAATAAAATTAAAGGGGCAGGATTGTTTCTTTCTATAAGATTCCAGCTGCCAAGTCAGATATTGAATTTTATGGTTTCTTCACAGACAGGCAGTGCTAAGAAGCTATGCTCAGCATCATTCTTGCCTTCCAGAGTTCAGCCTGGTTGCTCTTTGCGTTTGAAAAACTCTTACTCTTTTCAGCTTCTGGAGTTTAAAAAATAACCCTTTAAATGTGGTCTGTTGTTATTTCTTTGAAAAGGATAAAAAGAGAAGGGGGAGGAAGGAAGGGACGAAAGAGCGAGTAAGGGATCACTCAAGAATTGAAACTTACAGTTCAGTCATGAGAATTAAAAGACTGCATAAGCAAACTACATCTTATTTGCATTCAAAATCAAGGATTCTACTTCCTTTAAAGTCACTGTAGCAAATTATCACAAAGACCTACTAAACAATGCTCTTTATAATTTTCTATAATGGCAAAAGATGGGAAGGAGAAAAAGGTCATATTATCAAAATGCTTGGCAACTTCTGAATTATTAGGTATATTAGAAACCATAAGTCACATGCATTTCCCCAGTCATCTTTTTAGGAGAGGATGCTACCATTTTCTTATACTATAGCTTACATTGCCCTTTTTGGCAATTAGTGTAATTTAACACATTTTAAGATAATGAAGCCACCTGCTCTGAATAGCTAAATCACCATTAATGCTTAAAAGCTTTTCTCTTAGCAACAAAAAGATATGAAGGAACTTCTAATCCAACTTTGCTTTTGATGTTTCATTTCCTGGAGAGTTTTTAGAATCTCCATGATTTGGATTTCAGTAATACACTGTAATTGACAACTAACCATGTTTTAGGTGGAGATCGCCAAGGAAGTTTTTCAAGGTGTGTTAGTTTCATGTAGTTCACAGAGTATTGACTGGGCAGAAGGGAAGATGTGAATGGATGCAGTCTTTTACTGTGTCCAGCCCTGTGTGAGGTGTTGTCACTTTTGCATCTTAGTTAAATGGCACATCTTGCTCAAGGCCACATAAGATAACCAGTGGAGGATTGTGTATTGAACACAGGTGTCCTATTGACCAGCACCCTGCCCACTACTCCTTGCCAATTCTCTGTTATTATTTAACCCAGTTCATAAGGAAGGTTAAAAAGGAGTAATTTTTTTAATACTTCAATGAATCACACTAAATTAATAATAGTTAATGCCACAAAATATACACAGGAAAAGACATTTGGGACAATGGAATATGGCAAAGATGAAAAAAAGAGGATATTATTGAAGTTCTTAAATGAAATAACATTTTTATACAGATGAAAGTATAAGATTGTATGCAGATGAGAAAGTGTACAGATGCGAAAGCAGTAAGCTGAAGAATATCAGTTTTAGACATATTTTAATTTCATTTGCCTTAAACATAAGTGAACTAGGAGAAAATATTAGTTGCTGAGTCATTTGGTAAACCACACCTGTGATTCACTTTTGCCCCAACAGAGTAATTGTTATATATTTTCAGTGGATAATTAATATTTGAGAGATTTGTCAACACAAATTTCTCAACATCAGTACTATTAACATTTTAGGCCCAGTAATTAATCCTGTGTTGTGCGGGGCTTCCCTGGGCATTGTAGGATGTTTAGCAGCATCCCAACCATCCACCCACTAGATGCCGGTAGCACCCTCCCAGTTCTGACAATCAAAACTGTCTCTAGACCTCGCCAAATATCCCCTGGGGGCAAAAATCACCCTCTGTGGAAAACCACTGGAGTAAACAATAGGCATATAGTTTACTTCCATATGCCTATGGCCAGGCATATGGAAGTAAACTAAACAAAGACCCTGATCTCATAGAAATTACAGTGAGAGAGAGAGACGGAAAAAGGAAAGACTAAACCATACAATGCGGTGACAAGAGCTGGAAAGAAAAATAAGGCAGGATAAAAGCATAAAGAATAATGTGGATGATACTTAGATCAGCACTCTCTAAGGAGGTGTCTTGAGCAGAGACCTAAGGTGAGATGTGAATATCTGGAGGAACAGTGTTTTAGGTGGATGGAATAGCAAGTGGGAGAGCCCTGAGGCAGGACTAGTTTGGAATATCTGAGACTAGCAAGGGGCCAGTGGTTGCTAGAGCTGAGTGAGCAGGTGAAAAGAAGTAAAGGGTAAAGTAACCAAGGCAAGAAAAGACCAGATCATGCAGAGACTTCTAGATTAGCTCTGCCCAACAGAACTTGCTGCCATGATGAAAATGCTCCACATATTATACTGCCCAAAACAGTAGCCACTGACCACATGTGGCTATTGAGCTGTAGAAATATGGCTACTCTAAGTGAGAAAATGAACTTTTAATTTTATTTTACTTTAACTGATTAAAATGTACTTAGATATTATGTGATGAACTACTGTATTGAACAGTACAAGTCTAAACCATAAGGACTTTGGATTTTATTCTAAATATGAGTCAAAAAATAAAAAACTACTAGAAGAGTTTGAGCAGAGGAAACACAAGATCTCCTTAGCTTTAAAAGGACAGTAAAGATCATAAAATTCAATATATTTTCCCCCATTTTCAGAGATCAGATGTAAATCTAGTGAGAACCTCAACTAAATAACACATGATGGGTTCCTACAATTCATTATAATTTCACCATTTTCAATGCCTATTTTTAACTCATTATTTCTCTTCCAATCAGAAAGATTACACTCTCCTTCTATATATATTATGAAAAAATGTTACCATTTTATGTTTAAATATTAACACAATAAGAAAAAATGTTCATGAGATAAAATTTTATTTTAAAAACATTTTTTAAGCCTTTGGCAGATTTCATAAAATTAATGTAATCTAGATCCTGCATTTAAAAAAATATTAAGCAAAATTTTAACCAGTCTGGTTTATCTGAAATACCTAAGTTTTAGATAATGCTAGTCTGTATTTTGCATTTCTTTTATTCAAATCCTTATAGAGTGATTCAGATCAAACAGCTGATGAAGTCAGCTAGATAGTCTGCTTTGTGAAAGTCGATGATATTCATGCTTGAATGCATGAGAAGTCCACCTGGAGTGCTTTTGAAAGCACAGCTCCCCATTCCAGAGGTTTGATTTCAGTATCTTGGGTGGAGCCCAGGGATGTCATTTTTAGCAAAAATCCAGGTAGTTTTGATGCAGCAAGACTGAATCTCTGCAAAAAACAACAGGTTAAGATAGCTCAGTACCAAGTTTCCATTTCATTTTGTTTGGTATATATTTGGGTCCCAGTGTAGTACTGATATCATTTTCATTCATATTAATATACCTAGTAGTTATGGACATTATGCTAATATTTTGTGAACCACATATATTAATAATTTCCTTTAGCTTGACCAAAAAACTTTATCTGCAATTTGAATCTCCATTCTCATTTCCAGATTTTACCAAATGGTAAATACAGTAAATATTTTTAATCAATAACTTAAAATGAATTTGTCTGGGCTATCATGAATATAAAACTGTGAAAATATCATCTGAAATGCTTTTACTAAATTTGACCATCTACACACCTAGCAACAGAGGTCTCTATGGTCTAAGTTTAAGGACCACAGAAATTCGCTGAAAGGTTCTCAGGATTTAATTTTCCAGCCAAGGTTTTTTAAGCAGTTCAAGAGCAAAAAATAAACTTATAGGATGACCTTTCTAAACTCGTACTACTCAAATAATACTACTTCCAAATTGGAAAGGCGCTTCCAAATAGCACTCTCTCTTTATAACTGAAATTGTCAGCTCTCTTGTGGAAAAGAAAAATGTAAGACTCTCTGTATAAATAGTCAAGGGGGATACTGATTGGGATAAAAGCAGTGGTCAGTAGCACTTGCTAGAGCATTACCTCACATGCCTCATTTTAAAATTCAAATCATTATTGTGTAAACCCTCTTCACTTATTTACAGAAAAAATTTCTACTAGATTTTAAGAAATTTAACTACTTTTTTAATATTATCATTTTAGAAACCAAAGGGAGCCAGAGTAGCCTGTTAAAGAGCATTAGGTAAGATATAATTATTATTTATTTGTCTTTTGTCCTTCTTGGAAAATTTTTAGGTTAAATTTATGACATTTTCATTTAAAATGTATAAAATTATCTTCCAAACTGAGAAACAGCTGTACTGTATAATTGAACTTTAATAAAAGATCTGAGGCCTTGGGAGCTTTTAGATATGAAAAGTTTTATTTTTATTAAAGTTTTTTTTTATTACATCTTTAAAATAATGAAGGCCTATATGTATGGTTTTTTGGTTTACATAGGTTTGGACACTTTATTTGAAAGATTAAAATATCAATAATATAAATTTAATCAAATAATTATAGTATTTTGGCTCTCCGCAGCTTGGTATTAAAATGTATGGAAGTTTAGGGTGGTTTTTTGGTTTGTTTTTGTTTTGTTTTTAGTGCACAGTCTGAGGCCACAGAAATTAGGCAGTCTTTCTTAAAACCTAATATACTCCTCATTCAGTAACACATAAGCATGGGGCATAATACAGATTGTTCTAATAAAGGATTAAGACCCAGGTGTTTTCTGTGTTTTGCATGATAGAATAGACTGAGCTAAGCTCCCTTTGGAGACTGAGTTTTCTGAATCGACTTGTTTACAGAGCTGTCAAGACTTCTGGCTCTATTTAGAAAAAAAAGTCTCAATAGCATATTTGAGGCCAGGCTCCAAATACTCACCTGAATTGTGTCAGTTTACATCTCTGCTAATAACCCAGAATGGATTAGATTTATATCACTCTTTTCTCTGTTTGAAAATAGAAACTGTTTGGTCTCATCTATCTTACTTTCCTAGCCTGTGAAACGAATGAAGATTTGTCTAAAGATAATATCCCCTCCAGATTTAACATGCTATTAAAATATAATATAATTTAGATCTTTATGGGACGTTCTGCATTGCGATTGCAATTGTTTCCTGATTTAGCAAGATTATTAACTATACTTGTCAAAATGTTCTGAAAGGAAGTTTATTATGTTTGCCATTATCTCAGTCCTTTATTGTAAAATACTATGTGTTAGGTGGCCTCTACAATTCTAGGGCAGCTGAATGTTCTAGCTGCACTTGAAACAGAAGTAAATATATTTCTTGATAGAAAAATTAAGAACATGCACCCAGGGCTTCCCTGGTGGCGCAGTGGCTGAGAATCCGCCTGCCAACGCAGGGGACACGGGTTCGTGCCCCGGTCCGGGAAGATCCCGCATGCCGCAGAGTGGCTGGGCCCATGAGCCATGGTCACTGAGCCTGTGTGTCCGGACCCTGTGCTCCGCAACGGGAGAGGCCACAACAGTGAGACGCCCACGTACCACAAAAAAAAAAAAAAAAAAAAAAAAAAAAAAGAACATGCCCCCAAAAAGGGTTATATTGATAGAAAAATATAGGTTTGGAAAAATACTTGCAACACAGCTGACAAAGGGTTAATAGCCAAGTTCTCACAAATTGCCACTCAACATAAAACTGGGGAAAGGATACACTGGGGGCTTTCTAGAGGGAAAACTCCAAATGGTCAACAAACATGAAAAGATGTTCAAATTAACTTATAGGGAAATGAAAGACATCACTTTATACCCATCAGACCAAGAAAAACATTTAAAGCAGTTAATACCTATTGCTGCCAAGGATGGAGGAAAGGTATAATCATATAATTGTGATCTAGCAAAATTTTAAAAAATTTTAAAATTAAAATTGTGTATACTTTTTTGTTCTGCATTCCTACTCCTAGGAATCTATCCCATAGAACTAAAACAACCAGAACCTAAGAAAACATGCACAAAGATGCTAGTTGCAACATTGTTCAGAACTGAGGGGGAAAAGGGAACCAAGTGAATGCCTATTTTAAAAAATGGTTGAAAAGTCATGGTACATCCATACCTAGACTAGCATGCAAGCATTAAAAATAACGAACTGGAGCTACGAAGGTTAATTTAGGTGATTGTTTATGAGACATAACTGTGAGAGAAAAAAATAGGACACAGAGAAGTGTCATATCATATTTGTAAAATGTGAGACAATGACAATCTTAGCTAATGTATATGTGTATATGATTAAATGTATTTAACTACAAATATGTGTGTTTGACTATAACTGTGGCTAAAATAGAGAAAATACATGTTGCATTGTTAATTATGAATGAGATGGATAGTGTCTATATTTGGCAATATGAATATATTGGGAGGCAGGAGGATTACACAAGCAAAAAAACACACAAAAAACAAACAACAACAAAAAGAACAAACAAAATAAAGACTAGACTATAAAAATAACACATATTATATCATTCCATAAAAGTATTTGTCAACCTTCACATATGTTTAAAATATTTAAATTAAAATGATTAAAACAATGTTTTCAAATCAAATTCACAGATCATTGCTTGAGAGCACAATGAAAAATAAATATAGCTAACATTATTTATCAAGCCCCCTCCAAAGGTTGTGCACATAGTTTTAGCTACAAGGACATGGATTGAAACCTTATTTTATAAACGATGACAACAAAATTCAATAAAAACTTAAAATGTCCATCACTAGGGCTTCCCTGGTGGCGCAGTGGTTGAGAATCCGCCTGCCAATGCAGGAGACACGGGTTCGTGCCCTGGTCCGGGAAGATCCCACATGCCGCGGAGCAACTAAGCCCGTGAGCCATGGCCGCTAGGCCTGCGTGTCCGGAGCCTGTGCTCCGCAACGGGAGAGGCCACAACAGTGAGAGGCCCGCATACCGCAAAAAAAAAAAAAAAAAATGTCCATCACTAGTGATAAACTATGTAACGTTGCTTAGCCACTGAAAATGATGCTGTAGAAGTATATATGTTTACAGGAAAGAAGCTCATAATATATTAAATCAAGAAAGCAAGGTATAAAATTATATATACATATTTTTTTGATCCCTTATCATTTTTGTATCTATCAAAAACTCTGGAAAAAATGAGCCAAATAAGAAATTATTGATAAGCTGGATTTCATTAAAATTAAAAACTGGGGCTTCCCTGGTGGCGCAGTGGTTGAGAGTCTGCCTGCCGAAGCAGGGGACACAACCTCGTGCTCCGGTCTGGGAAGATCCCACATGCCGCGGAGCGGCTGGGCCCATGAACCATGGCCGCTGGGCCTGTGCGTCCGGAGCCTGTGCTCTGCACCAGGAGAGGCCACAACAGTGAGAGGCCCGTGTACCGCAAACAAACAAACAAACAAAAACTGCTCTGCAAAAGACAATGTCAAGAGAATTAGAAAAAGCCACAGGACTGGGAGAAAATATTTACAAAAGATACATCTGATAAAAGACTATTATCCAAAATATGCAAAGAACTCTTAAAACTCAATAATAAGAAAACAAACAATTTGATTAAAAAAAAATGGGCCAAAGACCTTAAGAGACATCTCACCAAAGAGATACACAGATGGCAAATAAGCATATGAAAAGACGCTCCACATCACACATCACCAGGGAAATGCAAATAAAATCACAAGATACCATTACACACCTATGAAACCCTGATAACACCAAATGCTGGTGAGGATGTGAAACAACAGATAGCTCTCATACAGTGCTGTTGAGAAGGCAGAACCATACAGCTACCTTGGAAGATAGTTTGGTGATTTACCAAACTAAACATACTCTTACCATACGATCCTGCAACCACACTCCTTGGTATTATTCACCCAAAGGAGTTGCAAACTTACATTCACACAAAAACATTCACATGGATATTTATAGCAGCTTTCTTCATAATTGCTAAAACCTGGAAGCAACCAAGATATCCTTCGGTAGGTGAATGGATAGACGGTGGTACATCCAGACAGTGCTATGTTACTCAGTGCTAAAAAGAAATGAGCTATCAAGCCAGGAAAAGACATGGAGGAACTTTAAATGCATATTACTAAGTGCAACAAGCCAATCTTGAAAGGTTACATACTGTATGATTCCAACTATATGACATCTAGAAAAGGCAAAACTATGGAGACAAAATGACCATTTGTTACACTTCCACTGCATCTCCTGATTTACCTACTCCAGCTCTGGCATAAAATCATTATTTGGTAAACATACAGTAGTTGATTTTTAGTCACTCAACTAAATCTTTAGCTTCATTTTTTTCTCCCATCTGTAATGTTGGGGGAACAGAGGTTAGACTAAATTTTCTTTAGATTTTCCTTTCAGCTATGGAAATTAAATAAGTTTGCTTCTACATTTTCACATTTGTACATGGCTTGAATAAACCTTTAACAATCTAATAATCAGGATACTTCTATGAGGCTGGGCAGAATAGATTATATCAAGTATCACTTCAGAGCATATCTGCTTTGTATATGTCTACTCTGTCTTCATTTTAATCACTAGACTACTTGCTCTCTGAGGGCACTATCTGGGTGGGATTCACTCACGTTCCTCACAAAGTCTCACACATAAGTAGGGCTCAGGAGGTGACATTATTCATATCTCCTATTTTTTAAGAACAAAACCAAATATCTAGGGCTTCCCTGGTGTCACAGTGGTTAGGAATCAGCCTGCCGATGCAGGGGACACAGGTTCATGCCCCAGTCTGGGAAGATCCCACATGCAGCAGAGCGGCTGGGCCCGTGAGCCATGGCCGCTGAGCCTGTGCGTCCGGAGCCTGTCCTCCGCAGCGGGAGAGGCCACAACAGTGAGAGGCCCGCGTACCACAAAAAAAAAAAAAAAAAATCTAGTATACTAGTTTCATAAGTAAACACAATGGCAATTAAATATCTAGGAGACAGGATAGTCTAGATTTGATTTGTTGGTATCAAGCAAGTGACTAAAGTAAATATACTTTGTTACATGCTTTGTATGATTTGCTTTCTTGAATTAAAAAAAAATAGTGTGTGTTTTAGAGAGAAGGGAAAGAGAGAGAAAGAGGGAGGATAGTATGATCTTAGAAATGATTTAGGCAGCAGAAGAGCTGTGCCCATTTATACACAGATGGAAAGGACTGAGGGAGAGACAGATGGAAGATGCAGGTGAGAGAATAATTGGTGAAGCAAAGTAGCAAAATCCATGTGAGGGAAATGACATCTGAACCAGAGATGAAGAGCTTCATCCTGTCAGGCAATGTTTTCTCCTAAAAAATAGGCAAGAAGGAAGAACCACAAGATGAAGACCCAGAGATGAACGAATGGAAAGAAAAGATATTGAGGTCTTAAACATCTCAGAAAGCAGCTCTGGTTAGGCCCCAGGCAAAGGGCTTAGTCTCTGTGGCAATGCTGGTAAGAAATTGCCAGCTGCTGTGAGGACCCAGCTATTATACAATAGCATGTGTCTGTAGTGGATACAGTCACCTTGGCCTTGTGTCTTTGCTCCAACATTCTGATCTTCTCACATACCCAACCCAGGCCTGCAATGATGGTTACACTTGACCATATCCTATGGTGCAACACATAGGAGAACCCTCCAACTGCTCAGCCCCAGATTTAGAAATTTGTGTCAAAAGGATTTCAGTATATCAGTTTGTACTTTATTGGACAGCTGTAATACAGGGAGCAGCTAAGTCTAAAGACTTATGCTAACAGGAGCCACATGCTCTTTTTTCCCAGTGCTTCACCTCCCTGCTGTAGACATTAATAAATCTGCCCTCTAGGGTTTTCCCTGGTGGTGCAGTGGTTAAGAATCCGCCTACCAACGCAGGGGACGCAGGTTCGAGCCCTAGTCAGGGAAGATCCCACATGCCGCAAAGCAACTAAGCCCGTGCGCCACAACTACTGAGGCTGCGCTCTAGAGCCCGCGAGACACAACTACTGAACCCGCGTGCCACAACTACTGAAACCCACACGCCTAGAACCTGTGCTCTGCAACAGGAGAAGCCACCGCAGTGAGAAGCCCGTGAAGCCCGCGCACCACAACGAAGAGTAGCCCCCACTTGCCCCAACTAGAGAAAGTATGGGCACAGCAACGAAGACCCAATACAGCCAAAAAATAAACATAAATAATTTTTTAAATAAAATAAATAAATAAATCTGCCTTCTGTAATTCAGCCAATTCCCTAATATTTAGAATAGACTGTTGGATTTCATGGGGTCTCTAGACTGATATAGATTGCCCTGAATTTAATCATTTCTTACATTAGTCAGAAATACAGTTGTTCTGATTGTGAACCACTGCTTACATGGTGACACTGACTTCATTCATGTCATTTTCAGCCTTTAGTTGCACATTGGAATCACCTGAGGGGTGTTTTTAAGTAATTACTTTTTAAAAATAATGCTGATGCCCAAGCCCACCCCAGACCAATTGTATCAAAATCTCTAAGAGTGGAACCTAGACATTTGTATAGAACAAACCCTGGCTCTTCCTTGGGAAAGCTCTCAATACTTAACCTCTCTTTTCCTCAGTTTCCTCATCTGTATATGAAAGTGATAAAGTTCTCATACAGTTATAGTGAGAACCAGGAGAATAAATATATGTAAAATGCTTAGAATATGCCTGGCCCATCATAAATACTCAGTAAGTGTTATCATTACCTCATAGGGTTATCATGAGAACAAAATAACTATGTATTCAATAAGTATTAAACAGATGAATGAAAGAAGTAAACACTAATGTGCTATTCAAATGTAAAATGTTTATAATATTTTATGTTGCATGTAGTATACAGGTCTGAATATTACAGAAATTTAAGTTTATTTAAATTTTACATTGCTATAATGCCAAGCACAACATGTATACTTAATTATAGTTTTTAAACTGATTTGGTTGCAATTTCAAAGATCTTTACCACCAGAAGCAATTCTGTAATGACTTGAAAATCTCGTGACAATAAAATGGAGTGGGAAATTTTGGGAAATCATTTTATCTAATGAGATTCTGGAAGACAAGGTACTGGCCTAATTCATTTCTGTGTCTCCTGAGTGTTGTGCAGTGACTGGGGCATATTAGGAACCCGATAAATAGTAGGAAAGAATTGGGAGGTGAAGGTAGGAAGGGGTGTGCATCTCTTAGTCAAATTTAGGAACCCAAAGGAAAATGTTATGGGTTATGTTCTTAAGGACAAACATTATCTACTTTTTATTCATTTTGACTTTGAACAAGTAACTTAACCTTTCTGTGTGATTCAATTATTTCATCTTTAATATTAACATATGAATTACTACAACTGTTCTACTTGATTTAACAAATTTGAATGGTTTTTTACAATTTTAAATTACTCAGTAAAATTGTGGAAATGATAACAGAGAACTGGAAGGGTGAGTTGGTTTGGATTTATTCAGTTGGTTTCATGGGTACAGCGGTCATTTAAGATGGGATGGGGGATGCCAATCCTTATCAATCAATTAACTTTTAATATTTACTGAGTGCTTGCTTGGTATCAGAAGCTGCAGTTGGTGCTGGTTAGACAAACAAGGCAAGTGCAGGCCATGGTCCCTGCCTGCCTATAGTGGATAGAGCCAGGCAACTTAGTTCTGTTCCGTGGCCTCAGACTTATCCCTACCACTGGTTTCCTTGGAGGCCTGTGCAAAAAATGCCAGTGAATTCAGTCAATTCCAAGATCAGTGCCAGAAAAACCACACCAAGTCCATCCTCTATTCTTTGGAACATAATATGTAAAGTTGTCTCTTAAAGTTTTATCTTGAAATGGCATTTTACTGATTTTTCAGTAAAGAATATTCCAAAATAGCACAAAGAATATACATCTAAGTTTATTTCTATATAAACACCAACTTGCCAAACCCTGGCAATTCCATTCCTTTTGCTGATATCTTCTTTCAAGTTCATTACTTGTGATTATGCTCTAACTACTTTTGTGTCTCCACTTTTCACTCCCTTCAATGAATTCTATACCTTGTTGCCTGACTAGTTTTCCTGAACAGGTATTTACACATACATTTAAAGTTGATAAGCACTGACATATTCTTTCTTGAGAAACATATTTTCACATCCAATTTCAACTACTTCTATTTGTTGCATCAGAATGGAGACTTAAGTTTGTTGCATGCAGTCTTTTCTTTTCTTTTCTTTTCTTTTTTTTTTTTTTTTGCAGTACGTGGGCCTCTCACTATTGTGGCCTCTCCCGTTGCGGAGCGCAGGCTCCAGACGCACAGGCTCAGCGGCCATGGCTCACGGGCCTAGCCGCTCTGCAGCATGTGGGATCTTCCCGGACCGGGGCATGAGCCCGTGTCCCCTGCATCGGCAGGCGGACTCTCAACCACTGCGCCACCAGGAAAGCCCAGTCTTTTCTTATATTAAGAAATACTGAGTTTGACAGATATGAAGGAAGTGTACATAGCAGCTTGTGGAAGACCCTAAATCCTCCTCAGTATTTGAGTTAATGTTATATCAATATTTTATTAGGCTTAGCTTCTTTCTTTAATTAACAATGGTCTTCTTCTTAATCACTATAAAATTACTAATTAACTGGCTTCCCAGTAGTTTCAAAAGAAATCATAGAATCAACAATATTAAAGATCATCTAGTATAAACCCTTACTCTGAAAGTGGAAAAGCTGAGCTCAAAAGAGTTGAGATAACCAGTCCACTAAAAAAAGGGATAAAAACAAGGCTAGGACCCAGATGTTAACACAAACCAAAGTCCTTCTCTACCTACTTTCCAAATCCACCAACTGTAGTCATTTTTTTTTCCTGTATCCTTAATATTTTGCATCATCCCTGAAACACACTGTAAAAAATCCAGTTTGTGTTAAAAGTAGATTTAACAAAGAGGTGAATTTCAAAAGGGTCAGCAGCGAAGGCTCACTGCTGGGGTTCTGCTCTACTTACTTGACAGCAGCATCTGAGTTTGGTTTAGTTGGCTTTTTGCAAGGGAGAGGTTTTGTCAGGCCAGAACTCTTCCTGTTGTTTTGTTTTAGGTTCACAGGAAAGCGAACCGTCAAGGGGATGTTCTGATGTATCCATGAACTGCAGCTAAGTCATTCAGGGTCTTCTTAAAATAAAGCTCTGCTGGATTTTCTCAGTACAGCCTTCTAAAAGTTGACACAGCAAGAATTGCTTCTCGCCAGGTTCTATTTTTAAATCCCAGTCCAAAAAAATTTAACTTCGAGACTGAGGTTCTGAACCACCTTTGGTGAGTCTTAACCATCTTGCTAGAAAGACTGCTTAGTGGCTACACACTGTTAATCAGGAAGGAAGGAAAGAAGGGAGGGAGGGAGGGAAGGAGGGAGGGAAAAGAGGTGAGAGAGAGGAGGAAAAGGAAGAGAGGGAAGAAGGCAGGACGAGACGGAAGGAAGAAAAGATATCAGCTAATAATAGCCTTTATTTATTTGAGTATTATATGTGTCAAGCACTGTTCTAAGCACTTTACATGTGTTAAATTTTTTCCCACAACAACTCAAGGAGATAGCTTCTGTTATTATTCTCAGATGAGAAAACTTAGGCATAGAGGAGTTAAGTAACTTGCTCAAAGCCATACAGCTTGTACATGTATTGACCTATTTGGTCACCTCTAAATCTGAATGCAGAGTTGAGGTGTAGGTCAACAGCATATATAGAATGACCTCTGGCTTCCAGCCTGGAAAAGACTGCATTTCTGTTTTTGCTGTTCAGGCCTACAATTGTTCTGAAGCTTTTTTATATGTTGTTCATCTATTTCTGTCTTATTGACTGAGCCCTTTCATACTTGACCTAAGATATGGGTGAAACCCAAGCTACTCTGGCCTTGTGTAGGGTTACACTGTTATGCTAGGTAGGAAAAATAATAATAACAGGACCTAATGTATACTAAGCACTATTCCACATAACTCGACATATATTATTTCCTACAATCCTTATATATAGGCAGTGGAAATGGGCTGGGAGAAGTCAGGATCCTTGCTCAAATCCAAAAGGTATGGCCATACCCAGCCCTTGTTTCTCCTGTACAAGAGCTGAAGTGCATAGCCTATGCTGATGATAACCAAAAAGACTTTTTCCCATCCAAAGATGAAAAAAGAGCACAGAACATAAGGTTAGCAGACCTAAACCTGATTCTGTTCTAGCACTTTCCAGATGGACAAAGCACTTTTTCTTCTTAGAATCCATTTCCTCATCTATTAATATAAATAAGGAATATAATACCTACCTCCGTGGAATTGCCTAGAAAAAGTAAAGGATATAACCTGTGTAATAAGTATTTGGAAACTCTAAAGCTATAATCATTAAATATAATTCAGATATATATTAAGCAACACACAATGCAATTTATCATAAGACTAATTTAATTTTTGACATGGTCTATTATGGAATTTTCCACCAGATTCTAAAAGGGATAAATTGACTTTGTTTATCATTATTAAAGAGAAGGAAAATAAAAACTAATTTTCCAAGGGCAATTGTTCCACCACCTCAGAACAAGTTTACATTCTTTCTATTATATCAGTGGTTTTCAAACTTTTGTCTCAATGCCCCCTCTGTACTCTTACAAAATATTAAAGACCCCAAAGACCTTTTGTTTATGTGGATTATATCTATTGGCATTTACTGTATTAAAAAAGAAGACTATGAAAAATTTTAACTATATACTTATTAAATTCATTGAAAAATATCAATAAAACACTCACTGCTAACACCCATAACATTTTTTAACTCTATTTTAAAAAAATAGAAATTTTGGTGAGAGGCATGGCATTATTTTACATTTTTGCAAATTTCATTAATATAAGGGCTTAATAGAGGAAAACAATTCTCCTATCTGCTTCTGCAATTAATCTGTTGCAATTTGGGGGGTTGAAATATAAAAAGAAAAATTTGTCCTCATGCAACTATACAGTTGGGAAAGGAAGGAGTATTTTAATAGCCATTTCAAATAATTATGAAGTCTTTGATGCTACATCAAAACTTGACATGTTATTTCTTAAAGTTTAGTAGCAGTGTGGCATTTTCAGTTATATCAATAAACTTTGTGTACTTTTTCTATTAAAATCTATTGTTTTTCCTTACACTTTGAATGGATCTTTAATTCATGCACAGTTTTGATAACATGCCATGTATCTGTCACTTGGAAAATGTTAGTTCAGTTATTCATATCTTCCAAATGTTGCCATACTTCATTATATAATATCAAAAATACTTCATTAATATCACTGAGCTCATCAGGAACATCTCTAACTGTCTGGAAGCTATCAAGCTCACAGTGGCAGATACAAGTTTCCAAAATTCTAACTTTCATCAAAAGCTTGAATTTTGGCAACAAAAATTAGTTGTTCTCCTTGCAAGACTCTTTTCATTTATTTGTGGCGAAAAATGTAAGATTTCCAAACCTAAGTAACCATAGTTTGTCTGTCAGTCATTTTTTTCAAGTAAAAATGCTATTTCATTTATTTTAAAGTGGCCAGTTCAGTTCCCAACAAGTAGTTTGGTGCCACCACCTTGATTCTTACTGAGGTACTAACAGTTTTACCCACTGTTGCCTTTGCACCATTAATGCAAATGTCAGCACAGAAAAAAAAGTTAAATAACATTTTAGTACTATTATGAAAAATAGTTTTAACTTCACAGATCACCTGAAAGAATCTCAGAAACCACCAGGGTTCTGTGGACAACACTCATGAACTAGCATTGCTTCTTAAGTGTTAAAGGCATGCTTCATTCTGATGATTTTCTGGATTTCTTAAACTTTCTTAACAAAAACTCTTAATGTAAGGTGGATATGAATGTGTGTTAACATGAAGATATTCACAATATATTGTTGAGTAAAAAACATAGTTTAGTATTTATACTATTGGGCTAGCTAAAATGTTCATTCAGTTTTCTCCATAAGATGGCTCTAGTAGCACTTAGTTGTCTTTAACTTCATTAGAAACAATTTTGTTAGATTGTATGTGACAGCTGTCATATCAGCGTGCATTTAAAAAAAAGACTTCTCAAAATTGGTGAATTTTTGTGTAGCCATTTTAATATTGAAGATGGAAGAAAAAACCCAACATTTTTGGCATATTATGTTTTCTTATTTCAAGAAAGGTAAAAACACAACTGAAACAAAAAAAGATTTGTGCAGTATATGGAGAAGGTGGTGTGACTGATCAAACGTGTCAAACGTGGTTTGCAAAGTTTCATGCTGGAGATTTCTTGCTAGACGATGCTGCACAGTTGGGTAGACCAGTTGAAGTTGATAGCAATCATAATTAAAATATTGGGAAATGTTATACCACGTGGGAGATAAGCCACATACTCAAAATATCCAAATCAAGTATTGAAAATCATTTGCAGCAGCTTGGTTCTGTTCATCGCTTTGATGTTTGGGTTCCACTTAAGGTAAGCGAGAAAAACCTTCCTGACCATATTTCCACATGCGATTCTCTACTTAAACGTAAAGAAAACGGTCCATTTTTAAAACAAATTGTGACGGGCGATGAAAAGAGGATACTGTACAATAACGTGGAGCAGAAGAGATGGTGGGGCAAGCGAAATGAACCACCACCAACCACACCAAAGGCCGGTCTTCATCCAAAGAAGGTGATGTTGTATATATGGCGGGGTTGGAAGGGAGTCCTCTGTTATGAGCTCCTTCTGGAAAACCAAACGAGTAATTCCAACAAGTACTGCTCCCAATTAGACCAACTGAAAGCAGCACTCGATGAAAAGCATCCAGAATTAGTCAACAGAAAACACATAATCGTCCATCAGGATAACGCAAGACTACATGTTTTTTGATGACCAGGCAAATACTCTTACAGCTTGTCTGGAGAGTTCTGATTCATCTACAGTATTCACCAGACACTGAACCTTCAGATTTCCATTTATTGCAGTCTTTACAAAATTCTCTTAACGGAAAAAATTTCAATTCCCTGGAAGACTGTAAAAAGCACCTGGAACAGTCCTTGGCTCAAAAAGATTAAAAGTTTTGGAAAGGTGGAATTATGAAGTTGCCTGAAAAATGGTAGAATGTAGTGGAACAAAATGGTGAATACATTGTTCAATAAAGATCTCGGTGCAAATGAAAAATGTGTCTTTTATTTTTACTTAAAAACCGAAGGCACTTTTTGGCCAACCCAATACATCCACTTTTACATCATAAAATTACATTTGTGTATATATACATATATATGAGCATATATATTTATACACATATATGTGTATGTCTGTGTATAAATATTTGGAGATGACATCAACAAGAGAGAATAAGAGGGGTTAGGAGTAATGGGAGTTGTTAATCTTTTCCTTTTTGCTATAAAGCAAAAGGATTTCATTAAATGTTTACTGAGCATCATTAATGTGATAAGCATACTTCTGCACTTTAAAATTTTTTTTTAGTGTTTCTTATAAGGAGAAGCTTCTGTTTTTATAATCTTAAAAAGCTTTGTCCATGTGGGGCACAGTCCTATATCCATGGCAATTCAGCTGTTCCTTCTATTGGAGCCTCACTTCATCTCTAAAACCCTCACATTCACCTACCCAGGACGATTTTGCAAGAGTGCAGAGTTTTTAAAAGACTCTTTATTAAAGTCTACATCTACTTCCAAAGATGTATTTAAATTAATTGAGCTGCAGCCAACCTCTGTCTCTCAGTACTGTGTTATCAATATAGTATTCACTTCAGGTATTAATCGGAGATTACAAGAAGTCTTCAAAGAGACCCTACAGGGCTCTCAAGTTGATATAAGCTTCATGCTCTTTATCACTAAAATTGCTCTGCTCTGTATTGTTCAAGGAGTCTTTCTCATTGTCTCTTTATAATTTTCTGACAGCCTCCATAATACAAGCATCTAAGATTTGGTTTTGATTCCTGAAGAGGAAAAAAAGGAAAAATGCAAAGGTTAGAACTTATGGAAAAAGATCTATATTCACTGGGATGCTGTGGTCTTATAGAAAGAAGTCTGTTCTGTAGCTCTGAAGTTTGCTTACATGTAGCTGAATATCCTTCAGTAGTTTGCATGTAACATAATTATTTTTAAATATAAATAACAAAGGAGTGTCTCATTAAGTTGTGAGAATCCCCGAAGAAACTTTGAGGAAGAAGATAAATATTGTGATTGAATCTACCTTACTCTACCTCACCTTACTCCAGCTTTCCCCCATTATAAAGTTTTATCCTCTGACAAGTTAAAAACAAGTGAAATTCAATGGAAGCAATGAGTAAATACATTCCGTTTCAATATTTTATACTCCCTGGGCAGTTCACTTCTTAGGTTTGCATAAAGAATTCCTGTTGTTGATGTCCAAAATCACAATAAATCCTTTTAGTTGTTCTGCAGTACTGAAAAATTTTGCATTGTATTTTTCTTAAACAGACTCCCTTTGTTTTTGTCAAATAGCAAGAAACAACAAGAAAAGTTTAGATATTGCTTTAGAACTTTACAGAGTCCAAAAATATCCTTCATTAAATGCAAAATGTTTTTCTATATTAGTCAAAATATATTCTCTCTTTCTCTCTAGCTATCAATCTCTGTCTCTATCTCTCAAAACTTTTTTTGTTTCATCGTACTTTTCCTAAAATAATTTTACATGTTACCAAAATAAGTGAGTGCCTAGAATGTGTTGTTTGTAGGCCCATTCACTGCTAATTTAATCCCTGAGTACAGAAAATACAGATATTTTATCAATTATAGTTGCCAGTATTGAAAAAGTAATCTTATGGTACACAAAGTGAATTAAGCGTGTCAGAATTAGTGTGTGGTCAGCTCTCAACTAACAACACACCAATTGTAAAAGGCTCCATGGCTGACACACACTGACCACTTTAGTGGCCCTCAGCTGCTCTCCTTGCTTCACTCTTCTTTCCTCCAATCCATTTCCCACACTTAAGCCAGAGCAGGCCTCCTAAAGCACAGATTTGATAATGTCACTCTCCTGCTTAAAACCCTGCATGGCTCCACATTGCCTTTAACATAAAGATGTGATTTTCAAGACCCCATCTTCCTCTGCAGCCTCATCTGAGATCACCCTCCCAAACCCCAACTCTGCTTCAGCCACACCGTCCTCCTTTCTGATGTTAGAAGACCCTGCCACCTCCTAACTTTGGTCTTCCCTCTGTATGCCCTCTCTTCTACCTGGATGGCTTGTCCTCATCATTCAAATCCCAGTGTCTCTTCCAGGCATTCTCTGATGTTTACACAAAGTGAAGTCCCATGGTCTCCACGTCTCCAGACTCCTCTGTCATAGGTTCCTCACAAGTTTATAACTGCTTGCTTAATTACCTCTTTTCCCCAGTAGGCATCGAGCTTTCTGAGACCAGGGGACCACACCTGCCGTGTGGGCTCTAGAGCCCCAGATTTCAGCACATTCATAGTAGATGATCAAAAATACTTAGAGGATGAGTGACTAACACAGCCCCTGACCTCAGAAAGCTCAAAATATAGTGATAAAGTAGACCAAAAATATGGCAAAATCTATTCCATTATCACCTTAGACATGACATCCAAGTCTCTTTTATGGAAAAAAAAATTGATATTTGAATCTATAGAGTGTATTAAAAATAAAATTTTAGTGATATACTTTTATTGTACAATATATTTTACAATATATACAATATACAATGTACAATATATATATAATATATACAATATATTGTACAATATATATAAAATGTTTAAAGTAGTACGAGAATAAAGTGAATATACTCCATACTTATGCCAAGGAAAAATAAATTACCGTATTTGAGAAGCTCCCTCTATCCCTTATCTCATCACCAAATAAGGGAGGTTTTATAGTTGTTTATTTTTTGAAAACCATTTCTTTCTTTTTTTTTTTTTTGCTGTACGCGGGCCTCTCACTGTTGTGGCCTCTTCCGTTGTGGAGCACAGGCTCCGGACGCACAGGCTCAGCGACCATGGCTCACGGGCCCAGCCGCTCCGCAGCATGTGGGATCCTCCCACACCGGGGCACGAACCCGTGTCCCTTGCATCGGCAGGCAGACTCTCAACCACTGCGCCACCAGGGAAGCCCGAAAACCATTTCTTTCTTATCAGCTGATTAAGTCATATGGAATTTCCTGTAAAAATCAACAAATTGCAAAAAATGCCATGTGTATTTGTAGGCATTTGTGCTTATTTTTGGATATTTTCTGAAAATGTCAGGAGTGATCCACTACCTATTACTCTTTTTGTGATTACTATCACATAACTGTATTGACTGAATCTAGCATGCCTAGTGCTAAAAGGTTGATCATGCATCAACATGAAGCAACCCTTATTCTAAATTAATAGGATTTTGTCTAAACAAACTCATAAAGTATTTGAACGTCTGACATTGTCACACACTCTACCTTGCATCTTCCCAAATTAAAAAAAAAATTGCCTCGTAACTCAAATATACTGTTTCTAGCCATCAGACTCCTTTTTACTTGAGCCAAGGATTCAGAGGATACTTGATCTCAGGTGGTTGGTGACAATACTTTATATAAATAAAACTATTTAAACTTTGCCTTTCATTATATGCCACTCTATTTTTCCCCTCATTAGCAGTAATACTTTCTATATCAAGCAAGGTGTTAGTTGACGTTTGTCAAAAAGTTGTGTGTGAAGGGCTACATGTCCCCTGGACCCTGCTGTTTTAATCTTTTAACTGATTGTCACATGCCCAGTGGGTAAATGAGCTGTCGATGGCCCAGATCTTTCTTGCCCCCGTACATCCTGTGGCTTAGAAGAGCTCTCTGAACAAGTAATTGCCCAGAAGCCTTTATCCATGGCAAAGATGAATGGGAACCCAGACCTGCCTACCTTCTAGGGATTTCCATGTCTTATCTATAATGTTGTCATCAATGAATTTATAAGCCATTGAAGAAAAAGGATGAACAAAAGAAGCCATCAGGAGACTGATGGAGAAATGACGAGAACTGTAGTGTTGAGTTAGGATTCCTGAGGTTATCAAGGCCACGGGGGAGAGCCCAGAGGTAAGAGTATTGGGCTATACCTCCAGGGAATATCACTCTCAGGAAGAGGAAAGATATATTCTAAGCTGTTGTGGCTGTGTGTAGATCCATATGAAAAAAAAAATCCTCTAGTTATTTTAGCCATAATTTTTAAAAAGCTGGTTACATGTCAATGAGTCACATAGATGTAGCTTAATGGTAAACAACTTTAACTTTCTGCATAGATTTTCTGGCTGAAGCACAAACTTTGGGTTGACTCTTGTCAGAAACAAAATTTCATAGACAAATTTTTCCTCAAGCACTGTCATCAGTGTCATCTATGCATCATAGAGGCGTAATGTGCCTGGCAAACAGAATGCTTATAGAGGAAGCACGTTTTTTCTTTCCTTTTTATTAAAGTTAAAAGATTGCTGTTTTCTCTCACAAAGACATGAAATCATCATGTCCAGATGAGTGGTTATAAAGGAGTCATTAGCAGGTGTGCGATGCCAGGTGCACCAACCAGGTGCACCATTGAGAGGGAAAAGGAGCCACTGGAGAGGTCAGTGATAAGCACTGTTTTTGATTTTGGCGTAACACACTTCTAGCCCCCATCTGGTAGGGCCAACGCATATAACAACAAGAAATCATGTCAATAAGGATCAGAAGCAGAGCATCAACAGTTTGAGATTTAAAGAGATTATTTCTTATTTTTCTTAAGCTGCAAAAATATAGAATACATAGTTTGCCTTTTTATTAGATTTTTTGGGGGAAAGGAGACTTTTTATGTGATAGTAGTGTTTATTTACCATTTGAGGATCCAAAATAATGGCAGTTCTCTCAGGCCCCTTACCTGTCTTACACCAACAAGCACTCCAGCACTGCTCTTTGAGTGATGACAGGTAAAACTACCAAATGGGAGTGCTTTCAGTTTCACCTTGCCTTGGAAATAGCACCAATACCACATAATGCCAAGAAATCTAGTAGATTGAAATATATATCATTTTTCAATCATCTTCAGCAGGCAGGAAACAGTTTTTATATATCAGTCATTACATGATATACCACTGCATTTACAGCTTCAAGAGTCTAGTCTAGAAGAGATGAGAAAATGATTTTTGTAGAGACAAGAACCTTTCAGATGAAAGAATTGGACTCAGAATTTTCCTGTTAAGTAGGACATCATTTTTTGTTTGTTTTTTTTCTTTGAATGTGGTTTTGTTTGGTTTTGGAAGTGAGGGAGGGTTAAGAAGAGTGTATTTATTGTCCTCAAAGTAATGTGGAACATTGCTGAATCTGACATAACTGAAATTTCAAGTTTAATTTTTGTTTTCTGCCTACTTAATCTCAATAAACCACCCAAGTACTGTACTATTCCTTAGAGCATATGTAAGCCCTCTGAGTAGCCATTAGCCATCTTAGCCCTGCCTGAGTCTTATTACTTTTGTTGGATGTACCAGAGGTAAATACTTACTGCATAGCCCAAAGTAAAGTGAAGTTATTTGCAGGAAACACTGATGATCAAAGAATATGAAACTAAGGACGATGATTAATATCAACTGGAACTGCCTATCACACCCTGTATTCGTCTCAGAAAATTGAGTTGTTTGATCACTTGCTTTTGACTGAGAGCTATAAAAATCCCAGAGCTTTGATCAGAAATCCTCTTCCCTAAACTTACTGATAGGACCTATCACTAGCACTAGAAATGCAGTTCACTGATTTGCTTTTCAAATGAAAGTAATGATTTGCTGTAAGGTAACAAATCCTAAACTTTTAGTGCTTTTATTTTGGAAGCTTACTAAACCAATGGTTTTGCTTTTTGAGTTTTAAAATTAAATTAAATAAACCTTGGAGGAAAGAATCTGTAAAAAAGTGATAGTATGTACTATATGTACTATACTTTAAAAATAGTATATACTATATGTACTATACTTTTCCAATTAGACTTAGCCTTAAAATCAGCAGATAAATGGACAGATATGCAAAAAACAAGTATAGTAAAATGTTAGTGGTAGAATCTAGGTAATAAGCTTACAGATGCTCACTGTAAAATTCTTTTAACTTTGCTGTATGTTTGATTTCTTATGATAAAATATTGGAAAAGATATGTAAGAAGGTGCATACCTAATACTGAACTTGTATTCTTGAGAAAATGTCATCGTACAATGACATAAGACTGAGCAACCTTAATGGATATTTATGTCGGAGAATTCTCATCTTTGAAAAACCTGGAAAATAGAATTATGTCGGAGAATTCTCATCTTTGAAAAACCTGGAAAACAGAAAATATTCTAAGAAGCTTTAAAACTCTTCAGGTTATTTTCTTATAGACCAAGAGCCACTCTAAAGATAGGAAAGACAGCATTAAGGAGGGTCTGCAAGGCTATAGTGAAAATTATAATGTGCATCACTGCCATTTTGTTGTTCAACTAGTAAGTAACTGGAATATCTATTTTCCCAATTACACTTAGCCTTAAAATCAAAAAATTACTAAATATCTGGTCATATGCATATGACTTAAAACATGGTTTAAAATGCATCAACATATTTGTTGTGCTTACGTTTCTTTTTTCACCCAGCAATATACCTTTAGGACAGAGTTTGATTACCATATGTTACGTTTGCTCAAGCCTGGCCCGTGGCTATTTTGTTTTTCCATAACATCACAGTTGGTGGGGGGAGAACACAACTGTGAATGTCTTTAAAAAAGAAAAAAATAGCTCTTGAAAAATGCCAAGTGTAATAAGCACCTCTGCAAATAATTCTCTGTAATGAATTTCCCCTTCAGAAGGTTGATTTCCTACATCTATAAGAAAAATAAAAGATCTGCAAATTGTCCTTTTAATTGGTAAGGTGATTTCCATTTAAAAGGTCTGTCCAGGCTTATGTCCTAAATGGAGAAACTCTCAAGCTTTTATTCCAAGTCTTTGGGGAGAAACTCCTCCCCCGTTTTCTGTTTTCTCCTTTCATTGTTTCTTTGGCTCCCACAGCAGTGGTGTTGGTAGATGTGCTGACACTGCGGATCTTTTAAAAAAAGAAGGGACATGGGACCAAAATGATATCAAAAACTGAAAGCTAATATTATAAGGGAGAGTGAAGAGGAAAGGGACATATTAAATACAATAAACAAAACATCCACTTCACCATCCTACCACACTGGCCACAAGGGACAGAAGCAATATCTGTACCATGAAACTTACATTTAAAGGAAAAAAAAAAAAAAACTAGTATTTATCCCTCCAGAAACATATTAAAGGAAGGGTAAAGCCCTGACCCAGTCGCTTTTCTGCAAAGTAGACTTAAAATGAGTCTTTTCTATGGCAATTGTATGGATCTCTCAAGCAATCATATTTTGTTTTCTTTCTTATTATTATTATAAAAGAAATTCATTCTTGTTCCAAAAAGAACTGCCAAGTATAAAGAGAACACACAAATCATGCATAATTCCATCGCCCAGAGAAAAGGATTTTTAATATTTGGTATATATCCTTCTAGATTTTTCTTATGTAAATATATACCACAAAATTGTAAACTTTAAAAGAGAAACATGCAGTTTTTCTCCAAAAGCACTTTGTTCTTACTTTCTTGCTTCATGAATTATTCCCCTTCACCCTCTGGTATCTACATTTTCACTTTCATTACTGCTCCTTCTTGAACTATGAACATACTCAATACCTTTACACAAGGAAAGGGGGGAAAACTATAACTTTCCCAGTATTCTCACTCTGTAGTTTTTGTCTTTTCATTAGCATTCTTGCCCTCTTTCTCTCTCGCTCTTTTTTTTAAGCTGTGGCCTAAGAACACTTAAGATGAGATCTACCACCTTAACAAATTTTCCCCTCTTCCCCTTTTTATTCAAGTTTTCTAAGGGAAAATAAGTCTGCTCTTACCCTTACCACCAATATATTCATTAATTTACTCTAATCTTGGTTCCACCTTCACTAATTCTTCTGTTCCTAACATCCTTGATGACTTCCAAAATGCCAAATACAGTGAAAGTGTGCAGTTCTCCTTATTTAACTTTTCATCAGCATTTGACGCCATCTATGACTTGTTTTCCTTGGACTGCATTCTGGTTCTGCTCCTATACCTATGGCCACTCCTATTCTGCCTCCTTCACTGGGTTCTTTTCTTTGGCCCATTCTTTAAATGTAATGATTCTCCACGACTCCAGCCTTAGTCCTCTTCTCTTCTGACTCTACATTTTCTTTCTTAATGAGTTCGACCACTCCTACAATTTTAATTATCCCCATCAATCCATATGTCTTGCCCTATCTCTCTTCTAAAAATATAGATCCATATAACCAAGCGGCCAACTGGATCTTTCCACTTGGATGAACTTTCCACAGACACCTCAAACTCAACAAGTATCTTCTTAGCACAGTATCTCCTTTCCCAGTCCTCCCGCCTCTCGCTGATATCCTATTCACCTGGTGGCGACACCATGTAACAGCTGTAATCGTGTAAATAACAACAAAGACATTTCTGAAAATACATGATACAGACCTGACCACTGAAAGAAGTAATATTTGCATTTATTTTGACATCTATAGTCAATCATAAGTTGCATTTGGGACTAATTCATACAGTTAGTTCTAAAAAGGGCTGCTAGAGAATTTGATAATTAGGAGTCCATTGGTGACTGTCAAGAATGCAACTATAGTAAATTGCAACCTGATTGTGATTGGTTTAGAAGTGAAGAGAAAGGAAGGAACTATGGCTAGTGAGCACGGACCACTCTTTCAAGCTTGATGGCAAAGAGATAAGAGAGATTAAATGAATGTCATTAGGGGAAAGCAGATGTGAGGAAGTCATCTTTTAGAACAGGGAAAACTGAGCAATTTTGCAGGCTGCAGGAAGGAAGGTGGTTGTGAAGAAGGGATTGAAGGTAGGAAAAATAAGAAGATAGGAACTGAATACTGACAACCACAAAGGGAGTAGGAAGGTCTTTGCTTCTTTTGTGTATATTATTATTCTTCATTAACATTTGCTTAAATAAATTCAGGTCTACTATTTATCACATTGCAGTATTGAATAAATAATAGTAATAATATTTTTATAATTTTATATGCAAACCTTTATATTTATTTTGACATGTATAGTTAGGCAAAAATTGTCATTGAGGCTAATTTGTACAATTAATTAAATCATGTGTTCCTTTTCCCTTTCAAAACTTCCCTTATATATTCCATTCCTAGTGAGTATGATGAATCCTCTTAATTCAACCCATATACAACTAGTAGCTTTCAGTTAAAACTCTTACTTTTTCATAAACTATAACACTTATTCTAAAATGAACATTGGGTACTTCATTTGTCAGGTCTCTATCCCATCAAATTTTATTATTGTTTTGTTACTTACTTGCAAAATTTCCTTATATAGTACATTCCATATCTGTGGCCATATGTGGTTTTCCTGTACAGTTTCCAAGTTTTATGGTTTATTTAGTCCAAGTGAATAAACCCAGCTTTCTGTTTCACATTTGTGGAGGTAGATAGGGTCAAGGAGAGCTGGCGGAACATTTACAGAGAGGAAAGATTACCAGTTAGGCTCGATGTTCCTAAGAAAAGAACAGCTCTGATTCAGTGTTTAAAAAAAAATTGGCAGTACTAAAAAATAACTAGATAGTTCTCCTACCAGTTACTCAGAAAGAGTTCATAATGTGTGAGGGAGAGGGGAGATATTGTGTTTGGAGTTTCAGAGACTGGACACTTTTCCTGAGCCGAAAGCTTCTCACAGGGAGGGAGGCATTCTCAGCAAATGATGACTATTTCCTTCCTTTCCTCACTTCTCCCTCCTCAGCTGCACTGTTTTAGCTCCACTGCACTGACACTCCCTCCTCAGCTGCACATGGGGGAGCAGTGCACAAAATCAGCTCTCAACAGGCAGCATGCTTAGGCTGAGGTGGACAGGGGCCTAACCTTACTGCCTCAGTTGAAATCCTCAGCCCCAGTGGCTGCCAGGGGAGGTGGGCGGAGCACAGGAAGTGATTACCCTCGGGCTTCTCCTCCCACAGAAGCCCTGCCTCCTCACGCCTGGACAGTGGGGAGGTTAGCTTTCTTTCTCCTTCTAGTTCAGTCCTTTGGCTAATGTGAAAGACCACGCAGAAACTATGGAGTTGCTTCTTGTGCTTGACAAAGTGCAGAGATAGAAGACAGGGATTCCCGGCTGGGAGGAGGGAGGAGAGCTGAAGACCCCGGTCTGGGCTGGCTGATCTAAGCAGTCAAAGTGGGAAGCCGAGTGCTTGAAAGAGGATTATACTCGCACTAGAAATAAGCAGTAAGTGAGCGAATAACCATTATGGCTTAGAAAAGGCTTAATCCCCCTGGGTTATGGGGTGAGCTAGAAAATATTGCTTAACTCTAGAGTAAAACTGGAAGGCTTCTGACTCTGTGTACAGTTGTCTGCTGTTTGGAAAGTAGGGGCTTAAGAGCAAGCCCAGAGCTCTAAATGCCTCCTCCCACTCTTGGAAAATGCCAACTTCTACTTACAGTAGTTGGGGATATAATCTCCTTCCCTAGCCTCTTCCTGGTAAAATTTAGTAATAAACCAGATAGGGAGTTGGGATTAAATTGGAAAAGTGGAATCTGGTATTGGCAGAAATGGCGATCTTGAATTACGTTCTGTGAATGCCGACATTGTTATATCTATTAGCAGTGATTTGCTAATCACAAGAAAGTCTGGGGCAGGACATTGAAAAGGGAGAACTGAAAGCTTTTATGACAGAGAAGCTGAGTAGTCCAGATGCGTGAGATGAAATATAAAAATGTGTATAATTAATAATAGATGGAGGGGTTTTTTGAGCATTAAACTAGAACAGCAGTCAGGGAACATATACTTGGATATAAGCTAGAAAAGAAGAAATTTTAGTTTCAATAATTTTTTGTGCTAACCCAAAATTTCACAATGTTTACAAAGTCAAGACAGTGATTCGGGGATACTTCAATTATTGTGGTACACTATAAATACTGTCGCTGGGCAAGATCTGTGGTTCTCTGGTCAGCAAGTTCTGGCAATGAAGCCACTGCCACTGGTGCAAAGAATTCTGGGATGTCTGACAGTGAAATGGATGGAAAGACCCACATTCCATCTCTACTTAATGTCCTTTTGTCCAGAAGTCGGGTCATGCACATGAGCTACTTGGTAAGTATACAGATCAATATTCAGAAAGGCATTTCTAAATGTTTTGCATTAGAGGGTCTCTGGACAATATCTTATGGCAACCAGTGGACTAAAGCAAAGTGGTAGGAAGGAAGTCCATCTTGATCAAAACCAACCTTATTCTTTTTGTTTTCCATCAGTCCTGAAATGGAACCTCAAATGAGGACAAGAATAATAATAGAGAGAAATACTGTGGCCATCTGTTCTGTTCTAAGTGGTTAAACTCATTAATATATGAATGAGAATTCAGATTTTATTTATGCATCCTAATACTTGAAGATTCAGAAAAATATCTTTATTACAGAAAAAAAACCCACAAAAATAGGAGGTATGTTTATTGGGGAGGAAATATGGAAATCTGCTTTTGAAATGTTACAGGAGAAAAAACAGACAAGAATCGTTTCCCACAGTATAAAGAAGATTTATGTCATGTTCACTGAAGGATGTAATTCTTCCCCCAATGAGATGAGGATCCTAATATGGCACAGTAGATGCAAACATAAGAAATATTTTTAATTCCCTTAATTCTAGTTGATATAATTAATACCAAGAGCAAGAATTGCTTTTTTAAAAAATAATAACCTTGGATTACAGCTAATTATGTAGTGAATTTTCTTTTATTTTTCTTACTGGTCCTCTATGAAGGTACTATGTTTCTGAAATTATGAAGAAGCAACTGTCATTCCTGGTATTTCCTTTAACCATTGCACTGGGAGAAAGAAAAAGACTCAGACATATTATCTTTCTCCTGTAACACAACAGTAAAATGGTTGTAATGATCTATGTCCTTTTCTAACTTATAAAGTTATGAACTTTTGCTATGGGGAAGATAGATGGGAAAATGCCAATAAAGTACATTTTTTAGAATGATCTGTACCCTACCAACTTTTCAAACTACCTAATTTTGAAAATTATTTTACTCATCTTTTTAAAATTATTTCTGAGTTTTTCCAATGTTAGTTTTCATCAGATTTACAAGCAAATACAGAAAATCTGAAGATTCGTTATCTGAGTGGTGTTATTCTTGCTTAGTCTTAAAAATATATAAAGGATTAAAATAAAACATTTAATAGTTGAAATCTTAAGCATAATCACTAAATGCAGTTTCAGTCTTTAAGAAAAATGTGCTGGGACTCTTTAAGGAGTTGCTTATTTATCTCGAATTATTAAAGAATCTTTTCTAAAAATATAGAATTGAAAAAAGAAAAGCATAACAATATTCAGAGAAGGATTAAAAGAATAATTTGGATGGGAGAGGCTAAGCAGAAGCCAGCAGTTTAATAAAGATCTTTTCTGTTGTCCATGAGAGATTGGCATAAAGAATGATGTATTATGACTAGTGAACAATGCTAAGAAAAGACTTTTATCTTTAAAAAGTATTAAGTGGGAATTAACATTATTAATGGAAAGAAACTAAATGATCGTTTAAAATTATTCTTTCACAAGAAAAGTAAAGAAAAAGGATATGGAAAACTAAGCAGTGATGAAGACCTGAAAATAATTGTTGATCAAAAGCAGGTAAGTGAATGCTTACATACATTTTCTACTGTTGCACTGTAGATTTTTGACAACTGAAGCCGTTTGAGCTTTCAGCCCTGCCCTGGAAGCTATATTAGCTTAGTTCGTCTAACTGAGGCCTGCATAATAAGATAGATTTTGAAAGCAGCTAAGCCTCCCCGTCTAACGCCTCTGATGCACTGACTTCTGCATGATGTCAACATGTATGTCCTGTATGTAAGAATGAAGAAAAATAAAGCAGAGCAAGATAAGAGAATTTTTGGAAATTAAAAGCCCCACTTGAAAAATGAAATCAGTACAATGATAATTTGTTGGGAAAAAAATATTTAAATAAGAACCAGAAAGTAAATTATTTTGAAAATGAGAAATGCTACTATTAGTATAAAACAATGAATATAATTTAAGAGGACAGGGATATAAGACTTTAAAAAACTGAGAAGTTTAAACATATTGCACAATTTACTTTCTCAGATTGTCTGCAGTAAATTTAGAGACTTTTTGTAAAAACAAACAAAAAAAGAAGCTATTTAATATTCTGTAATACTGCCTGTGATTTGAGAAACATCTAGCTTATATTTCATATGGGCCCATAAGGTGAAATGAAAACTCCTTAATATACCATAAACAATGACAGGTAATGGAAGGTATCCAGCTCATGCCACTGAATCGGCATTAGCCCTTAACGTCTTTGTTAATTATCAGGGAGACAAGATAACTGCACGTCTATTTCTTGTGTAAGTGGCTCTGATTCTGATGTAAGCTCAGGTGGAGATAGAGAAATAATTCAAAGGAATCTGAGCAGATGAAGAAGTTAGAAAGAAGGCAGTCAGCAAGTTACAGAAAGCCAAGTTGAATTTAGACAGTTTCCTAATCATGCAGTCTGTTTTGCATCGTGGTGATTGCGTTAAAGGAGCCATTGTGTCTATTTCTGAAAAAAGGAAAAATGACCATCAGAAGATAGCAACCAGAAACAATTAACTTACCAACTGGCTTATTAGGCCTGGAATAATTAAGGTAACTGAAGTGGTCTTCTGGGGAAAACTGAACAAAGCATCTCCCCAGGAGGTGCAGAATATGTCCACACTACAGGGTTCACTCAAACTACCTTCAGGTTTTTCTTGCCATATCTTCACTCTCCTGCTCCCGAATAAAGCACGGTGGAGGAGTGTTGGATGTGGCCCTGTGTTTCTACTCAGCCAAAATTGTCAGTTCGGTTAATAAGATAAGTGGGACTGAAGCCTTAGTGCTCTGCTGGGCTATTAGCTATCATTGTAACTATGCCAGATTAATTACTTGGGGTGTGTGATCTCCATCTCCCATAGATCCTGCGCTGTAGACTAGCATTCTGATGAAAGGACTGGACCTCCCTGGCAAATGAACTAGTAAAATACAATTGAGTATATTATGAGAACATATATACCTATAAATTTCTCTATTAAAATTAAAAGTTTGATTTTTTATTTCTTCTTTAATCATGTAGAAGTTAAATTCCTACTCTTTGTGTACTTCTTTCTACTACTACTTTCTACTACTTCTTTCTTTTGTACTATCATTCTACCCCCAAAGCTGCTTTTGTTTTCTTTCTTTCTTTTCTTTAGTTTTTCCTAAAGCTTCTTTTTGTTTTAAGCGAATTTGGGGATTCAGAAAAGGGAGTCATTGTTCTTTTATTCTCGTGGCACTTTTCACAAAATTTATATTGTTGTGCCTAAAGACATTTTATTAACTGTTTAGCAATCTTTTAAAAAAGAGAACCCACTTTCCTGCTTCTTCAGAAAATACCACTTTTCTTACCTGGATCATATGAGGGAGGATTCAGTTTCTCAGTCACTGTTGTCTCTGTAGTTATCATGTTTCCTCCAGTGCCGTTGGACCAGTTGGCATCAGTTGGCAGTGACCCAGCTTTGCTGAGTCATTCATGTCAAAACATGTCTCAAAAGATGAGTAATTATGAATATGAGTTGGCTTTGGTGTTTGCTGTTGGCAGTAAGAGTAGTCCTTCCTTTTGGGGAAGGTTTATTTGGTGTTGATGTAATGAACAAATCCTAGGTAGAAACCATGACAGCGTTGACACCTCAAAGTAAAATATTTGGGAAAACAGTATAATTAGTCTTTAAAAAAAAATTCTTCCTAAGTTTAAGAGATCAACTTTAAAAGTATATGTGTGTTTATGTGTGGATGTGGTAAAACACTTTTTTCTAATAGTGCTTCATCTCACAGTTGTTATATATATTTTGGCAGGGGGGAATGAATCGTTATGTTCAATTTAGTCTTCCTATGTCTTTTCAGAAACATGGTAGAAATTTGTTAGTCAATCTTCATATAATTGCAAAAAGCTTTAAATAAAATAGTTGGAGTGCTGTGAAGGGCAGAAGTCTACTAAGCTCATTTAATGTCATTCAGAAGCTGTCGCTCTATAAATGCTGTGCAAGCTATATGCCGTTTTATCAGTCATGTGATTTGCCAGTCTTGTACTTCCACAGAAAGCCCACAATTTTGCTCATGTAAGCAAATTAATAGCAGAAGCAGCCCAGAGTATGAGGATTTTGTTCACTCTGGCTGCCCACATTCAAGGGGGTAAAAGGTGATTTCTGTGTTATTTCTATATAAGAAAAGTAATTTTGGAAAAGTGTAAGGTTTTCTTCTTAAAAGGCAATATTGTGCTTCTCTTTTAGTGAAATTTTAGTGGCAAGATTTATTTGAGATACACATGAAAACATTCCAGAGAATTCTTAGATTAGTGTTGATGTCCTAAAGTAATAGGAGCTGCCATATAATATGTAATCACACACCCACACACTTCTATAGTCATTTAAATATAAATGTATCACATTGGCATTGAAGTCCATATTCTCCAAAAATCCCTAGAGTTTTCAAATTTCAAGCATAGGAAAGTAATCAAAGGAAGCATTAGATAAAAATCTTTATACCTCTAAAACCCAGACATTTGATATAAATATATACAGATATTTCATTATGTGTATAATTATATAACATATATAATAGACATATATAGTTATTATATACATATAATTATAATAAAATATATAAAATTAGTTTTATATTTGGCTTTCTAGAATAAATACATATTTTTAAAAGTTTTAAATATGTATTTTGGATTATTCTTATTATTTATTAAAATATTCTTTCCTGATTGAAAGGGGGTGCATCTTGTTTAGGAATAGATTTCATGTAGAAATGAATTTTCTTTGAAGTTGCTGAGATATCAGGGGTGGGAGTGGGGGAGTAGATGGTCAAGTACCTTGAGTAAGTGATTAAAAACATTAGCCACTTTGAATACATAATGAATTAATTCTATTTTAAATTACTATTTTTAATTAGAAGAGAGTCAATTTAGCTCAAGGTTTGTGATATGTTCACCAAGATAGCTTTTTTTCTAAAATGTTTTCAAATTCCAAGCAGACGTTAAGGAGGTAACCAAGGTTGACACAAAATTATGGAATATTATCACTATAAAGGGGATACACTTGTAGGTTCAAGCATTTCAAAATAGTTTTCACAGTATGTCATAGACTGAGTTGATTGTAGGACTCAGAGTTGCAGCTGCATATCTTTCAGTGCAATAAGGTGGGGAAATGTCAAATGTCAACCCATGACAAAGGGAACAAGTGTACATGGATCAGAACCATGGTTCTCAAGTTTTAGCAGCCACAGAATCCTCTAGAGGGCTTCTCAGAACACAGATTGCTGGGCCCCACCCACCCCCAGAGTTTCTGATTCTGCAGGTCGAGGGGTAGGACCCAAGAATTTGGATTTCTAAGTCCTCAGTTCCCACTGCTGGTCCCAGACCATACTTTGAGAATGGCCGGGTCAAAGGGAACAACTCTTGCAGTTCTAAAGAGAAAAAACATATGTATGACCTGTGATAAATTTGACATTCTTCAACTGGGCATTTCCTGGAAACCTAAAAACTAGAATTCATAGACATCCAGTGTAATGATGCTGAAAACAAGAAAATCATGGACATTTACAACTAAAGGTGCCTTAAAGACCCAGGTTTGCATCTGACTGAATTCCACTTAGTAGCCTGTGTTCTTGTGGTAGTCTTATAATTTGAGGTATTTCCTTATTTGTAAAATACTACTCTTCTCTTCCCAGCTCTTAGAGTTTCTCTAAGAAGATGAATTTATAACCATTATGTCATTTTAAGTAGCTAGTCATCACCACCTATTAGTCTGCCTGGCCTGCCATACAAAATATCATAGACTGGGTGGCTTAAACAACACAGATTTCTTTCTCACAGTTCTAGCGGCTAGAAAGTCCAAGATAAACAGGCTGGCGTGGTTGGTTTCTGGCGAAGGTTCTCTTCCTGACTTGTAGATAACCAACTTCTCACTTTATCCTCACATCCTCATATGGCAGAGAGAGAGAGAGAGAGAGAGCGACTCTGGTGTCTCTTCCTCTTTTTAGGGCCCCATTCTTAAGGCATCATTTAACCATTATCACCTCCTTGCAGGCCTGTCTCCAAATACAGCCACATTAAGGGTTAGGGCTTCAACATATGAATTTGGAGGGGACACACACATTCAGTCCATAACACCACCACACAACCCTAATTCAGCAAACAGGAACATTGAGATCTAGAAAGGTGAATTGAGTTTCCCCCGAGTCCCTGCTTAGGTACACAGAGAGGACTGGAAGCCAGCCTTCCCTCCTGATGTGCAATCCAATACAACATCTATCATCCTATATAGCTCTCTACGGTTACCCATTACTGGTCATCCCATAGGTGGGCATTAAGAAGCTGTTTTGCTTCAGTGCTCTAATTATATAAAATAACCATCTACTAGGAAGTATCATAATTGGCCAGTATTTATTTATTGAACCCTCACAGGGATAATCTTTTCCACAAACACTCCTTAACAGTTTACTTCCCTCTTGGCCCCTATAGCTTATTGGGAGACAAAAGTCCTTTAAAACAAATGTGCACAAAATTTAGAGCTGAAGGGTGGTTGTTGCCATCCACTCACCCTTCCTGTCCCTACACAGCCTCCTCCAAGAGGGCCTTGACCAGACGTGAGAAACACCATGGGGAGAGACAACACATACCTTTCTTAGCCCAAAACCCTTGTGAGAATCTCCTTTTAAATTTGTAGGAGAAGCCCGAGCAGAAAGCAATGGAAACTAGAATTTCTGTGATTTTTCTCTAAAGAAAAAGAAGAGACAAAGTATCGCCACCCCCTTGTGTTTCCAGTAGCACATAAGCATTTGAGTAGGATTGTAATTTTATCCTAGTGGTCATTGTGGGAATGCATCCTAAAGAGGAAAATATAGGCCAATGTGAAAGAAAAATGGAAGAGTGAGAGAAACAGATTAACAGGAAAAGATACTGAGCTTCCTTCTGCTAACAGTTAGTGTGGTCATACCACCATCTAAGCAGCTGACCTGATTCTCGGACTCATAAATAGTAAAAGGAATGGGGGTGATATGTGTCACTGCCTTGTACTCAGCACCATCTGGCCAGTGCTTTTTTTGTCATATCAATATGGTGACTTAATTTAAATATAAGTCAGATCCCATTTACCTCTGAGAAGGCTTATAAAGCATGAGACCCTGTCTCTTGGTGTCATGTATAACACTCTCCCTGGGTACCTTCTTGGAACCCCATGTTGGTCACCAAGAACAGAAACCCCCTTTAGACTTGCAGAAAAGAAACAAGCTGGGTAGCCTGGAGATCCTGAAGCAGGATACTGTGAGGCTCTGGAAGGACCAAGCACATTATGCCGTTGTGCTCGCCCCCATTATGCTCACAGCAGACATAGGCTCATTAGCATTTTCCTCGGAAAGATTGATAGATGAGAAATGGTTCAATGAAAATAAGCCATATTTAGGTGTGATGAGAGAGGCCGAAGCTTTTCAGATTTGCTATCTATCTGAAATCAGCATTGGAGTAAACAAAGATTCACTACTGTAGTCCAATCAATGCCATCTTGTCAGCAAAGCTATTTATCATCAATAAATGTACAAGGCAAGGGGAAAGTTTTGCACAAGGTTAAATAGAAAAATTACTGGGATAGAGGCATTTTTACCCATCTTTTATTCCTAAATATTACCTATTTGTGTCAAGTAATATGAAAATAGTTCTGAGTTACTGGTAATTGAGAAGGGGGTGAGGGGTGGAAATCACAGTAATGCAAAATATCTTACTTTATTTTTCCATGTAAACTCACAATGCTGAGAGGTTTTTTTGGTTTTTTGACTTGATGCATTTCAATTTAGTATACTTGATTCCCCTAGGCATCACCTCTGACTCTAGGAAAAACAAAAAGGGCAGACCTAATATCTTAATTTCAGAGTCTTCTGACACATTACTGAGATCTGAAGATAGAAGGCCAGAAAATGTAGAGGGTCGCTCTTTATAGAGTGACACAGGGGAAGGCAGGAGACCTGAAATGAATGAAGTAGGAGGCCATCGTCCTAGTTTCTAGTCTTGGCTATGCCACTTACTAAGCAGAAGACCTTGGAGTGAGCAATTTAAGTTCTCTGAGTTTCTGTTTCTTCATCTGTAAAGTGGAATAACACCATCTGGCTCAGATATCTGTTGTGAGGTTCAAATGGGGATGCCCCTCTGGAGAGGCTTGTGTCCAGCTCAGCCTCCTTTGGTCAGAACCAAGTATAGAATCCAGGACCACTGCTATTTTGTCTCATGCTCTTTCCATCAGCAGCTCTCACTTCCTGAATGTTGAGTTGTTTGTTGCATCACATTTTCACTTTGCTTATTCCCACTGTTTTCCTAGTAAGCAGTTTGCATGCCTTCTGTAAGACACTGTCAGTTACTCTAGTCTGGCGCGTTTTGCGGGCTCCTGGCTCCTCTGCCACTGCTTGTGTTGGCCATTGTGAATATAGCAAAGTTGTTACACAGTGGTTAAGAGGGAGGCTTTCACAGTCAGGAATCTGTTTGTTTGATATTTTTTTTTTGTTTGTTTGTTTTTTTTTTTTTTTTTTTAGCGGTACACGGACCTCTCACTGCTGTGGCCTCTCCCGTTGTGGAGCACAGGCTCCGGACACGCAGGCTCAGCGGCCATGGCTCACGGGCCCAGCCGCTCCGCGGCATGTGGGATCTTCCCGGACCGGGTCACGAACCCGTGTCCCCTGCATCCGCAGGCGGACTCTCAACCACTGCGCCACCAGGGAAGCCCTAAAGTCAGGAATGTGAATGAAAACTGGCTACAGCCATGTAGTAGCTCTATTACCTTGGGAAAATTAACCAGCCTCTGTGAGCCTCAGGCTGCTCTGCTATAAAATGAGGGAAATTCTATCTACTGCATAAAGTAGTTGTTAGGATAAATAAGTTGCTGTAAACAAAGGCTTAGCAAAGTGCATGGCATGAAATAAGTGCTTTAGAAATGTCAGGTACTGGGGTGGGTGAGTGGTGGGAATTGATGGTAAAAGCCTTAGATTTAGTAGGTATAGAATCCCCTTGGATTTCTTCAGGACTGAGTTATAATTCTAAACAGTAAAGCCTATTCTGAGGTCATAGATACAAATGTCTCCTTGGATCAACCAAGTACAGAAATGAGGGGAACAGACTGTATGTAACAAAAATAAGGAGTGAGGAGGACAGTGGCTCATGTCACAAGCTGGCCCCTCTAGAAGGAGCAGCACCTACCAGCCCCAGCTAATTGCCATCTTGTTGAAAAATGGGCTCAGGATCACCACATATACTAATTTTTCAAGAGAAGCAATTAATCTGCTTTTTAAATGTTTAAAACCAGTTTTTAAATTTTATAGCAATGTGTAATCAAACAAAATAGTGTGGTTCTGTATACAGCCCTGGAGTTCCAGTTTGTGACCTGTTACACTCATGAGACTCTAAGATCAAAGGAGAGTAGGATGCCGACATGGGCCCTAGTGGGCCTCTGCTCACCCCGTTTCTCTCCTGCTTTACACCCTCTACCTTGAAAACTAACCTAACCTAGTTGTCGATCTGATTAAAACAATAGACATTAAGATATAATTGTCAGGGCTTCCCTGGTGGCACAGTCGTTAAGAATCTGCCTGCCAATGCAGGGGACATGGGTTTGAGCCCTGGGTCCAGGAAGATCCCACATGCCGCGGAGCAACCAAGCCCGTGAGCCACAACTACTGAAGCCCGCGCACCTAGAGCCCGTGCTCCGCGAAAAGAGAAGCCACCGCAGTGAGAAGCCCGTGCACCACAACAAAGAGTAGCCCCCGCTCGTCACAACTAGAGAAAGCCCACACGCAGCAACAAAGACCCAACTCAGCCAAAAATAAATAAATTAAATAAATAAATAAATAAAAAGATATAATTTTCAGATGGTCTTCAGTCCCCCGGAAGTTCAAGTACCTCAAAAGAGAACTTGTTACCTAAAATGTATAAAATCCCCATTTGATAAAATGAGTAGGTCAGATATTTTTAAGTGGAAAGTATTGCTGATATTTCCTATTCAGGACTTTTACTACCTCCTAGTCTTACCAACTTAGCAACTCAGAGAGTAAACAAGGTACCCGCCTTGCAGAGTAGCAAGTACCCAGCTTTCCTCCACCAGTCCCTGTTCCCCAGTTTTGCAAACAGTAATGCAAACCACAGGGCTCAGTGAAAACCTGTAACCACTGAAAAAGAGAGACCATGAGTCACCACTTCAAGTTCAACAAATACCTTAAATGCCATTATATATCTTTATTTTAAGATATTAATGTACAGCCTACGTTCATTAGATGCAGCATAAAAAACTGGACTTTCAGACTGGAAAAATATATAGATGTAAGTAATTTTCAAATAGCCCATTTTTTTAATCTAATGGGGAAAACTGCTGGCAGCATGTTTAGTCGCTGAGAAAAATAAATGCAAAATTGAAATGACGTGAGCTGACATGCTGAATCTAAAAATGATGTGATATATGAAAATAACAGGCCGGGACAGTCATGCTTAAACTCAGCCATTTAGAACACAGCTTGAAAAGAAACCATTCAGCCTTTCACTGTGGAAAGTTTGTTGTGCTTTTACTGGTTTTTTGTTTGGGGAATTTGTTTTGTTTTGTTGGTGCTGGTGTTGTTTTAAGTAGATTCATCTGGTCAGTCTGAGAACTGTAGACATTAGAGCTGGAAGGAATTTCAGAAGATAATCTAATCCAGTGGTTTTAAAACTGTGCTCCGTGGACCCCGTTCCCAGCCACTTTGAACAGAGGAAGGGGTTCATGCACATGGTGTCACCCCTTAGAGAGTAAGTTGTCCCCAGGTGTGCAGACAAGCTTTGGGTGATGAAAGGGTGCTGCTGCTAAGAAGTTTGATTATATTGGTTCTACTTCAACCAGAATAAGTTGAGTCTTAGATAGGGAAGCAGCTTGACTGTGTCACTAGGTTATTTTATATCACAGGGACTATTAGAATTCGGGTCTGCAGCCTCTCGTTGTGGCTTCATTCATCTATCCCTATTACTGCCTTCCTAAATTAAACTGCTCCTTAGTCTTTCTTCCAAACTCCCTCATGCTGGTAAGCTAGGCATACCAGTCAATCCAGAGAAATCACTTGAGAGAAGTGTGTCTTTCAAGTGCACAGCTAACTCTGTTAAATTTGCCTGATAAGTTTTCATGAAAGGATGTTTATATGAGATGCTTCCTACTTCATAACGAGGTTCTCACAAACTTTGTGACAACTTCCCAGTTTTAAAAGTGGAATTTGAATCTCCTAAGATCCCCCGAATGAGCTTAGCAGAGTGTTTCCTCCACGTTGAAGCAGGGGGTTTTTCCACAGCTCATCTCCCAGGTCTTCTCCACCTGGATCAACTTATCTCCCTTTCATTTGGCCTTGGGGGTTGTGAGCCAGGCCCACAGTTCAGCATCTGGCTGCCTAGTCCATCCATTCTGAATGGGTTGCCAGCGCTTTGTCTAATGAACCTTACCTGTGACTCTCACTGGTTACTGATTCCATCAGTGTCTATTGTCATAAGGGCTTCGAAAAACAGTTGTGGGTGGAAATATTTATACTGAAAAGATTTATGTTACAAATTCAAAATCTGATAAATAAAAATGACTAAGGAACAGAAAGACGGTACAAATGTTTTGTTTTTTTTCTTTATTTGATACTTAAACAGCAGAGAGAGTTTAGAGAGTAGACTTCCCTTCCTTCTCTTCTGACTTTGGACTTAGATGCCTGTGCTGTGCCATTGCCCTGACCATTTCCGTGGTTGTGCTTTTATTTCTCTCCCATCCAGGCTTTGCAGTACATGTCTTTTCCTTTCTGCTCAGCCCCACTCTCTGATCCCCGCCTTTAGAATGTGTCTCTTATTCTGGCACTACATCTATAAGGTTTGACAGAAACACAGTTCTTGCAAACCTGCTTTTTTTTTTTAATTCTCCATTGCTTCTTTCTCTTTCTTCCAAACAACTCTATAATTCTGTCATTTCCATTTTTAGTCATTAATTTTTCACATGGTCTACCCCCAGACAGGGTGAGTGCCACTTCCTTCCTATCTTGTGATCTACAAAAAACACATGCACATACAAATCATCATTCAATACAATTGTTATTTATTCCTCATCATAGTATTTTTTGGCCAAATGATCTCATTCTTGAAATATGTGAATAAGTGACTTATTAAAGAAATGGTGAGAGAATGTACCACCTCGGCTTTGTGCTAGAGGTTCTGAATAGAAAAAAATGTTCATTCATCACTCTTTTCTAACTAAATTATCTCATTTGTATAATTAGTGAATAATTAATGAATTCTTGTAGAAAAACACTAAGCATGGAAGTAGTTTTCTTCCAGTCAAAGGTTGTCCAATTATCACTTCCCTACACTCTCAGCTTTTATCTTTAAACTTTCAATGCGTCCCCAAAATTGACCCATTAATTTCTGTGAACTATGGGAGTAGCTTCTGAAAAAGAAATGAGTGATGATGCATTAGCTGATGGATTTTTTTAATCAAGTTCTTTAGTACAGAATAAAACAAATTGAAGCTCACAAACAGGCTTAGTTATTCTTAAACTTTTAAGCTAAAGATATAAAACCTTAGGAACTTCGCATTGTAAAAAAATGGAAGAAATTTGTCTTTCACTTAATGAATGAGCAATCTTGCCCTTTCATCCAAACTCCAAGGAACTTGATTTAAAATCCTTCCGTTGTGGTTTTATGAACCACAGTAGCCATACAAGACATGCATGGACCCCAACACTGCTTGGGGTACAGGTGACAGACACTCAAGACACAGAGAGAAGTGATGCTTCTTGCTGTCTCCCACATATTACACAGACTTCTCAGTTGGGCTTGCAGGCCATGGATGGTCCAGTCCCTGACTACCCTGTTATCCTCTTCCATGCCCCATTCATACTGAACAACTTGAAGCACCCCAAGTGTGTAACATTCTTCCTCCCTTTTTGCCTTTGTCCTGTGCATGTATATACATATATAATACACATCACAAAATCTTCTTATATATCCCCTACGAGTGGAAGGATATAGATGGAGGGAAGGAGCCCTTCTCATGGTTCTGCTAGAGACGTTCACCTTTGAGAATCCAAATGCTAGGAGAGGAGAAAGAGAATGAACAAACCCGTCTTGGCTCTGCAGACAGACTTCCTAAACCCCATAGATGTGGGGTCAGGGGGAGTGAGAAGTGTAAAAAAGAAAACAAAAATGAAGCCTATTCCTAAAAAGGATAAGGGGCAAATGGGAAATCAGAAAAATCTGAGAACCTATTGTTTATAGAAGTTTGGTAAGTAAACAATTTTGCTCTGTGTCTTCTGGGGTTTGGTTGTGGGGGAAATATTTCGTTACATTTAGCACGTTTACACCTTTTGTTGTTCTAAAAAAAACTGGGGCTTGATCCTGCCCTGTTCCCAAGACGCTTCCTCTCATGTGACACAGGAGGGAGAGCAGTGGAGAACCCAGCAGAACCAGTTCAGGGGACGCTGGCAACATTTAGCTGTCAGTATTCAGGAGGGACAACCGGTTCTAAGATAGACTACGTGAGCAAAATTAAATTTGTCTTCCTCTTAATTATGCGGTAACTTAACTTCCAAGGATACATGGGATGCTGCTTTTGAAAAAAAAATAGCATTATTTTGATGGAAATGATCTAACTTCCTACTTCATTCATTTACTTTACAAAAACTTCTTAACAGCCTATTTCTCTCTAGGTATTTGCGAGGTGCTGGGACACAGAAATGACGTAAACATAGGCATGGCCTTTAAGAAGCCAGCAGTACAGTGTGGGGCTTCGGTCAGTAGGCAGTTATGGTGCAGGTGCTGCAGCAGATTTGGAACTGAGGACTTCAGGGAGTACTTAGGACCCTCAGGCCTCTAAGATGTGTATCATTTCCTTAGTCATGGTCCTGAAAGAATTACAGAGTCTTCCTAGTGTTCCGTGTATTCCCAGGACAAGACGTGGTTTGGGGGAACAATGACCAAATATGTTTTTTAGAGCCTGGCTGTTCAGAGAGAGGTCCATGGGCCAGCAGCATCAACATCGCCTGCGTTTTGTTAGAAATTCATACTCTGAAACCCAGACTGAATCAGAGTCTGTAAGGTTGGGGCCCAGGAATTAGTTTTAACGAGCTTCCAGGGAATTCCGATCCTCACGGTGGTTTGAGGAGCACTGTTGTAGATTTTTCAAATTTTTGATGTCAAGAAAAGATCAGTTATTATTTTGGTAAAGATGTTAAACTTTTATTTCCAAAGACTACAAAAGAAAAGGCGTTAAGACAAATTAAGCATCTTAAGTCCTTAATTTCACTGTTGCTAACCTTGCAAATATTCCCTCCCAGTTTCATTCATTAAAGTGAACCTACACAGTGATCAATCCTGTGACCCAGGTTGTTTCGTAAAGAAAGTACAGATGATGGAGACTAAGGGGTAAAACTTATTAAGGTAATCTTTGTCTTAAGCCCTTCTAATCTTAAACCATTTTTATTAAAAGGTTAATAACAACACACACTTTTATAGCATTTACTATGTGCTACATCCTGTTCTAAACACTTTATATATATTAACTCATTTAATCCTCCCAACAAATCTATGATGTAGGTACCATCATCCCCGTTTCACAATGCACACTAAGGCATAGGGAGTTTTATGCCAGGCTGCTGCATTGCACAACCCCAAGGAGATGTGCTGTGCCCGCAGTCTGTGTGGCTGTGCATGACTGCTCCGGGTCCAAAGAGTTCACAGTTAGGAAGTTATCCTTTCCTCATGCTTCCCTGACTTATCAAGGAGATCTGTTATTATCTTGACTGTGCTAGGACTGTAATAGGGTAAAATCTGAGAAAGTCTTTCTGTTTGTAAGGGAAAGATATATAGGGTAGGGAAAAGCATAAATCAGTTAAGATGGGCAAATTGGAGAAGAAATATTCTCCCTTCAAAAGACAATATTCTTGTGTGTGTGTGTGTGTGTGTGTGTGTGTGTGTGTGTGTGTGTGTGTGTAAAAGAAAGAGAGAAAGAGAGAGAGAGGAATAGAGAATATGTGGATACATAGTCATAAACACACATGCCCAGAAGCAAATCTATGAAAAAGGGCAGTTGCCCAGTCCTTGGATAAATGCCCACCTCTGAGGCCATTGGGACCCTGCACTGTACTGAATGGTAGGACCAGGTAACCAGGCAGCCTTGCAAGGGAACCAGTAAAAGGCAGGTACTGCATTAGGGTTGCTACCAGGGTTCAAGTCCTCCCATCTGAGGTGCTTCTCGTGATAAGTTAAATCCTTACTTTGCACCTAGAATTTTCTCTGTGCTCACTACATTTGAAAAATTCCACGCCTGGAACAAAAAAGAAAGCGCATCGCTTCAGCATTTGTTGAGTAGCTTTCTGTTACTGGAGTAGATTGCTGTGCTCTGGAAATGTCTTTCCGCCAGCTGCCCCACAGGGACTGACCTTTCTGCTCAGGCTAAAGTCCCTGCTGAACTATTCAGTACAGCTAGTTTATCCCAGGTTGTTGGCAGATCTCCAGTTTCCCTGCCTGCCCATCTAGAAAAGTGGTCTGAGAATTGATATTCTGCCACCCACTTCAGTCTTTCACTGGCCACAACTCTTCCCCTCCAAGCTCCTGGTGATTTCTGCAGCCTCCCAAAAGCAGCAGCCAACCTCTCTCCAAGAGCCTTACCTGTTGGTGCTGGAGAGCTGACAGTCACCCTTGGGGTCCCTTCTCACTGGTTACTCTGCTTATGAATATACAAAACCCTCCTCAGAAACTTTGAACAAGATCAGAAGTATCACCCATGTTCCCAAGGACTCTTCATTTTACATAGTCTCTCATTTTTGCATAGTCACAAGCATAATTTAAATTTTTGCATAGTTACAGTTAATATGCATTCAGTTTTGTATCTCCCTCTTTATGTAACACTATGCCAGACTCAGTTTTTCCACATCACTATTTAATTTTTATAAATGTCATTGTTTTTTTAAAGAAGATGTTGGGGGTAGGAGTTTATTAATTAATTTATTTATTTTTGCTGTGTTGGGTCTTTGTTTTTGTGCGAGGGCTTTCTCTAGTTGTGGCAAGCGGGGGCCACTCTTCATTGCAGTGCGTGGGCCTCTCACTATCGCGGCCTCTCTTGTTGTGGAGCACAGGCTCCAGACGCACAGGCTCAGTAGTCGTGGCTCATGGGCCTAGTTGCTCCACGGCATGTGGGATCCTCCCAGACCAGGGCTCACACCCGTGTCCCCTGCATTAGCAGGCAGATTCTCAACCACTGCACCACCAGGGAAGCCCCTATAAATGTCATTTTAATGGTTGCCTGATATTGAATCAAGGTGAGCCTTAGGCATTTTTTTGCCCCACAACTTTCCCTGGCTTGCGCAGTGACCATCCAGATCTTTCCCTTCTTCTTTCAGGATGCAAGTTATCGAATTTAAAATGAAAGGAAGGGATTGCAAGAAAATTGTGTACGTTGCTATGATTAGACATATACTGATTTACCATGAATTATGCATATTTATGGGAATTTGCACATTGTCATCCTTTCATATCCCTCTGCACCTTTAAATGTCAGTGGAGATGCCCCCACACACGTTGCACTGCTCTTGTAAAACCTCAAGTTTAAATCACATCCTACACTGCAGTTATACAGGATTCTGCTTCCTGAGGCTGACCACAGCCGAATCACAAACATGGATTTGCATAAATTTGGTTTGCATGAATTTTTAAGTTTGCTGAGAAGGGAAATTGACTAAATATTGTTAGAGCCACAAATAACTTGGGATATAATTTACTCTGGTACCACACGCATTGAGGACACAGATGTATGGACCCACTAGGATAGTTCTATGCCAAAAAGATACACAGACTTAAAGACCTATATTGAAGTCTAAGCAACTTATATGAACAGGGTAATAGACTTAAGTCCTATGACTTCTTCATATTGAAAGGCAATGGCAAAAAGAAATAATTGTGAATGCATTTTAGAATTATTGTGAATGCATAAAAGACTATATATATAGTCTTTTGTAAGTATTGTGCACTTTAAAATTGTTGCTTGGGTCCCAAAATGCAAAACTCTTACATTAATGCAGATCCAAGGAGTACAGGAAGTTAGTTTAGCAGAACTAAAATACAAGTGAGGCTGCTAGGATTCAAGTTTCTGGCTTTGCCAATGGCTTTCTCTTTGACCTTGAACAAATCTCTAAGCCTTGACATCCCTATCAGCAAAGTGATAATATTTTCCCTCCTTCTATCTCATAAGAATTCCTGAAGAATTTCTTAAAGAAAACTAAAAAAAAAAAAAAAAAAAAAAAAAAATCATCTGAGCCACTCAAGAGGATTACTTCCTGTGAATAAATCCAAAATGGTATCATCTTCAAGGAAGCCACTTACTAAGGCCCTGGGGTTATGAATCAATCTCTTGTGTTAAAGAGCAATTTAAAAATGAGATCCCCCGTAGAAAAGTGAACACATGCAGAACTATTACTTTTAGATCAGTAAAACATAGGAAGGGAGGCAAAGTGTAGCTTAATTTTATTAATTTACAAGTGACATAATTACATTGCATTTCTTTTTGAATGATTCTTTTGATAAATTTCTCTCTAATCCTAATGAGAGGAAAAGTAGATGTTTTCATATTTATGTTTTTCAGCTGTCTTGAAAAGATGACATAAATAGATAGTTCTAGAGAAATAACGTTAGTGTTTCTATCACTACTGATTCTATTTTTTTAAATGAGCAAATTTTTTTCCTGGAAAAGCAAAACTTATTCTGAGGCTTCTAAACTTTATTTAGTAGTCAAGAAATTTCACATTCCAAGTAAATACAATATATCTGCCCCCTTAAAACTAGAAGAAGTCCTCCTAGATGAATCTGTTAACACCTGAGCCTTCTTTAAAATAAAAATGAAAAACATGCAGAGTTTATAATGAGTCTTTAGCAGAAAAGTCACATCATATCTCTCAAAACACAGAAAAACCAAGTTAGCTTCAGCGAAGTGCCAAAGAACTTCCTCTCCTGAAGTAAGCTGGCATTTAGAACTGCTCTGTATAGCTTTGAAGGAAATCAGGCTCTCTATCAATAAAGCGTCTTTGGAACAATTATTTCAGGGTACCCTGGTGCGAAAGAGTAGTAACCACCAATGAGTTTTTATTATTCTTCCTTATTTAGAAATCTGCTTCTGACATCACAGGAGAGGCCCATAATCAGCTTCCTCAGAACTTCCAGCCTATCAGGAAGAAAAAAAAATAATCCAAAAAACATATATAAGGTTTAAAGTTCATGGTGAGGCCAGATTTGAGGACAGGGTGCAGAAAAATTTAGTTAAGTCAGCTTGTGCAGAGGTCATTTTAAACACATGCATAAGCATTGTGGATGAGATTAGTGGAGTTGGGTGGATCACACTTTATACCCCAACTGTCCAATTTAGTTTCATTATGACAGGAGTGGGGGAGGGGTGGGAATAAAAGGGAATTAACGTTGTTGAGCATCTATCGATACTATGTGCCAGACAACAATCTGAGAGATATTATTATTATGCCAATTTTTAAGAATGGAGGAAAAAAACCCAAGCCTGAGAAGGGTTGAGAAACTTGAAAAGAGTCAAATAACTAATAAAACAGGAAAAATGGAATTGAAATAAAGTCTCCTTCCAAAGCCCATACTCTTCCCATCAACTGCCTTCCTACAAGTCATCAAGAAAATTAAACTGCACTGCATTTTGTTTAATTTAAAGAGACAGTCATTAGTTACTGTATATTGCCTAGCACCCATGGGAGTTTAAATAAAAGAGTCTTCTTTAAAAAAACAAAAATTGTTTAAGTCAGCAAAGAGAAAGGTGGGGCTGCGTCAGAGTCAAAACAAAGCCCCTGGTGGTCACGTGCTTCGGAATTGCCAGTCCCTTCTTAGAGATTCATTGGAAGAAGGCAAGTGCTAAATAAGGGAAGTGAGCAGGCAGAGGGTTCTCTTGAAACACAAGAAACAAATAAAAATGAAGAATGTAGTGTACTGTGTCCCAGCTTGCACGCAACTATGCCTATATTTTACTCGTAATTGGCCTAAAGATAAATTGTCCTGGAAAAGTGACTCATTTCACTGTTTTTTTTTTTTCCCATTCTGAGTACCAAAGCTCCTATGTTCATGGCAGATTTTTTTCTTCACTAAAAGTTAATTCCTGAGCTTGTTCTTGTAGAGCTACTATTTAAGTAAAGCTATCCAAGGCAGGTGCAAAAGAACAAAAAAGAAATCTCTTTGGAACTGAAGAAGCAGTGAAGTTTCTCAGTAGCTAGATGAGCTCACCCCTCACATCCCTCCTGGGATTTATGGAATTAAAAATGTTGGGAAACAGAAGAGTTAAAATTTTTCATAATTTTTCCAGAAAACTAAAGTAGATAAAGGGGGTTACCTATGCAAAATATTTCACCCTTGGGGATATTTTGAGTCCCTTGCCCGCTTTTAGCTTCATTAGTTGCCAAACATTTGCTTTCTCACTGTATTCATATTGGTTGACCATGGTCTCCCTTTCCAGCCCTTCTGCTTCCTTCATGATTTGCTGCATGTTGGCCTTTGAGTCTCTTCCCCAGAGACGCTGTTTGCTCCTTCACTTTTGGTGGAATGGATTTCCCAACATCATTCTGCCGTTTCCACCCAGAGTCATGGTGAGGTCCCCAGAGTTCAGAGACGCTCCATCACCAAGGATGGGTCACTTAGAGACACTCCTCACAGCACTGTGGAAGCCAACTTAAAGACACATATAAATGATACAGGCTTCTTGCTTCTCAAAACAAAATGAAATGAAATCTTTTAATGTTACGTAGATCAAGAATTTTTATTAAATAATGCAGACCTCCTTGATTACACCTGCATACAAATAGATTAAATAGCACCAGCAGTAGAATCTTTAAATAAAAATAACTATGCACAGTTTATTCAAGCCACTTCGTTTCATTGCTTTTAATTCAATCATCATCACTGTCGTCACTGCCATCATCATCATCATCACATTGTTGAACACCACTAGGGACCAAATGGCATACACATTGTTCCTGCTCTTGAGAGGTATATGTTCTCTATATATTTATGAAATTAATGCCTAAACAAAGTGGCTTGTAAAAGGCAGAAGTTTCTCTCCCACTTAAAAAGAAGTCTGGAGTTTTCACCATCCAGGGCTGGCAAAGGAGCTTCCCAAAGTCATCAGGGTTGCATGCTTCTTCCAGCTCTCTGCTCCGCTGTGCCTTGGAAGAAGCCCTGCTCCTTATATTCTAAAATGGCCATCTTGAATCTCCATCCATCATCTTTGAGTTCCAAGAAGCAGGAAAGAAGAAAGGAGAGGGGAGAAGGGCAGGAACTATCTACCCCTCCTTTTTTATCCCCTTTTCCTTTTCTGTCATCTACTCCTTCTTTTAAGGAGGCTTCCCAGAAGTTCCATAGAGTCCTTTAATTTATATTTCCTTGCCCAGAACTTAGTCATATGATCACACTGGCTACTGGAAAGGGGTAGGGCCTAGGAGATACAGAGTCATGTATTCTGCATGGTAATGTGTCCACCTAAAAAGCATGTTACTAAGGGAGAAAGGTATTGGGGTAGAAAACTAGCAATCTCAGCCATAATTGTCATTCTAAAATTGTCAGAAATAAATTTCACCTCTGAAGTCAATGCCAAAGGAAAATAGCACATATCACACATTTTGCAAATTTTTCTTAACACTTTTATCTTACAAACTCACAGAGTCCAATATTGTTTAATTAAGGTGTGGGTAGGGAGACAGGAAGAACTGTTTTTAGAGAATATGCGAAGTACCTGTAGTGGCGTCTCCAGCATTTCGCAATACAAGAGGGAAGAGACTCACCTGTGTATATTCTGAAACAAGAAAAGGCCAGCAGTACTTGGATCTTGTGGAATTAATAATTTCACTGCAGTCTGATACCCTTTGCCATTAGACAACACACATTTTGGTCCAAGCCCTTTCTCATGTTACCCTGTTTCAGAATGTTCACCAATTTCATCTCAGCCTTTCCTCATTCATCACTCACCTCATCAGTTCTTTAAGCTCCCCTTTGCTTTGTCCCCTTGGGACATACAGTGTCAGTGAGGGGCATGTTATCATGATCGTACTTTTGTCTCTCACACATCTTGGTGTGTATTTTCAACTAGACTCTAAGTGCCTCAATAACTGTCCAGTCCCACTCCTGCCATTAGGTCCCATAGGGCTTACTGGGGTGTGGTGTATGAAACAGGCCCTCAGCAGACACTATGAGTACAAATAAAAGATGTGAAAAGATAGGAAAGAGGGATATTTTTCATAAGGCTGCCCTATTTGTCCAGCAAGTTTGACTATGACACATGCTGAGACCCCGGCACCGCAGGGCAGCAGGAAGGGAGCAAAAGCTGACCCGAACATAAAGAAGCTGGTCATGCAATGCAAGTACCACTAACAGAGGAAGTTCAGGTGTCAGTGGGATTTCAGGCAGTGCTTTGTGCTTCAGCCACAGTTCCACAATACTAAGGAACCTATTCTTTTACAGCAGACCCTCAGCAAAGGCTGATGGTTCAGGGAAAGAGGCTGACAAGTGGTTAGGTGAGGTGTCGAGGTCTCAGCCAAGATGAGGACAGGTTCCCAGAGCAAACGATGTTGCAACCCAGTTGTACAGACTGGGCCAGCATTGCCAGCCCTTATAAGGAAGAAACTACATCTTACTCATCTTGATATTCCCAGCACCTAGCACTCTCCTGCTCACAGTAGATTTCTAATATATGCTTCCCCCTCCTGGTCCCTTGTCCATGACCATAAGACTACTCCAGACTCCACCTTGCTGGTGGAATGAAGCTACTAATTCCTCCTACCTTTGAGGACTCCATTGGTTTCACCTTGTATGAGGAAGGTAGCATGTGGGAGTGGGGCGAGAAGGCCACCTGCCCCACTCAGGTTCTTTATTTGTGCTTGGGAACAAAACACCATTCTCACTGCTATGGATGGCAGTCCAACATTAACGTAAGCAACCTTGTGTGCAGTTCTACCAGATGTGTTACAGGAAAGTAGAGGCTTCAGGGGCTCTAAATTTAAAAGATAGCAATTGGTTGGCCTTTCATAATTTAGAATCCTGGGTATAACTTAAAATCATGCTGACCGAGTTTTTACTGACATGGAAAGAAATGCTTGCAACATATTAAGCAAAACACAAACACAAGACGAAAATTTGGAAAGATGCAACTGTGTTAAAACATGCTTAGCAGAAAAGACTCTAAGGAAACATTCTAAATTATTAAAAGTGATTATCTCTGGATGCTGGATTTTTAAACTACTTTTCTGTTTTTACTTCCGTATTTTGCAATTCATTCATTCCCCCCAAAACAATTTTTAAAAATAAAATACTACAGGGCTTCCCTGGTGGCGCAGTGGTTGAGGGTCTGCCTGCCGATGCAGGGGACACGGGTTCGTGCCCCGGTCCAGGAAGATCCCACATGCCGCGGAGCGGCTGGGCCCGTGAGCCATGGCCGCTGAGCCTGCATGTCCGGAGCCTGTGCTCCGCAATGGGAGAGGCCACAACGGTGAGAGGCCCGCGTATCGCAAAAAAAAAATAAATAAAAAAATAAAATAAAATACTACAAAACTGACTAAAAATAAAAACAAATAATGAGAAAGAGCTCTACAACTAAACAGACTAGAAATAATGCTGTTCCAAACATCAGCTACAAATAAAGCCATGTATTTCCTCTACATAGAAGAGACACAGTGGAATTAGAACCAGGAAAGCTAGTCATAGGATCTGCTTACTCTTTGTGTGGCCTTTAATTAAATATTATTAAAGTCTCTTCCCATGAATATAGATATACTGATTGCTTGTGTTGAAAATCTCCATCAGCAAAAATGTTTCTTTAAAACTTCTTAGTTGCCAGTTTATATAATTGTGTTAAAAGTGCATTTTAACAATGAGCATTAATAGCTTTAGCGGCTTCAGGTTAGTAAAAGTCTTCTGTGCTTCCACAGAGAGAACATCTGAGGTAAGCATTCCTTTCGTTTTTCTAGTACTTTGTTTTCTCAGCGACTGGTGGGGATGGAGGATCAGGGAAAAGTAAAGAAATGTAGCCCGTGCCTACCCAGTTTTACACGTGATAGTATCATTTATAATTTTCCAGGTTCATCTTCTCTGGTGAGATGACAACTATGGCAGCACCCATTTCCAAATTCTCATTTTCCTCCTCATAATTTCTCACCTTGCTGACCACAGTCAAACGGGAGAGGGGGAAGCCGAGCTGTTTTTGGCAGGTACTTTAGAAAAAGACCAAACAGAAGCTAAAATCCTTTAGGAAGGAAGACAATTTGCTAAATAAGGATCGCATTAGGGTTCTGTCTGCCGCTTCTTTTGTGAAGTCTGATCGTTTAATAACTTTAGGAGGTGTCTGTGTCTCAAATGCAAAGACCATTATGAAAATGGGAACTGAACTTCCAGGTCCCTTGCTCTGAAATATAAATCCAGGAAATTTATTTATAATTACAGAAAGTCAAATACATTTTTATTTATTCCTGGATGTTAATGCTTTTAATTAAGAAAAAGTATCTGATTAATAACAGTGTTCTAAATAATAGATCTGATCCCTATACTTACCATTCATTTTTTTCCTTCTTTCAAAAAATCTTTTGATTATAACATGTAAATATAGTTATTGTAAAAAATTTGGAAACTACAAAGGAAAGAATGCTATTTACTTCATATCAGTATTCTCCTTATATTGTTTTGTTTGTTTGTTTGTTTTGAGAATCAAGCTGCTGAATAGAATAAGCCTTTTAAACCAACCTAGGTTTTCATCTGAACTGTGAAATTTCACTTTCTAGCTGTGATTTCTAGCTGTGATTACGGACAAGTTTCTTAACCTCCCTAAAACTTTTCTTTAGTTAAAAAAAATGAGGATAGTCATACCTGCCTCACAGAATTGGCATGAGAGAAATAATGTCTCCTCGGCACATAGTAGATGATCAGTTAATAGCAACTATAATAATATTATTATCACCTTTTAAGTTTAAGAGTTTAAGTTTAAACTTTTTTAAAGCATTTTTTAATGCTTAGGAATGTCAATCTCATTTCTAATAGTTAGATACACCCAGTGTGTAGAACTGAGAAGGATGCCACCAGTTTGTCAGATGAAAGCACTTTCTCCATGTCTCAGGAAGGGATTTGCCATGTCTGCCCTGCTCATTAGTTTATGAGCGCCTCCATCCAATTGAAAATTACTGAAGGAAGGGGTCCATGTCTCATATACCGTGAAGCCCCACACAGCCAGTGACTGCTCAGTGCATACCCATTGCTACTGACACTGGCCCACAGAGATAATAATTCATGGCAGATGTTGCCCATTGATCCTTCTCTTTTTGTCACTGCAAAAATCCATGTATATTGCAGCCGTATTTTACACATTTAGAGGTGGGCCCTTGGTGTCCACGAGAGCCTGAATTGGCAAAATCTGCCTACACTAATTGAAGGCCTTCCTGGCTCTATGTACTGTGTGGGTGGGAGAGACTCTGGCTCCTGGATTCTCAATCATAGCTGCACACTGGCACAGCCTGGGGACTTTTTAAAAAACTGATGCTTGGGTCCCACCTACAGGGATTCTGACTTAATTGCCCTGGAGTTGCACTCAGCTCTAGCTCACCTCACCCCAAGGTCTGCCCTTTCAGGAGCCATTGAAACCCTGTCACTGACTCTACTTGGAGTTATTAAGAATCCATGTGTGCTTTGGGAATTCGTTGTTTTATCTTCTTCTTACTTGCTTATTGTTCTCATCATCATTTCTCTTCTAATATAGTTACTCACCCAACTTTTTCATCTCTGATATTTTTCTTTCTTCAGTCTCCATGTTGGACCTGTAAACAAGGAATTTCAGTGAGGAGATAGGGCTGTTGTGCAGTGAATTTATATTTCCTAAGTCCCTGCCTGGGCCCAGCACTGTCCTAGGAACTATTTCATTTAATCTTCGCAGCAATCTTGGAAAGCAGGTGGGAGCAACTTGTCTACCATTGAAGAAACTATGATTCATGGATGCTAGTCCACTTACTCTGTATCGTACAGCCAGCAAGAGCATGGACTCAAGTTCAGATCATTTCTGATTTCAAAATACTTCCTCTCTGTGCTCACCATGGGTCACAAAATCAAAGGTTGGGGGTAAGGGGTGACCACATAAAAGAGTGAAGCTGAGTATAAGGCCGTAGGGAGAGGTAAGGACTGTGGCAAACTGGAACATGAATGCCCCAATGAGAACATTCAGATGTAAAATTCTTCAACATTGCAGGTAACAAGACACATCTAAGTATACACAATTTAGCTTGCAGGCCACCAGCTTTCAAGCTTTGAAAAATACCATAGTCATACAGTTTCACTCTGCAACCACGTAGAAGAGGCAGAGAATATACTGTGTGACCTTGAGTGGGATCACTGAGACAAATGAGAGGAAGTAGAAGGAAGTGGATTCTTTCTTTCTTTCTTTCTTTCTTTCTTTCTTTCTTTCTTTCTTTCTTTCTTTCTTTCTTTCCTTTTCTTTCTGTCTGTGTTGGGTCTTCGTTGCTGCGCACGGGTTTTTCTCTAGTTGCTGCGAGCAGGGGCTACTCTTTGTTGAGGTGCACAGGCTTCTCATTGTGGTGGTTTCTCTTGTTGTGGAGAACGGGCTCTAGGTGCGCAGGCTTCAGTAGTTGTGGCACGCGAGCTCAGTAGCTGTGGCTCGTGGGCTCTAGAGCGCAGGCTCAGTAGTTGTGGCGCACAGGCTTAGTTGCTCCGTGGCATGTGGGAACTTCCTGGGCCAGGGCTTGAACCCATATCCCCTGCATTGGCAGACACACTTTTTTTTTTCTTAATATTTAATGGTTATTCTTTTTTTTTCCTCACACACACACACTGTATTTTATTTTTACAAGAGATAAATAGACTGACACCAATCATTGTAAATGGATGACCACAACAAAAGCAACAATGATTGCAATTACCAAACATGAAACACACTCATACTATATCATAATATTGACATTCAGTCCAGTAATCCTCCACTGTAACAGCTCCTTTACTTTGCAGTGAAAATTGATTTGTATATTTTTTGCCTCTGAGTCCTTGTGGGATTTTTTTTTAATTCAAACGGAAAGTCACAAAAATTATAATCATCCTCATCAGTTCACTCAGTCCCATGTAATTATTTTTTTTTCATCTTGATCTTTTGTTAGCACTTTTATGAATTCATCAGTTTTCCATCAGAGTTCTGAAAAGGCTTATTCATTCAGTTCAGCAGTATAGTCAGTTACCAGAAACCTGTACTTGTCAGTCTTTTCCATGAATTCCTTGAAGATGAAACCCTTTTATAGGAACATTTTTGCAAAAGCATCAGAGTACACCCAGAACTGTCTGTAAATGACAAAAGACTTTAAAATGACCACGGTTAAAGATTTGATGACAGTTCATAATAATGCAATTGACAAGGAAATTTAGTTATTTCTGAGATATACATTTTAAAGTAATAACTAGAATTATGACTTATAACGTTATACCAGAACATATAAGATTTTTAGAAATTTCATGTAATGTCTGAAACATTTATATTAACCTATTTCCATACAAATAACCCAAAGAAAGTTTAGTATTAGTTGTTTTGTTTGTTTGTTTGTTTATACTGCAGGTTCTTATTAGTCATCAATTTTATACACATCAGTGTATACATGTTAATCCCAGTCGCCCAGTTCAGCACACCCCCACCCCACCGCGGTTTTCCCCCCTTGGTGTCCATACGTCCGTTCTCTACATCTGTGGGCAGATGCACTCTTAACCACTGCGCCACCAGGGAAGTCCCCAGGAGGCGGATTCTGATCCAGTATGTTTAACAGACCTTCCCATCAAAGCTGCCCAGCAGAGGAACCAGCTGCCATGAAGCAGCAGCAAGTGCTGCACCAGGAGAACAGGGCACTGAGCTAAGGAAATGCTGCAGCACTCCTAAGGAAAGCTTCCTTCTGTGGATAGAAGGTAAAATCCTGTTAAACATTTACTGAGCCTCTAGTATGCTCCATGTACTGTGTGGGCACTGTGGGAGCTGCCAAGATGCTGGACCCTGGTGGAGGCTGTAGTCTTAGCTAGCCTGCCATCATGTTAAGAGGTTTATATACATTAGTTCTTTAACCTTTATAAATAACCTTGAGAGGTAGGTGCCATTAACCCCAGTCAAAACAGGAGGATACTGACACTTAGATTGAGAAAGTTGTTCAAGGGCACAAGATAAATGACAGAGAGAGGACTTTAACTGGAATTAAAAGTCTGTGCTCTTAATGACTGATGCCAAATATCCTTCCTCAGTAGGGACACCAGCTTGGAATCCTGAGTCATCACTCAGCCACTCTGTTCCAGCCCTGATGTCCTAGTGCTGAAGCTCTAGCCCATTGCACACTGTCCAGACCACATCAACAAAGAGCAACCTAGGAACTCCCAGCCACTGGCCCCTCCCTGGTTACTGGGCATGTGATATGGGGAATGCAGTTAACTTGGTTCCATCCAGTGGAATCACAAGGAAACCAGTTACAAATTGTCTTCAATTTTTCAGTCTGTTGTTTCTAAACCAGTCGGTAAAATAGGAGACGTTCTAAGTGCCAGCACTGCACAGCTTTTCTCATTTCAAGTATGACTTTGAGGTCAGCATTACAACAGAAGATCAAGAAATAAACATATTGAGAGGCAGTCTTGCATTAGGAAGAGGACATAGAGGGAGAGCTTAAGAGATCTGCGTTTAAGTCCTGACTCTGCCACTTACTAGTTTTGTAATCTTGCCTTTCCCTTCATTAGAGTGTGTTCTTGTTTCTACGTGTATAGAAATGGGGCTTGCAGATTGTTATGGGTGTGTCACGGATGCTCAAGAAGTGTTTGTGTTCCTTCCTCAAATAATAATAGAAAAACTGCTAAACGTGCCTTAAAATGGGCATAACTTAAAATCTTACTAGATTTGCAAGAATTGGCTTATCAACGCAATACACCAGTAAAATGTGATACGATCATTTTAAGGAGCATAATTAATTTTGTAAAATAATATTAAACTGGAGGAGGATAAAGGGAAGAAAAAGGGAAACTGATATTTATTAAGCTCCTGATACATGCCAGGCTATGCTAGATCTTTCCAGACATTTCATTTAATCCACACAACAGCGGTGTGAGATAAGCAATTTTATCCTCATTTTCACAAATGATGAACCCTAAGGTTGAGAGGTTAAGAAAACTGCCTGAGTATTCAAGACCAGATTTGAACTCAAATCTGAGCTCTTCTAACAGGGACCAAAGTCTTTTGATTCTTGTTGAATAAAAGTTTCTTCTTAAGAGGCTGAGTTGAGTGCAGACATCTCATCTCATTCATCTCTGAAGCCAGAAATCTGCTATCGTCTGAGTTAATAGTTGCTCTTCCAACAGGAACTGACGTGGACTCATGTTTCTAAAATTTCTGGTGTAATCTCTCTACTCTCCAAAGTTTGGAATAACCCCTGATGAAAGATATTGATATTATGATCTGTTTTTATATGGGAAAGTAGTCTGTGCGTTCATAAATGGTCCTAACTGTCATTTGAATGGCTATAAGTTTACAAACTTTTTTGATCGATCATTAGTTTCTTTGGGAGGACATATTCTTCTGGAAAGTTTGTCGAGAGTCATTAAAATTAAGCATCTCTTGCTCGAAATATTTGAGCTCCCTAGTTTTACCAGGAAGCCTTATCTTGTCCTGTTTCCTTCTGCTTTGTGCAAGGAATTTGAATAATTGATGTAGAAAGGAAAAAGGAGATGGAGTAGAATTGGTAGAATTAAGCATTGTGTTGAGAATTGTGACTGAGCCCTCCAAGAGACCTTTGTCTGACTTAAGCATCTAAGAATTCAAGCCTTGTTTTTCTGTCTCTTATATAATGACAGCAGTGGGCCACAGATTGTCACATGCTTTGCATGCACTGCCTCATCTGCCTTTTTGTGATTCTTCACGTGGTAGAAGAAATATTGCTCACAGAATTCAGAATGCATTCAGCTTCCCAGAAAATCAGCTTTCAGTGGACAGAAACTGAGTTTCCATATCTAAACATTACAGCAAAGAATTTGACTAACTGAACGTGAGTTTCTGTTCTCCTCACAATAATTTACTGCAGGCTAATTGTTACACATTTAAATACTTTGAATAAATGAATTAAAAGCCAGTTTTCATCTTCGTTCTTCCAATTCATTAGATGATTGCATTTTAGGAAATTAGGAAGTAGATGTGATTCATTGTGCAACAAATGAACAATTCACTCATTTATGCAAGGAATAAGTATTGGCTTGGCTATCTCTGTGCTAAAAGATGAGATGATTTGTTTCCCCATTGCCAAGGTGACCACTGGGCATACAGTGAGTGGTCATGCAGGGCAAATGCTGATGGTGGAGCTAACTTAATATAAAGATTTTGCTTTGAACCCAGCACCAACCTTCATGTACCATAAACAGAAAATTAAATTTGGTCCTGAAAGTAAATACAGTAAAAAAAAAAAATTTTATTTTAAATTTCTTGCTTAGTGTTTTTTTTTGTTGTTTGTTTGTTTTTGCGGTACGCGGGCCTCTCACTGTTGTGGCCTCTCCTGTTGCGGAGCACAGGCTCTGGACGTGCAGGCTCAGCGGCCATGGCTCACGGGCCCAGCCGCTCCGCGGCATGTGGGATCCTCCCAGACCGGGGCACGAACCTGTGTCCCCTGCATCAGCAGGCGGACTCTCAACCACTGCGCCACCAGGAAAGCCCTAGTGTCTTATTTTTACAAGCACTTAGGTATGTGTTATACCATTTGATTGTCATACAACAACCTTGGATGTCAGTATTATTATTATCCCCATTTGACAAGTAAGAAAACTGAAGTTCAGAGGACATTCGTGCATTGCTCAAGGACACCCAACTTGTAACTAATAGAGTCAGAATTGGAACCCAGGTCTCCTGATGCCAAAATGTTATACTCTTTCCAGTATATCTGCTGTAATTAACATAAAAGGACATAATGGGGAGAGAAAGAAAAGGTCAGCCTGAAACTGTGTCCTTTGATTGTTCTCACTTCTATCACAAGAGGCAGCCTTCCTCAAGCGGCTAAACTAGGGTGTGAGATCTGGGAGGTTGAGTTGAGAGGTGATCCTTGTGCCTGCCTATCATCCTCAATGTGTGCCGCCCAGGGAAGGCAGGAGTGGGGGAGAAGCCATCCATCTCATGGGTATGGGCAGGGAGGGAGAATCTGCGTGCAACATGAGGCAAGTGAGGACCAGGAGATTCAAAAGGAAGGGGATTTCATCGCTGGAGAGATGGGGGCCTTGGGCACGGGCAAAGAGGCAGTGGTCAGAGGTTCCAGGCAAGCCAATGATCACCACGATCCCAGAGTGCTGTCATTGCTCTGGCCACTATAGACACAGGCCTCTCCCAAACAGCCCCAAGAGGTGGGCTGCGTTGGGAGTGGCCGTCGTTAGACTCCTGGTGCAAAGAGTTCTAAGACAGTCAAAACAACCGAAGTATCAGCCTCAGAAAGGAGCCCTCAAAGGAAAAATGTGGCCCTTGCTTGTTTGGAGCAACACAGAAAAGGCTGTCACAATTACTTTCAGTTCAGCAGCCACTTTCTAGGAGGCTTCCATAGAGCAGCAGTCCCCAACCTTTTTGGCACCAGGGACCAGTTTCATGGAAGACAGTTTTTCCACGGGGAGGGGAGGAGAGGGGGCGGCGGGGATAGGGGATGGTTCAGGCAGTAACACTAACGGTGGGGCAGCAGGGTGGGGAGCAGCAGGTGCAGCTTCGCTCGCTCACCGCTCACCTCGGCCTGTACGACCTGGTTCCTAACAGGCTGGGGACCAGTCCCAGTCCGTGGCCCAAGGGTTGGGGACCCCTGCCATAGAGCGATAGTGTATTTACCACAAGAGTTTCTTCTCACAGTTGTGAAAAGCAGAGCGAACCTTCGATCCCGATCGTCTCCCTCCTGTCAACCTCCTTTTTGAAATAAGTGATTAAAAGTCTTGTTACTTTCAAAGGGAGAGATGTCCTAATCCTACAACTAATGTGAGCTATGTCAGGAAGGTTTGGGCAGGTAGGTAGGTTGGTTGGTTTAATTTTTGTAACTACTCTGTCTCCCCTCTCTTCCCTGCCAGGTGAATCAGTGTCCTGGCAAAGGCTTTAGCACCATGCAGACCAGGGTTCAAATTACAGCTGTGCTATTTATTATCTGTGATTTTTGAGCCAGTAACTCTCTGATCATCAGTTACTTCATCTGAAAATAGGGGGAATGCTACCAACCTGACAGGGTTGTGAGAATCACATGAATGCTACATGTTAAATGCTTACCATAACATTATACTGAGTGAAATAAGCCAGACACAAAAACACAAATGTTCCATACATGTGAAGAATCTAGAGTAGTCACATTTACAGAGGCAGAAAGAATGGTGGTGGTTGCCAGGCGCTCTGGGAGCCGGGAATGCGGAGCTAGTATTTAATGGGTACAGAGATTCAGTTTGGGAAGAGGAAAAAGTTGTGGAGATGGATAGTGGTGATGGTTGCACAACAGTGTGAATATACTTAATGCCACTGAACTATACGCTTAAAAGTGGCTAAAATGGTAAGTTTCATGTTATATATATTTTACCATAATAAAAAAGTAAATACATCTTTAATGTTTACAGTAGCACTTGGCCTGCAATAAGTAATAAATGGTACTTCTAATCCTGTGTCCCACACTTGGCATACTTCTATCATCTGCCATTTTTCACACTGTGTTTATCTCTGTTTGTCCCTACTCTTATACTTCAATCTCCCTGAATGTAAAGGACCAGTTGATTATATCTTATTCATCTTTCCTGTCTCCATGGTGTCTGGCACATAGGAAGCACTCGTTAAATGATTTGGGGGCAGAGAGAAGGTTGCTAATACTCTTTTTCTTCTGTCTTTTACATCTTAAAACCTCTAAACAGTGCAGTAGTAGGTCACTTATTTCTCTTGGGTGCTAGAAGATCATTATTTGGACTAAAATAATGAGCTCATACTACTGTACAGATGTATTAGTTTCTTTAATCTTCAATAAATGAGGGGGAAATTTCTCTAAATTAAGCCTCTGAGGATTGACTCCATTTTGTTTTTAAGGAGTTTTATCTTGCTCTAAAAGTACAGACGGAATAAAAATGAAGTATAAGCTTGCTGTTCCTTTAGAGGGATATGAATCCTGTGTAGAGTTTACCTTACGTGAATATAACTGGAGCTGCACACAGTCCAAGCTATGAACAGTGTCATTTCAAAGAAACAGATGCTTTGAAGAATACTGCAGATAATTAATGAAGTTTCCTGATAGTGGTGACTGAGGGGAGTCTCACAGCACCTCACACAGAAAGCCTCTCACTAATATATCTCTTTTCTTCTCATTAAACTTACCCATTCACAGGAACTGCTAAAATCAATCTCCTTCTCTCCTCTTTTCCCTCCCTCCCTGCCCATCCCCCTCCTCCATACTTGGTCTTCATCCATCTCTGCCCATCATACCCAAAGTCCAGGCTCCTCGGACTTGACTGTCCCCTATGTACACAGTTCCTGGGAAGCATGGCCAAGTCCCGCTCTGAATGGTACCTAACAAGGATCGGCACATGCTCCATCCCCCTTCCTGGAATTCTGGTGAAGAAAATTAAAATTCTGCACCTTGTGAAATGCTGAGGAGCCCCAGTACTAAGCATTTCCGGGATATACTGCTGGAGAACTATTTGGCTGTGATCATACCAGTCTCATTTTATTTTTTTATCCACCCTCATTTTATAGGACAGTAAGTTGATACTAAATAACATGAACTTGTTCTTTCTTTGGGTAAGTGCTTCCCGATTTTTTTCAGCTGTGTACCATCAGACCCTGCTCTTCTCAGGCCACTCTCCAAGGAGATGTGCCTGGTCACAAACCTTGCCTAGTACCCAAGACCTGTCTTGTTACTCTGTGGGGAACAAGAGCAGCTCCTGGCCCAACTGTAACCTCTAAATGGCTTATGAACATGTTAGTTGGGATGCTCAGCGCTGGGTCGTGAAAGAAGTTTAGGAATGTGAATTGTCACCTCATTGGACCTCTCTGCACTTGTATAAATGAGGGGCCTAACTGGGCTGTTTGTTATAAGGGCTCCTCCAGGCCTAAAATTCTACGTGTCTGTGGTTAACACAGAAAGCCACATGCATTCAAGACTAAGATCCAGCCTCTGCTTTCTTCAGACTTCCTTTGAAACTTAATTCCCTAAGACCTAAATATTTTATTCACTCTCTTCAGAACCCTCCAGAACAACTTGCTTTAGTTTAAGGCTTCAAAAATGAGCATCAACACAAGTCCCACCCGCAGAGCTTCTGATTCACTAGAGAATTTGCATTTCCAGCAAGTGCTTCAGTAATGCAGGTATTTCTGGTCTGAGGACCACACTTTGAGAACCACTAGACTAAGAATTGCAAGAAACCTTTACTGACACTTTCTAGTGAGAGATATTAATCCTGTTTTTCAGGGCTGATCACTCCTGGGAATTTTTTTTTCAGTGTCTTTATTTTATTTTATTTTATTTATTTATTTTTGTGTGTGTGGTACGCGGGCCTCTCACTGTTGTGGCCTTTCCCGTTGCAAAGCACAGGCTCTGGACGCACAGGCTCAGTGGCCATGGCTCACGGGCCCAGCTGCTCCGCGGCATGTGGGATCTTCCCGGACCGGTGCACGAACCCGTGTCCCCTGCATCCGCAGGCGGATTCTCAATCACTCCGCCACCAGGGAAGCCCCAGTATCTTTATTTCAAAGGATGCTTACTCAATCAAAAATTATTGTCCTAGAAGCTCTACCCTCATAAAAATGAAGGTCATGTAAGAAACTTAATTTTCAGGACAAGGAATCTGAGGTGTAATTCTTAGGAACAGTGAGTTTCCCCAGAGGAATGCAAATGGCACCAAGTCCTGCGGCAGAGTTCCAAGAGCCCAAAGCAGTCTTTTCCCCATTTCACAAGACATTCACTAGGCCCGGCCATCCATTCAGGGCTCATGTTTTGTGATCCCGGTGGATAAAACACTTATGACAATTGCTACACCAGAACTTCACTTCTAATGCAATAGGTACTGTATGCTGAGGTACAGAGGAGATTTAGAACTGGGGTCTAATGGCTTAAGACAGGCCAGCACTGGTCTCATAACATGCACGAAGGCAGCAACTGCAGGTCCCAGAGCATTTAGAAGATGCAGCACCGCCCCCCAACCCCACAATTTAGCTTCTGAAATAGAGCAATGACTACCATGAATTTGAAACACTCTAAGAAAGGAATTTGAGCTTCTCTTGCCCCTACCCATGCATTCCCCCTTGAGACATGTCTCCTTTGAAACCTCCTTTCCCCACTTAGAGTATTCACCTTTTCATTGTGTGGCTCTGTGGTATTTTCCCCATCAAATCTTATTTTCTGTGGTTATGTTAATGAAGGTTATAATGCCAATCCCAATGGATGCAGACAGTTTTATTAAACATACTATTTCCCTTACCCGCCAAGGTGTTAAATGATGGTTTAGAGGTTTGAGTTTATCATGCTGATCTAATTATACCAGATAGCTCTTATTGAATCTCCAGAGTAACTGGATTTGAAAACCTTTTGTGCAGATGCACAATTTTGAAGGGATTAGCAGATTAAATATCTTGTAATGTCTCATCTGCCCCAGTGAGGAATGGGCAGGGTGCATCTACCATCTGTACTCTTTTGAATCTAATGGGAAAGACGGTGCTCAGCTAGCCCACACTTAAATAGGTGAAAAGAGGGATTTCTGGCATGAACGGCACAAGCAATTTCATCTCTCTGGAGCTTTGCTTGAGAGGGTTTGCCCCATTTTCTATATTCACCTCCACATAGTTCACCTAAAATATATTTACCTCTTCAGGGACTTCCCTGGCAGTCCAGTGGTTGACACTCCACACTTCCAATGCAGGGGGCGTGGGATTGATCCCTGGTAGGGGGACTAGGATCCCACGTGCCCGCACAGTGCAGCCAAAATTTTTTTTAAATATATTTTCAAAAAAAAGATGTTTACCTCTTCAGAGTCAACCATCATGATGTTTAGTAAGCCCTCAGATGCCGTAATTATGAGGTGGTGGTGATACAGTGGGAATGGTGGTGGTGAAAGTGATGTTGGAGTTGGCAAACTTATGGGAGATATTGGTAGAGATGATGGTGGTACAGGTGGTGGCAGAGCTGATGGGAGGTTGAAGGAGTAGTAGAAGGGGTGGGGGGTAGAGGTGGAGATGGAGGAGGTGGAGGTCAAGGTAATAGAGTTATTAGAGGTGGAGATGGAGGAGGTGGAGATAAGAGGTGGTGGAGGTGGAGGTAAGAGGTGGTAGGGGTGGCGACAGAAGAGGTGGAGGTAATATGTGGTAGGGTTGGGATGGAGTAGGTGGAGGTAATAGAGGTGTTACATGTGGAGATGGAGGAGGTGGAGGTAATAGAGGTGGTAGAGGTGGAGATGGAGGAGGTGGAGGTAGTAGAGTGTTACAGGTGGAGATGGAGGCGGTGGAGGTAATAGAGGTGGTAGAGGTGGAGATGGAGGAGGTGGAGGTAAGAGGTGGTAGAGGTGGAGATGGAGGAGGTGGAGGTAGTAGAGGTGGTAGAGGTGGAAATGGAGGAGGTGGAGGTAATATAGGTGTTACAGGTGCAGATGGAGGAGATGGAGGTAATAGAGATGGTAGAGGTGGAGATGGAGGAGGAGGTAAGAGGTAGTAGAGGTGGAGATGGAGGAGGTGGAGGTAATATACATGGTAGAAGTGGAGTTGGAGGAGTGGAGGTAAAAGGTGGTAGATGTGGAGATGGAGGAGGTGGAGGTAATAGTGGTGTTAGAGGTTGAGATGGAGGAGGTGGAGGTAATGGAGGTGGTAGAGGTGGAGATGGAGGAGGTGGAGGTAATAGAGGTGTTAGAGGTGGAGATGGAGTAGGTGGAGGCAATAGAGGTGGTAGAGGTGGACATGGAGGAGGTGAAGGTAATAGAGATGTTACAGATGTAGATGGAGCAGGTGGAGGTAACAGGTGGTAGCGGTGGTAATGGAGGAGGTGGAAGTAAGAGGTGGTAGAGTTTGAGATGGAGGAGGTGGAAGAGGTGTAGATGGAGGGGGTGGAGGTAATAGAGGTTGTAGAGTTGAAAATGGAAGAGGTGGAGGTAATTGAGTTGTTAGAAGTGGAGATGGAGGAGGTGGAGGTAAAAGAGGTGGTAGGGGTGGAGATGGAGGAGGTGGAGGTAATAGAGGGGGTAGAGGTGGAGATTGAGGAGATGGAGGTAAGAGGTGGTAGAGATGGAGATGGAGGAGCTGGAAGTAATAGCTGGTAGAGGTTGAGATGCAAGAGGTGGAAGTAAGAGGTGGTAGAGGTAGAGATGAAGGAGGCGGAGGTAAGAGGTGGTAGAGGTGGAGATGGAGGAGGTGGAGGTGATAGAGGTGGTAGAGGTGGAGATGGAGGAGGTGGAGGTAAAAGATGGTAGAGGTGCTGGTGCTGCTTCTCTGCTTAGTCAAGGGGAACCCAGCAATGCTTGGCCTGGTAGATACCTCTCTACTTTTCAGAGGAAACCCAGAGAAGAGACAGCATTATCATTCTACACAAGAGAAGCCTCATCTTCTTGCCTCCTTCCTGTTCTATATGCACCAAACTTGGTGACTGTTGGACACCCCTGAGAAATGATACCAACACCCTTGAACTAAGATTCCAGAATTACCAAATCTTTAGAACCAGGTATTCAGAAACACTGAGGACACCCTCCTTCTCTCAAGCCAAAGAGCTGACCTGATTTCCACCACATCTGGTTACATACATCTTACATCCACTGCAAGGGCAACCACAGATCCTAGATTCTGTGCAGCTGGGACTTACGACTGGAACTGGGGAACAGATTGAGCTTTCCTGGAGAGAATAAAATTAACGTGATTGATTGTCATATGATGGTTACATGATAGGAACCAGAGGTGAAAGATCGAAAGTGTGTTTGCAGGCAAACTCTTTACAGTGCTTAACAAATGCTATTTGATTTTTTCAAATAAACTTTTTCTTTTGAAAAGTACAAAGGTTAAACAGAGTGTCCCCACATATCCTGCATTCAGTTTCCCCTATTGTTAGCATCTTACATTAGTGTGGTACATTTGCCACAGCTAATAAACCAGTATTGGTTCTTTGGTACATTACCATTAACTAGACTCCACACTTTAATTGGATTTTATTAGTATTTCTCTCTATATAAAACAATACGAACTTTTTACTATTGCAACATGGTAAATGCCATCACACAAGACTGCTTGAAGCTCCTGAGGTTAGCATCTGCTTTTATACATTTGTTTATATTTTTTTAGCACTTTGTATATATTAGGGACACAATAAACATGTATTGACTGCTTAGATGACTGCAATAGCCCACTGATGCCATTTTAGCACACAGTGATGCACCAAGCTCACTCAGTACAGGGATAGTTTTATACACCTGGAACATAACTAAGTAGGGAAACATGCTATTATGCAAGCTGTATGCAGGTGTATTCTCCTGACTTTTATTTTCAGAAAGACCAGGCCAGCACACGTCTATGCTGAAGACAGTGCTTGTAGCCATGATGTGAGGATTAAGACTTTCAAGGTGATCTCAGTGATAGTACAAGAGGGAAAGGCTGGAAGGTCAAGAACCATATAAATCCCTACTCATCCTGATCCTTCTCCTGGGTGACTAGACTCTCTGGGAGGCGCATGACACCCTGTCCCTTCTCCTGTCAAGGATACCTACACAAAACTGTGTCCAGCCCCTCTAGCAAAGACCTAATTCCTTGATAGTCAAGCTTCTTTTGCAAATTGAAGGTTTTCCTGAAAGTTAGCAGAGCAAATTTAGGCTACCTAGAAGGGACAAAAAGTGGGAAATCATTAGATCCAAAGCTTAATTTAGAAACTAAAAGCAGCTCCTTTTGTTTCAATAATAATAGCTAACATTTCCTAAATGCCAAGTGTTCTAAGAGGTTTATTAACTCACTTCATCCTTCAAGAACCCAAGAGTTATGTTCTCTCTTACACAGACAAAAACTTCTTCCTCTCCTTCCTTTCCATTTGTTCAAATGAGTAGATGAATCCCATCCGAAATGTATTGACACCTTTCATCCTGAAAGATAATGAAGTACTCTGCTGGTGTGTGAACCTGATTCCAGATGAAAAATATCAGCAGTTCTACCACCCTCACACTACCCTATTCCTATCTGTTCATTTCTTCTCTCTCTCTCTCTCTCTCTCATTCTCTCCCTCCTCTCTCCCTCTCCCTCACACGCATGCACACACACACACTTGCGCACACACGCTAGAAGGTGGGCTACCATGAAAATTACATACATACATACAAATTACAGCTTTCAAAGTAATTTGTTCTGCTTCCTTTAAACTTCAATAGGGAAAGAATCAGTAGGTTAACTTAAAAAAATAAAAGGTGCATTTCTTCTTATTAATCTATGTTCATGGTAAAAATAAACAACAAAAAATTACACACAGGTTTAAAGAAAGCAAAAATGACCTGTAAGCACATCCCAAAGATAACATTATTTTGTGTAGTTCCTCTAAATCTTTTTTTTTGTATGCGTATATGGTTTTCCTTAACTGAAATCACCTGTATATACACTTTGGTTCTGTTTTTTCACATAACATGGCACATTATCATTTTCCTGTGTTATAAATTGTTCAAAAATATTTTTTATGGCTACAGCAGTATATTTCATATTGTAAGTTAGGGCTAATGTTAAGTCTTCTCACCTCAGTAGCTCCCTCAGTTCCTCCGCCTCCACATATACAACCTTTAAAAAACAATTCTCACATAACAACAAAATCATACAGGACTTTTCATAAGCTTGGTTTTTTCTTCCGGGTTTGATTCCTGGCCAGATTACTTCTGCCAAAGTCTGGTCCTTTGCTATCCAAAATGCTTTAAAATTGACATCTGACCATTTTTAATGGGGAGGCATATAAACACAATGACTCTTTAACATAGGAGATTGCAACAGCACACACAAAAAAATGTTTTGAAAAATTACTTTAATTCAATCAAATGCTACCACATAAGACGATCAATATTTTAGAGATGGTAGTTTCCAAACAATTAGAGTATTAGTACTGAGCCCTTTTGTGTACTCAGCAAAACCCCACACAGCGACAATAATAAATGGTCTATGGAATACAGATTGGTATTAGATTCATAATAATATTTTCTGGTCAAATAATTATTTATTTGCTTCATGTTTTGTCAATGAGTGTAGAGTGGAGAAAATATAGACTTTGATGTAACTGAATTCCAGATCTGCCGTTCCGTAACTTCACTTTTAATAGGCAAGCTGTTTCACCTCTGAGACTCAGAGACCTCATGCACCGAATAAGGACCATGGAGCCCATTTCATTATGTCATTAGTGCTTAGAAGTAATTGAGACACTGTGTGAAGGTTCTCAGCAGTTCATGGTAGATAATGGATGCTTCATAAATGCTATTTCTCACTGCCCTTCCTTCTCCCTAAATAGTCCAGCTTACCCAACAGACATTTAGCTTAATTCCTGGTTCAGTATACACATCCTTTCCAGTCTTCCTCCTATGTATATACATAGATCTTACCATATCCGCTTGCACAGAAATGTGCTACATGTAAATGCAAATTTTACTCTATGCAAATACATATAAGACAACTTCCAGAGTAGCAGCTATTCGCATGCACGAATTGTATGCCAACCTACTCACTCTGGAGAAGGTTGGTACAGACTGGATGTGAAAGCAAGCTGGCCACAGCATCTGCTATGCTCATCAATTGCCAGGCTGGATTTGGCAGATCTTCCTAGCTGGTCTGAGAGGATACTCCCTTCTTCTTTTGTGTCCCATTGGGTCCTTCTGAGTACTGTGACAACCTTCCCAGAGAGAGAAGTGCTCTTCTTTCATCAGGCATGTCAGAATGGGACACAATTCAAACTCGCAAGTGTCAGAAAATATAGGGAACGGACTGCAGTCTAAAGAGTTGTTACTCAAGGTTGTCCCTGGGCACCACCTGGGAGTTTATTAGAAATGCAAATTCAAGGACTCCCCACAGACCTACTGAATCAGAATCTCTGGGGATAGGGCTCTTCAGGTACCCTAGTACTCAAAAAACTCTAATGTAAAGTGGAACTGCATTCATTCAACAATGTGTTTTAAGTACCTTCCTCTCTCACTTGACACCAGACATACAGGCCCCCTTGCCATACCTTGAAATCTGAAAGGTAAAGACTCAACATAATTAATTAGAACTGTTAAAATTCTTTCTGTATTTTATCAATGTTTCTGGTTGTAAATTTCAGACTATTTTCCAATTCAGTTAAAAATTCATTTGAAATGCTTGCTTTTTAGTAATAGATATTTCACTGGTGTTGAAATTAGTTTTCTCAAAAAAGGGAATCATGCATTGTTCCATGGCATCCAGTCACTTAATCTAGGACTAGCTCCCTGGAGTGCCAACGTTAGCAGCATTGGCTGGTGGGGTAGGTGACAGCTCCTGCATGGAAGGCACATGTGCACATAGCAGTTCTGCAGCAGGTTGCCATTGTGATTTCCATGACTGGCCGTAGATTTCCTGGTAAGTAGAGTCACTGAGTACCTGATCAGGAAGAACACACATGGTCCAGGATATCCGTCACTGCTAGAAACAATACGAAATGTGTGTGGATAAAAGTCTGGGGTCATGAATGAGTCCATCAAAAGTGTCTTTATAAAAAAAGTTAACATAAATGGAGCTTAAGTTAACTTTTATTTTTCCAATTTGTAATAAGATTCAAATCAAATTATATCTAGAACCCAATCACTTGTGCCTTTTGAAATGTCTTAAATGTATTTGCCTAGTGTTCATTCCTCAAAATATCATAAAACATAATTTGGCAATATCAAAGATATTCGGCTTCATTTTGTTTACAATATGAAGATAGATCTTTTTTCTTTCTAATTATAAAGCTTATACCTGCTCATGTATAAAATTCATGCAAAAAAAAAATTCATGCAAACATAAAGAAGGGGAAAAAAGTTCACGTTTACCATCTTAAGGTAATCACTTTTAACATTTTGGGGGTTATCCTTACACATGTCTCCGTATAATCACACACACACATACACACAAACAATTTTACATAACTATGATCATGCTATACCTGAGGTGGTGAACCGTATTTTTTCTCTCCTCCCTATGTCCTGGGGCCCTTTAGATCTTGGTAAATATAATTTATATATTTTAATAACTATGTAAAATTTTGTTTTATGGATTATATTATATTATAATGTATATAACTAATTCCCAATTCATAGACTGTAGAGTCCTTCTAGGTTTTCATGCTTCTAAATAATATTAGAATAAACATCCTTGAACATGGATATCTACACTTTTCTGATATCATTAGCATAAATAACTAGAAGCAAAACTGTTGATAGAAGACCACGTGCATTTAAAAGTTTGACTCCATCAGCAAACTGCCCTTCGAAAAGACTATGTCAATTTCTCTCCCATATATAGCACATGAATCTTTTTTCTTTTTTTTTGACTTTTATTTTATTTATTTTTATACAACATGTTTTTATTAGTTATCCATTTTATACATATTAGTGTATATATGTCAATCCCAATCTCCCAATTCATCACACCACTACCACCACCACCCCCGCCGCTTTCCCCCCTTGGTGTTCATATGTTAGTTCTCTACATCTGTGTCTCTATTTCTGCCCTGCAAACAGGTTCATCTGTACCATTTTCTAAGTTCCACATATATGCATTAATACACAATATTTGTTTTTCTCCTTCTGACTTACTTCACTCTGTATGACAGTCTCTAGATCCATCCACGTCTTGACAAATGACCCAATTTCATTCCTTTTTATGGCTGAGTACTATTCCATTGTATATATGTACCACATCTTCTTTATCCATTCGACTGTCGATGGGCATTTAGGTTGCTTCCATGAACTGACTATCATAAATACCAATGCAATGAACATTGGGGTGCATGTGTCTTTTTGAATCATGGTTTTCTCTGGGTATATGCCCAGTAGTGGGATTTCTGGATCATATGGTAATTCTATTTTGAGTTTTTAAGGAACCTCCATACTGTGCTCCATAGTGGCTATATCAATTTACATTCCCACCAACAGTGCAAGAGGGTTCCCTTTTCTCCACACCCTCTCCAGCATTTGTTATTTGTAGATTTTCTGATGATGCCCATTCTAACTGGTGTGAGGTGATACCTCATTGTAGTTTTGATTTGCATTTCTCTAATAATTAGTGATGTTGAGCAGCTTTTCATGTGCTTCTTGGCCATCTGTATGTCTTCTTTGTAGAAATGTCTATTTAGGTCTTCTGCCCATTTTTGGATGGGTTTGTTGGTTTTTTTGATATTGAGCTTCATGGGCTGTTTATATATTTTGGAGATTAATCCTTTGTCTGTTGATTAGTTTGCAAATATTTTCTCCCATTCTGAAGGTTGTCTTTTGGTCTTGTTTATGGTTTCCTTTGCTGTGAAAAAGCTTTGAAGTTTCATTAGGTCCCGTTTGTTTATTTTCGTTTTTATTTCCATTACTCTAGGAGGTGGATCAAAAAAGATCTAGCTGTGATTTATGTCAAAGAGTGTTCTTCCTGTGTTTTCCTCTAAGAGGTTTATAGTGTCCAGTCTTACATTTAGGTCTCTAATCCATTTTGAGTTTATTTTTGTGTATGGTATTAGGGAGTGTTCTAATTTCATTCTTCCACATGTAGCTATCCAGTTTTCCCAGCACCACTTATTGAAGAGACTATCTTTTCTCCATTGTATATCCTTGCCTCCTTTGTCATAGATTAGCTGACCATAGGTGCATGGGTTTATCTCTGGGCTTTCTATCCTGTTTCATTGATCTATATTTCTGTTTTTGTGCCAGTACTATATTGTCTTGATTACTGTAGCTTTGTAGTATAGTCTGAAGTCAGGGAGTCTGATTCCTCCAGCTCCATTTTTTTCCCTCAAGACTGCTTTGGCTATTCGGGGTCTTTTGTCTCTCCATACAAATTTTAAGATTTTTTGTTCTAGTTCTGTAAAAATTGCCATTGGTAATTTGATAGAGATTGCATTGAATCTGTAGATTGCTTTGGGTAGTACAGTCATTTTCACAGTATTGATTCTTCCAATCCAAGAACATGGTATATCTCTCCATCTGTTTGTATCATCTTTAATGTCTTTCATCAGTGTCTTATAGTTTTCTTCATACAGTTCTTTTGTCTCCCTAGGTAGGTTTATACCTAGGTATTCATTTGTTGCAATGGGAAATAGGAGTGTTTCCTTAATTTCTCTTTCAGATTTTTCATCATTAATGTCTAAGAATGCAAGAGATTACTGTGCATTAATTTTGTATCCTGCAACTTTACCAAATTCATTGATTAGCTCTCATAGTTTTCTGGTGGCATCGTTAGGATTCTCTATGTATAGTATCATGTCATCTGCAAACAGTGACAGTTTTACTTCTTCTTTTCCAATTTGTATGCCTTTTATTTCTTTTTCTTCTCTGATTGCCATGGCTAGGATTTCCAAAACTATGTTGAATAATAGTGGTGAGAGTGGACATCCTTGTCTTGTTCCTGATCTTAGAGGAAATGCTTTCAGTGTTTTACCATTGAGAATGATGTTTGCTGTGGGTTTGTCATATATGGCCTTTATTATGTTGAGGTAGGTTCCATATATGCCCACTTTCTGGAGAGTTTTTATCAAAAATTGGTGTTGAATTTTGTCAAAAGATTTTTCTGCATCTATTGAGATTGAGATAATATGGTTTTTCTCCTTCAATTTGTTAATATGGTGTATCACATTGTTTGATTTGCATATATTGAAGAATCCTTGCATCCCTGGGATAAACCCCACTTGATCATGGTGTATGATCCTTTTAATATGTTGTTGGATTCTGTTTGCTAGTATTTTGTTGAGAATTTTTGCATCTATATTCATCAGTGATATTGGTCTGTAATTTTCTGGTTTTGTAGTAGCTTTGTCTGGTTTTGGTATCAGGATGATTGTGACCTCATAGAATGAGTATGGGAGTGTTCCTTCCTCTGCAATTTTTTGGAAGAGTTTGAGAAGGATAGGTGTTAGCTCTTCTCTAAATGTTTGATAGAATTCGCCTGTGAAGCCATCTGGTCCTGGACTTTTGTTTGTTGGAAGATTTTTAATCACAGTTTCAATTTCATTGAAACTGATTTGTTTGTTCATATTTTCTATTTCTTCCTGGTTCAGTCTTGGAAGGTTATAACTTTCTAAGAATTTGTCCATTTCTTCCAGGTTGTCCATTTTATTGGCATAGAGTTGCTTGTAGTAGTCTCTTAGGATGCTTTGTATTTCTGCAGTGTCTGTTGTAACTTCTCCTTTTTTATTTCTAATTTTATTGGTATGAGTCCTCTCCCTCTTTTTCTTGATGAATCTGGCTAGTGATTTGTCAATTTTGTTTATCTTCTCAAAGAACCAGATTTTAGTTTTATTGATCTTTGCTATTGTTTTCTTTGTTTCTATTTCAATTATTTCTGCTCTGATCTTTATGATTTCTTTCCTTCTACTAACTTTGGGTTTTGTTTGTTCTTCTTTCTCTAGTTCCTTTAAGTGTAAAGTTGGATTGTTTATTGGGGATTTTTCTTGTTTCTTGAGTTACGCTTGTATTGCTATAAACTTCCCTCTTAGAACTGTTTTTGCTGCATCCTACAGGTTTTGGATCGTCATGTTTTCATTGTCATTTGTCTCTAGGTATTTTTTGATTTCCTCTTTGATTTCTTCTGTGATCTCTTGGTTATTTAGTAATGTATTGTTTAGCCTCCATGTGTCTGTGTTTTTTACGTTTTTTTCCCTGTAATTGATTTCTAATCTTATAGTGTTGTGGTCAGAAAAGATGCTTGATATGATTTCAATTTTCTTAAATTTACTGAGGCTTGATTTGTGACCCAAGATGTGATCTATCCTGGAGAATGTTCCATGTGCACTTGAGAAGAAAGTGTAATCTGCTCTTTTTGGATGGAATGTCCTATAAATATCAATTAAATCTATCTGGTCTATTGTGTCATTTAAAGCTTGTGTTTCCTTATGAATTTTCTGTTTGGATGATCTGTCCATTGGTGTAAGTGAGGAGTTAAAGTCCCCCATTATTACTATGTTACTGTTGATTTCCTCTCTTATAGCTGTTAGCAGTTGCCTTATGTATTGTGGTGCTCCTATGTTGGGTGAATATATAGTTATAATTGTTATATCTTCTTCTTGGATTGATCCCTTGATCATCATGTAGTGTCCTTCTTTGTCTCTTGTAACATTCTTTATTTTAAAATCTATTTTATCTGATATGAGTATTGCTACTCCAGCTTTCTTTTGATTTCCATTTGCATGGAATATCTTTTTCCATCCCCTCACTTTCAGTCTGTATGTGTCCCTAGGTCTGAAGTGGGTCTCTTGTAGACAGCATATATATATGGGTCTTGTTTTTGTATCCATTCAGTGAACCTTTGTCTTTTGGTTGGAGCTTAACCCATTCACATTTAAGGTAATTATCGATATGTATGTTCCTATGACCATTTTCTTGATTGTTTTGAGTTTGGGTTTTTTTGGGTTTTTTGTTTTTAAATATTTTTTTTATTTTGCCTTTTGTCAAAAAGAATTTTTTAGGTTTTACATATTCAAATTTAGCAATCTCTTCATGGCTATTGGTTTTTTTTAACATCTTTATTGCAGTATAATTGCTTTACAATGGTGTGTTAGTTTCTGCTTTATAACAAAGTGAATCAGCTATACATATACATATATCCCCATATCTCTTCCCTCTTGCATCATCCTCCCTCCCACCCTCCCTATCCCACCCCTCTAGGTGGTCACAAAGCACCTAGCTGATCTCCCTGTGCTATGCGGCTGCTTCCCACTAGCTATCTATTTTACATTTGGTAGGGTATATATATATGTGCATGCCACTCTCTCACTTTGAGTTTGTTTTTGTAGGTCCTTTTCTTCTCTTGTGTTTCCCACTTAGAGAAGTTCCTTAACATTCGTTGTAGAGCTGGTTTGGTGGTGCTGAATTCTCTTAGCTTTTGCTTGTCTGTAAAGCTTTTGATTTCTCCATCGAATCTGAATGAGATCCTTGCCACGTAGAGTAATCATGGTTGTAGGTTCTTCCCTTTCATCACTTTAAATATATCATGTCACTGCCTTCTGGCTTGTAGAGTTTCTGCTGAGAAATCAGCTGTTAACCTTATGGGAATTCCCCTGTATGTTATTTGTTGTTTTTCCTTTGCTGCTTTCAATAATTTTTGTCATTAATTTTTGTCAATTTGATTATTATGTGTCTTGGTGTGTTTCTCCTTGGGTTTATCCTGCCTGGGACTCTCTGTGCATCCTGGACTTGGGTAGCTATTTCCTTTCCCATGTTAGGGAAGTTTTCAACTGTAATCTCCTCAAAGATTTTCACGGGTCCTTTCTCTCTCTCTTCTCCTTCTGGGACTCCTATAATGGAAATGTTGTTGTGTTTAATGTTGTCCCAGAGGTCTCTTAGGCTGTCTTCATTTCTTTTCATTCTTTTATCTTTATTCTGTTCTGCGGCAGTGAATTCCACCATTCTGTCTTCCAGGTCACTTATCTGTTCTTCTGCCTCAGTTACTCTGCTATTGATTCCTTCTAGTGTATTTTTCATTTCAGTTATTGTATTGTTCATCTCTGTTTGTTTGTTCTTTAATTCTTCTAGGTCTTTGTTAAATATTTCTTAAATCTTCTCGATCTTTGCCTCCATTCTTTTTCCAAGGTCCTGGATCATCTTCACTATCATTATTCTGAATTCTTTTTCTGGAAGGTTTCCTATCTCCACTTCATTTAATTGTTTTTCTGGGGTTTTATCTTGTTCCTTCGTCTTGTACATAGCCCTCTGCCTTTTCATATTGTCTGTCTTTCTGTGAATGTGTTTTTTTTTCCACAGGATGCAGGATTGTAGTTCTTCTTGCTTCTGCTGTCTGCCCTCTGATAGATGAGGCTATCTTAGAGGCTTGTGCAAGTTTCCTGATGGGAGGGACTGGTGGTGGGTAGAGCTGGGGGTTGCTCTGGTGGGCAGAGCTCAGTAAAACTTTAATCCTCTGGTCTGCTGATGGGTGGGGCTGGGTTCCCTCCCTGTTGGTGTTTGGCCTGAGGCGGCCCACACTGGAGCCTCCCGGGCTCTTTGGTAGGGCTAATGGCGGACTCTGGGAGGGCTCACACCAAGGAGTACTTCTCAGAACTTCTGCAGCCAGTGTCCTTGTCCTCATGGTGAGCCACAGCTACCCCCTGCCTCTGCAGGAGACCCTCCAACACTAGCAGGTAAGTCTGGTTCAGTCACTGCTGAACCAGACCTACCTGCTGGGGTCACTGCTCCTTCCTCTGGGGTCCTGATGCACACACTACTTTGTGTGTGCCCTTCAAGAGTGGAGTCTCTGTTTCCCCTAATCCTGTCAAAGTCCTGCAATAAATCCCGCTAGTCTGATTCTGTAGGAATTCCTCCTCCCCTTGCTGGACCTCCAGGTTGGGAAGCCTGACGTGGGGCTCAGAACCTTCACTCCAGTGGGTGGACTTCTGTGGTATAAGTGTTCTCCAGTTTGTGAGTCACCCACTCAGCAGTTATGGGATTTGATTTTATTGTGATTGCACCCCTCCTACTGTCTCATTGTGGCTTCTCCTTTGTCTTTGGATGTGGGGTATCTTTTTTGGTGAATTCCAGTGTCTTACTGTCAATGATTGTTCAGCAGTTAGTTTTGATTCTGGTGCTCTCATCAAGAGGGAGTGAGCTCACATCCTTCTACTCCACCATCTTGAACCCTAGCACATGAATCTTATTTTCCTATATTCCAGCCAAGAGAGTGTCTCTCTTTTTAATCTTTGCCAGTCTGATAAACAAAAATCAACATCTCATTTTTATTTCTATTTCTCTCATTACAAGTGAAGCTAAAAAAATTGAGTTCAGAATACATGAAAATTAATTGAATATCTCAGGACCCCTCTAGTTAGCATTTGAGTTAATTGGACCATACTGTATCCAAGGAATTTTTAAGTTACAAGCTTGGAAACGACACTACTTTGAACCTCTTTAGGAGAAAAACACATAGCGTGTTTCTCTTAAAAGAAACAGATAAGAATAATTTAAACACATCAGAGCATACGGCTTCAGGCATCTTGTCATTTCTTAAGATATTTATAATCTTGAAAAAAAAGTATTTGGGGAAAAGTCATCCTTTCCAATGTGGTTCTATCATTATAAATATATGCCAAACATGATTTCTAAAGCAGATGGGGAAAAGAATTAATAGTTAGGAAGTCTGGGTTCTGTCTAGGTTTTGACACCAACCAACTTGGTGACCTTATAAAATTGACTTCACCCCTATAGGCCTCAGTTTCCTCCTCCAAAAAAATGAAATGGGTTCCTTGAGGTCTTAACAGCCTAAGATGCGATGATGATCTGCATTCTAATGACAGTAGCTTTTCCAGGCTCCTTATTGACAGAGATACCCAACCCTGGCACTAATTAACACTAGCTCCCCATCTTGAACATGACAATAGATGTTGAGCTTAGATCTTGGTCAAATGCAAACAGTCCATTTTTCTTTTAGCAACATTTAATTATCTAGACAATCTAGAGAAATAGATCTTTTATCTATGCATCTGAGAGTGCATGTGTGTGTGTTTCCATTCATTCATTTCTCAAACACTCGTTGAGTATCTACCATCTTGCAGGCTAGTGCTAGAATGAACTAGACAAAAATTTCCTTCTTCAAGGAACTAATCATCTAATGGGGAAATGGACAAATAAGCAAGCAGGTGTTATCTGGAAGAAAATTTGAAGTTGTGCTAAAATAACATGATTTCTTTCTCAAAATTCACATTTGAATGAGATGGCATTTCCCTTTTCCTCCATTTCACTACACAGATGAAAATGATGAAAGGTTTGAGCACACATAAAATGTCTTTAGGGAAAAAAAAAGAAAAATTGGGGCCTCTTTTAGAATTAAGGTATCCACTTTGAATGACAGATCCTAACATTTCCTCTTATTTTTGATTGCTCAGATGTGAACAGCCTAGGAAGCATTTACCATATGTCAAATCCAAAGATGGTTGTTTGGTCCTAACAAGTTAGAGAAGGACCAGATGCAGTATAGGACCTGCCCACGGAGGCAGAACAGGTCTGGGGGGGTAGAGCCCATCCAGAGGAGTTTCATGTAGGCAGGCAAAGCACCAAGTTCACAGGTACCAAAACCCAGTTGCAGTTGACGCTAATGGCCAGCTTTCTGGGTTCCAGCAGATAGGCAGAGGCTAACATTTCGGAACCCAGAGTAGATGATATCAGCATCCCAGGAGGGTGGCATTTGGCAACTGAGAAGTCATAACAGGGACCCAGCTACAAGCCTGGGATTGAGCTGAACTTTAAGCTGCTGGGAAGGAAATTAGAAACTGTCTAGAAAAAGAAGGTTGTAAAAGGCCATTGGTAACAGAAAACAGAGACCAGAGGAGAAACTCGGTTTTATGACCTAGTCCAGTAGTTCTCAACTTCAGCACTCATTCAAGTCACCTGGAGGGCTTGTTAAAGTTCACATTGTGGGACGACACCCCCAGAGGGTCTGATTCAGTAGGTTGGAGCCAAGAATCTGCTTTGTAAACAAGTTCCCAGGTGATGCTGATGCTTCTGGTCCAGGCCACAGACCACACTTTGAGAACCACTGACAGAACAAACCAAGAACTTACGCAAGGCTCAGCGACTCAGGCACAGAAACCTTATTTTCCAAATAGGAGGTCTGAAAGGAAGGGGAGTACTGTGGAGGCTGTGATTTTAACCGGAGCTGAGTTCTGATCTGGTGAGCAGAGAGTGATTGGGACAGCAAGGTGAATATTCACAGGGTAGATGGGGGCAGTGTGACCAAAGCTGAAAAAGTGCTTGGTTCAAGAATAGCCACCATGGATGGGGGTTTGGGGGATACCCATGATCCCAGCCGTGGGGAGCAGGAAGAAACAAAGGCACCAATTAGACAGGACCTGGCCTCACTTTCCTCAAGGACTCATCACCGTCTCCCTGAACCAAGGTCTGTTGCTGCCTGTGAACATGTGCTCTTCTTCATGTCTACTTGAAGAGAACTTCTATATCTAAATTCTGCTCAAAATATTTGCTTTAACCCTTTGAAATTGCCAATATTTAATAGCTTTTGCTTACACACACACAAAAAAATGGCAATTTCATGAGGTTCAACCTAATATAAACTAGAATATGAACTGAAAATAAATGCAAAACTCTTTATGCTTAACTCAGATCTTTTTTAAAAAAAATTTAAATGAGGAATCAACTCTTAGGTTTCCCATATTTAGATTTAAGCACTTTGAGAATTTTTCTGCTGTAAATTTTCCATCTTTGAAACTGCTTTCACGGAGCTGGACCTGACTCTGATCTGCTGCCCCCTGCTGTCAGCCAGGGAAGCAACCTGACTTTAACTGTATTTGGGAGGTTAGAGGTATTCTTCAAAGAAAAATTCAGGATTTCTAAACATGCCATTTAGGATTATCCCTTGTTTCGAATAATCCTTGCCACCTCTTTTCTCCATTACAAGACTGTTGAGACTTGATGGGATAAGTCATTATCATATGAGCCCTGCCAGCGTGACATACTTCCCTTTGGGATACAACTTAGAGTCAGAAAAGAAGGATCGAATTACAGCTGGACTCTCAATAACTCGCACTAATGGCAGGGACACCTGCTTCCAGATTTCAGACTTCAGGCTAAAGAGGATGTAGTGAAGGGTAACAGAATAAAGGGACTTCGAGCTTGGATCTTAGTGATTTTGCTGGAGTGTGTTTGCATTTAATTACCTTCAACAAAAACTGGGGCTTATGCTCTGGTGATTTTGTTCCCCATATGATGAAAAACAAACTTGGTTCACAAGATCCAGCCCACAGCTGCACTGTCTCTACTCAAGGGCTACTTTTGCTTTTTAGTGTCCAATCGGTTGTGGATTGATGCTTTTATAAACACGATAGAGATGAATTACTCAGATAAATAAAATGAAAACAAAAAGTCATGCAGAATGTAAGCCTAAGTTTTTTACTATTAGGTTAAACAAATATAAAATGACTTTATGAAATTGCTATACAAAATTTCTAAACGCGTACTTTCAATTTCTATACCTATCTCATCGCAGTATGGTAGCGGACAGTTCACAGGTCTGCACAGCACACTTTGTGTAACACAGGGTAGCCCCTGCCTACCTCTCCCTGTCACACTGGCCTGCTTCCCCTTCTTGGAACGTGCCACCCTCCTTGCCCTGGCTGGCTTGTCCCCTCCATCCAGAAGTTTCCCCAACCTCTCTGTGCCTAATTAACTAGAAGCACCCATCGGATTGCAAGTCACATGTCTGTCTATCCTGATGTCCTAGACTTGGTCAGAGCCCCTACTCTGGGCTCTCATTGTACCACACACCTCTCCTCATCACGCTTATCACCATTTAGAAAAACACGACTCCCTCACTAAGCCATAAACTCCATGAATGGAGTGCTGTCATCAGCCTTGTTCACTGAGGATCCCAAATGCCCAGCACAGTGACTGAGACATAGTAGATGTTCAATAAATACTTGTTCAATTTATAGATAATTAAAATATAACTTGAGTTCGTCTCATTCAAATCCCCATTTTACAAATGAGAAAAATGAGCTACAGAGAGTTTAAGCAATTTGCCCAAAATTTCCAAAGACATATATATATATTTAAAACTATTTCAGATCCGTCAGGTTCCACACCACTGCTTTTTTATGACACATTCTAAAATGGGACATTACATAGACATTATGAAAGCTGTTTTGGATGATAGCATTTCTATGTGTTGAAGCCTAGCTTTCAATTCTATGTCATTTCCAAAACTATCTGGAAAATTTGCACAAACAAAATTTTATTTTATAATCCATGTATTCATTCCACAGATATTTACTGAATACCTACTATGTGCCAGGCACTACTCTAAGTGCTGTAGAAGTAGCAACAAATGAGAAAGCCCAGGCTCTGCTGAGTCTCAGTTTAGAAAAATACCCATAATTGTTGATAAGTCCTATGAAGAGAATATGCACAAGACAAAGGGATAGAAAGTGATGGAGGTACTATTTTTGATTAATGTAATCAGGGGGCCACTCTAAGGAGGTGACACTTGAGTTGAGACCTGAACATGAAATGAAGCCACAAGGGTCTGGTGGCAGGCAAAGGGGACAGCAACTGCAAAGCCTTGGGTTGGGAACAAGTCTAGTTTTGTTCCAGGACCCGGAAGTGTGACCAGGGCACACGGTGAAAGAGCAGGAGAGGTTGTCAAGATGGGAAAGATAAATGGTGGCCAATTGTGATTAGCCTTTTCAAAAGACCACTTGGATTGTTAAGGAGAATACGGAGGGCGTTGTGAGGGCAGCATGACAGGTGGAAGAGGACGTCAGCCAGGATTCTAGTTCAGCAGTCCAGGTGAAAGATGACAGCAGGGTGGCAGCAGCGGTGGTGGTGAGAAGTAGACTCAAGATTTATTTTGAAGGTAGAGTTGAAAAAACTTGCTGACAGATTGGATGTTGGAGGTGAGAGAAAGAGGGGACTCAGGATAATTCCAAGATTTTAGACCTGAGAGACAGAATGAATACTAGTGCCCGAAATAGGGATGTTGGAAGACTTAGGAGGAGCATGTGGAGGGTGGGGATTGGTTTGAAATCAAGAGTAAAGGTGTGTGTGGGGGGGTAAATGACACATAGTATAGACCACAGAGAGAAAATACTTTTCAGTAGAATCCATCAGAAACCTCATCATGCTTACATTTTCTTTAATAACTTTATCTGTGCTTATATTTTATGCTATAATATTTTAATTATTATGTAAGAGAGGAGTAGCCAGAGTTAGATAGAATAATAAAATCAAGTAATTGAAATGTTAACACTTTTACAGAATATTCTTATAGATTTTTCATTTGTTTCTGTCTGACCTAAAATCAAGATAATTTTCCTAAATTTAGAGATAGTGAGGATAGTGAGTTAATATTTCTCCTTGAAAATATGTAGCACCATGTTCAAGATTATTTATTATAGCAATGATTATAATGGTGAAAATTAGATAATAGTTACTAATAAGATACTAGATAACTAAATTAAGGTATACACTTGCAACTGAATATTATGCAGATATAATAAAAATGAAGAAATTCTCTATGTACTGATATAGAAGAACCTTTAAGATGTATTAAATGGTAAAGCAAGGTACAAAATAATTGGCATAGTATGTTACCTCTTGTCATTAAAAGGGTGGGAAAATAAAAATATGTATAGTATCTGTGTTTGCTTGTATAGGCATAGAGAAACTCTGGGAGGATACATAAGAAACTAATCACAGTGTTACTTATGGATGGGGTGCTGGGGATGGATGAATTAGGGAGACGGGGGATAGGAGTGTGAGGAAGATTTTCTATTAGATATCTTCTTTAATTTTTTTATTTTTGAGCCATGTAACACCTGTTCAAAAAGTTAAAGAAAGAAACATAACACTAGGCAGAGTTCAAAGAATGACCACCACTATTATTGAAAACACACTGCTGCCTGCGAAACCTTTTTTAAGCAAGTCACTTCCTCTGGCCTCTGAGCATCCCCCCACCCACCCCCCAGGAAAGGGGAAGATGAATGTCTAATGAGAACTCTTCCCTCTACTGCACTTTCCAATCTTACCTTCTCAGATTCTGCGCAGAGTCTTCCAGCTTGATTTAAGAAAGAGCCAGAATGGCTGGCTTCTAAGATGAAAGTGATAAGTCATCTTATTATATTTGCTTGATTGCTTTCTTCTTACTCTGCCAAGTTCAGGGCTTTACAGCCCTTTTTCTTTCATTCATTTATTCAATAAATATTGATTGAGCACCTCCTATGTGCATTATACTACACTATATCCTGAAATACAAAGATTAATCTAATTTTTTTATTGACCCTCTTAATATATTTAAAGTATAAGGCAGCAGGAAATAAGATCCTCTTTGCAGGTGGGGGTATTTCCATGGTCCTAAGAGATTGAATCACTGTCCTGAAATCACAAGTACTTAATAAGAACGGGATATGCATTTGCCACCTGGGTCTAGGAGGCAAAATCCACTTGCTTCCATTTTTTTTCTAAGTGATAATAAGGATTAAATTTCACTTTGGGGGAAGGTAAGACAGCTTGTCTCTTTTCTTACAGTGAGTGCCTGTCTACTGTGGTAAGAGGACAAAGTACATTGTTTCAGCTTTTGCACTTAGGTTTGGAAACATTAATTCACTCATTCATTTACTCATTTTTTCATCCCAAAGACATTGATCCCATCCCAGGGGCTAGGCATAACGGTAGATGCTGAGGGCGGTATGAAGATGACTCAGATTTTTGTTTGTTTTGTTTTGTTGTTTTTGTTTTTGTTATTTTTTTTCACACCCACACACTGTACTTTATTTTTACAAGAGATAAATAAACTGACACCAATCATTGTAAATGGATGACCACAACAAAAGCAACAATGATTGCAATTACCAAACATGAAACACACTCATACTATATCATAATATTGACATTCAGTCCAGTAATCCTCCACTGTAACAGCTCCTTTACTTTGCAGTGAAAATTGATTTGTATATTTTTTGCCTCTGAGTCCTTGTGGGATTTTTTTTTAATTCAAACGGAAAGTCACAAAAATTATAATCATCCTCATCAGTTCACTCAGTCCCATGTAATTATTTTTTTTTCATCTTGATCTTTTGTTAGCACTTTTATGAATTCATCAGTTTTCCATCAGAGTTCTGAAAAGGCTTATTCATTCAGTTCAGCAGTATAGTCAGTTACCAGAAACCTGTACTTGTCAGTCTTTTCCATGAATTCCTTGAAGATGAAACCCTTTTATAGGAACATTTTTGCAAAAGCATCAGAGTATACCCAGAACTGTCCGTAAATGACAAAAGACTTTAAAATGACCACGGTTAAAGATTTGATGGAAGTTCATAATAATGCAGTTGACAAGGAAATTTAGTTATTTCTGAGATATACATTTTAAAGTAATAACTAGAATTATGACTTATAACGTTTATACCAGAACATATAAGATTTTTAGAAATTTCATGTAATGTCTGAAACATTTATATTAACCTATTTCCATACAAATAACCCAAAGAAAGTTTAGTATTAGTTGTTTTGTTTGTTTGTTTGTTTATACTGCAGGTTCTTATTAGTCATCAATTTTATACACATCAGTGTATACATGAAGATGACTCAGAGTTAGGCCCTGTCTCAGGAAGGTAACATCTAGTTGGGGAGTAACAACATGGTCATAATTACCTATAATACACATAATACATGGCAGAAATGATCAGTACCTTAGGAGAGGTTCAGAGAAAGTGTTCTGAAGAGACAGGTATCAGCTGAGCTGCCAAGGCAACAAGGAATACTTCATTGCAGAGTCCCAGACCGAGGTCGCTCTGCTAGAGTCTGGGTCAGACCTACCCCAGATAAAATTGAAGCCTGTGAAAACCTCCTAGTATGAGAGAAGCTTCTGTACCCAATGCTCCCAATGTGGTGGCCAAAGGATATCTGTCAATTATATACCTTAGTTTCTATGTCTTTGACATACTTTGATGGCTCTGATGATAGTTTTGATATTCACTGTGTACTTGAACAGGATGTCACCTGATTAGAAATAAATATAGCCCCACCTTGTCCTGCACGTAAACAAGGTCAATAACCCCATTAGTCCAGTCACATAGATGAAAAACAGCTAAAACTTTATTTAAAATAACAGCCAACACTTTTAAAATACTTACTGTGCTTGCCTACTTTATAAGCATTGCTTCTTTTAATCCTTACACCAAACTTACAAGTTAAACACTATTATTACTGTGCCCATTGTACAGATAGGGAAACGGTGGCTTAAAGATGTTGTTATCTATAGTCCCACAGTTACTAAGTGGTAGAACTAGGAGTGGAATCCAGATCTGTCTGATTCCAAACCCATGACCTTAACCACTATGCTACTGGTTTTCAAACTTTAGCTCGCACCAGAACCACCTGGAGGGCTTGTTAAAACACAGCTTGATGGCTCCACCCCTAGAGTTTCTGATTCAGTGGGTTGTGAGTAGGGTCCAAGAATTTACATTTCTAACAGGTTCCCGGGAGATGCCGATGCTGCTGTTGCAGGTGCTGCACTTGAGAACCACTGTAATCTGCTACTCTCCTACCAATGGTAGTTTTCCCAATGCTCTGTGGAGGAACATGAATCCAGTCTCACTGGATAAATATTTATGCCAATTTTCCCTTTATTGGAATAATCAAGAATTCACCTGAAGTCTTTGAACAGACTAATTCACAGAGAATTTAAAGTAAGTAACCAATATATTAAAGTTCCTAATCAAATTTTCCTGTGAAATGAATATGGAATTATTTTTCATAAAGGGCAAGGTTGATCTTCCTACATGAATGAAGATTTTTAAATTAGTTGAATGGCATTCTGATCACCAGCTTAAAATAGTTTTAGTCAATATTTTGTCCTTCAAACAGAGATATGATATGAGAAGTCAAAGTAGGAAAACTCTCAAATCCTAAAGGCAGCACTGAACAAGCAAGAGGAGATATTATCTGGGCACATCTAAATAAAAGAAAAGGTATTTGTCTTATAGCCCACTGTTGTCTCTTCTTACAGCACCTTGTGCTTCTCCTTGATGGAATTTATCACACTTGAAAATATTTGTATACTAGCTCTCATTGCTTCTAAATTGCAAGGATCACATCTGTCTTGTTTACCACTGTCTCCTCAGCCTGGTACAGTGCCTGGCAACATTTGTTGACTGGCTGACTTACTGCTCTCTAATCCATAATCTTACAGGCAACAAATCATAGTCACAGCATTTACAAACTTGCCTAGCCAGCTCCAGAGAGAACTTTTTACAGAATATACAGTAAATAGGTGTATATTGCAAGGAGTAGAGGAGAAAGAATTATGTGAATGCTCCATAAATCAGAAGCAACATGCTTTTGTTGCCCATTGCAAAACCTTTTCCTGAAGCACTTCTCTGAGATGGCTTCTTCCTGTTAAACGATTTCTGGCCTAGAATATAAAGAAAACACACGTTGATTGAGGAAAGTTACAGTTTAATGAGGCAAAAAATAAAAACCTCCTATGAATCCAGTCCAGCTGTGTGGGTATTTCCTGCCAAAAGATGTAGGAGTTGGAGTAGTAGGGGATGTGGCTGAATGTGAATGGATGTTAGAGGCCCAGATGGTTACAAGCTATATCAGGAAGAACCAGTGACTGTGTTCACTGCCATATGCTCCAGATGACACAGTCGCTGTTCCTACCCTTGTGTACCAAGGGTGAGAATGCTGACTGAGTCATCCCTCTCAGAGTCTTGGATCACATATGTCTCTCTTCACTCCCATTGTGCTTGTGATGATACTTCATGGGATTCGAAGTACTGGAAGAATAGTCATAAAGATTGAGGGCATAGACAGGAAAAACTTTAGACGGACTCTAAGCAAGTAATTGAGCAGAACACATTTGTAATTTAGTTCAAATATGAGTTGCCAGCATCAGAGAGTTGAGTACCACCAGTGCAGACTGAGATCATAAGTAAAAGTCTCCAATCTGCTAGTTCCTTAAGCTCATATCCAATTGACATGATGGCATTTGTTGGATTATGCTCTAGTGTGATGCTACTGGCCAATGTGGACAGACACAGTGAGAAACAACCTAATAGAATGCGTTCATTAGCATGCCTCCCTTAAAGATATTTTTTTAAGACATTACTTGTTATATTATCTAGTACCCTCTCGAATTCCCTAGGAGGGAAGAGATTTCTTTTTAGAAGAGCTGTATGTGTCCAGAGCAACTGGTTTGTTTCCTGTCTTAAAGAAACTAGAAATTATGCACCTGGTTAGGATTCAGTGTTCCTGGTTAGTAATAAGTGTCTTAGGAAAATGAAGCTCATGGTATTCATTTTTGTACCAGACTTACTTTTGACTCTATATTATGCAACACTGAGTCTATATACATATATTGTGTATTTTCTTTCTCAATTTTATTAGTTTTGAAAGCTAACATATTTGTTTATGTAGCAAGGTGCAAATAAGTTTATTCCAAAATACTTTCTGAGCGTCTACTAAGTGTGAAGAACTCTCTGAGGTGATGGAGATTTCATGGTGAACAAAACTGATGTGGTTTTGCTCACCATTAAATGTGAACAAAAATGTACTCATGGAACTTAACTTTGTGAAGACATGAAAAGTTGATTAAGGCATTTAGAAAATAGATACATAGCCTCGCAATGATCGTGGGCAAATTACTTAACCCTTTCAAGTCTGTCTCCTTTTTATTAAACTTGGGCAGAATAATACCTTCATTTTGAAAGATTTTTGTGAGGATTAAATTAGACCAAACATGTAATGTATACCTGTCCCATAACAGGTCCTCCATTAATGCCTTTCTCTTTTCCCATATAAAACCATGATATGTTTTTTCTAAACGCTTGTGACCTAAGCTTTGCTTTAGAAAAAATGGATGTTTCAGGTTCTCTGTTAAAGATAGGGGAATGGATGTTTAAACACAAATTTCGTTTTATTAAGGACCCAACCTAAGTCAAAAGGAAGTTGAAAAGGGAAAGGGGGAGCGTAAGTGAGTTTCCCTCTAAAAAGAAAAGGATTAAGAAAGAAGAGCCATCTGAAGGAGAGAGAACTGGTTCTGATTAGGAGTAGAGAGATGACAGACAACCATAACAGAGGTTCTTCCCAGAGCAGAAGCTTGACACTCCCTCTTTCCTATTTAGTATGTTTTGGCTCCAGAGAGTATATTTGGGAGCAGGGAACCTACAAGGGTAGTTCCTTATTCTTTTTTCTAATGGACATCTTGTCAGGTCTCTCTCTAGAGCTAAGAAAGACAAACAATTCTAACATTTAAATATTTTAAGGAAGTTACACTTCACTATTTTATGGAAGTTATTTGCTGTTTCTTTTTTTTTTTTTTTTTCATTTCAAAGGTAGTTGAGTGAAAGCCCTTGCTAAGCTTATCTTCCCATTCATCACAGAAATACGATGCACGTATGTCCTGACCATAAACTACTCACCCAGTAGCAGCCTATCTTATTTGCAGACAAACTACTCAAAAGGAAATAAACATTCTCCTAAATGCTGACCGTGTAATTTATACATGTAAGCAGCATAGAGCCTGAGTTCCATCAAGTGTTGACTCAAGGGTGCCTGTGAAGGATCCCTGTAATCACTCACCAAAATAGACCTCTCCCTTAACAAGGAGTAGTTCTGGCTGGGAAAGGTTTTCACGAGCTAAAAACTATATCCCTTTAGCTCATGCTTATCACGTACCTAGAGGGAGTCAGCTTGCTGTAGTAGTGGAAGTTCTTCAGCTTCAGAGATAAACAAACCCAGATGAAATCCCACCTTGCCACTTTAACCTTCAGCATTATTAAAGGAAGCATTAGGACCTACTTTTCTGGGCTGTGTTAAGAATTCTATTTGACCTTCAACGTAAAGAGTTTGACAGAGTGTCTTGTTACTTCCCTGAGCTTGCCTCTCCCTCTGTGCTGGTAACTGTGGTGTACACAAAAGACAATCCAGGATAGATGGATGTGAAGTCACAAGAATATAGAATGAGATGGTACTTGTTCAAGTCCTGGTATCTGTGGAATGTGCTTCCAAGCCCACGGCTGGGCTTAAGCTGGCCTGAAATACATGGTATGTTAAGAGAATTCAGTAGAACTTGAAGACTGGAAGAATTCTCAAATGTTTTCACTTCATAGGACCCCTTTTCTTCTCTACCATCTGTGGATGTCTCATGCAGTACACACAAATATACGCCAATTGTAGCATAGTGCTTGTATCACTTAAAAATGGTGATATCTTTTGCCCAAGAGATGAGACAAAAGGAAGAAAAAAAAAAAAAAAAAAAGGAAACTAATGTCTATCAAATGCCCACACTGTTGACTCCCTTTGCTGAGTTCTTTCACACAGCACTGTGAAGTGGGTATCATTATTCCCATTTTAATACATGAGAACAGAGAAGCTCAGAAAGGCAACTTTACCCAAAGTGACACCCTCATAAGTGAGAGTGCTGATATTTAAACCTAGGCTTTCTGCCTCTTGGTCCAGAGGGAGGTAGAAAGGAACTTTTACTAATGAATCCGTTCAATGACACTGATAAGCTGCTGTGCCATGTTGGCTTCAGGGCTTTTCCTGTCAAGGCATCCAGCGCAGTATGGAAGAAAGGGCACAGGCTTGGGGGTCAGATGTGCCTGTGTCCAAATCCTGGCACTCACCCTTCCACCAGCTATGTGGCCTGTTTAACAACAGGAAATTGTCCACATATGGCTACTTCTGCCCAAGGAGGAAATAAACTGCAAAGGAAATTCTGAAGTACCACTAAGTGGAACCTGGTGGTAGTAGAGGGGCACGGCTAAGACTGTGGCCCCAGTATTAGACCGACTTGACTTCTAATCACAGCTCTAATGAGAGACAATAAAACATAGTAGTTAAAAATACAGACCCGGAGGTCAGACTCTTGGCTGCTGTCCCAGCTCTGACACTGACTAGCTCTTTCTGCTTACCTCTATTTGTCTCAGTTTCTTCATCTGTACAATGGGTATAATAAAAGTATACACCTAAAGAGTTGTTGTGACCTAGGTACTGTTGAAATATATGTAAAGTATTCAGCACAGTGCCTGGTACATTTTAGATGCTTAAAAAGTGATTACTATTATTACTACTACTACTATTACTAGGTACCTGTCTTTGGGCAAGTTATTCTTTCTGAGCTACAAGTACCTCTTATCTAAAATGAGGGTATAAGCATATCCACTTCAAAGAAGTGTTTGTGAGAATTCAACTGGAAACTATAACACGCTTAATACCATTTTGATAGTTATTTTAATTAGCTAGATGCTCTGATGTTCATCTCTTCTTTGGACCATGCCACACTTCAAATAAGTTTATAGTTCTGAAGAGTTTCCCAAGAAGTAGAAATTGCTGTGTTCATTGTTAAACATCAAGTAAAGAGCTGTTTTATTTTTGGAGGCACCAAAGTGAAGAGCACATCTAATGCACACAGCCATCTTCTTCAGAGGTGATTCTATAACACTCTTCCTGTGTCTCCTTCATTCTCATATTGTTCAGGAAATTGTTTAACTCAGAAAGTCAGAAAATGCTTTCCACCCTCCTCAAGGCTGAACACGTAATCACTATATTTCCACATAAAAACATCACTGCAATTTTCAGCTTTTTCCAATAATCTTCAAAACTTAGGGGACTTTTCTGCATATCTCTCAGCACTAAGTTAATTTGTGTTGGTTTCAATATCACTGAACAAGAATGTACTAGTCCTTCCTTAAGGCAGCTTTGATTAAAGTTATAGTTTCTTCTCTTTAATTTTATATAACCTCTATGCCAGTTGGGTCTCCCTGAATCTTAGGATCAAAATAAGATTGACTCAAAGCACTCCTGCACTATGAAATTCAGTGCCTCTCCATCCCAGCAACACTTCACAGGATTTCTGCAAATTTGGGGGACACTAAGTGTTCTGGCTCTGAGCTCCTGCTCCTGCTTTATCAGAGAGATTTTTAAAAATTCATTCAACCTACTCTATGTCAGGCACTGTTCTGGGCTCTTCATATGTGGTACAAAGTGAAACATACAAGTCACTTCTCTGTTTTCTCTCCTTCTTCCATACCTTGTCAGTATGAATGTGGAACATGTGGAACATCTATTCCTCAATTACAAGCAAAAAAGTTGCATCTTACAGAAGGTATCTGGGTCTCCAGCAGATATCACTGGAAGTTTGGGGATGTAACTTGAAGGGGAAGGAGGTAGAAGATAGGACTAAATTGCCACCAAATTTTTTTTTAGTTATGCAGTTTTTTTAGACAATCTTCTTTCTCTCCTTTCTCCCTATTTCAAATTCCTACTATGTTTTAATCCAAAGTAAATGTGATTTCCACCACCTCCACAAAGGGATTTGCAGAAAATATGAAAAGAGCCCATGGATGAGCCATAAACTCATAATAGCCTTTGCCTTGGCTACTACAGCGAGATCAACGGGTTTTTAATTATCACGGGTAAGGATGCCATTAAATTCTTAGCCAGAAGCCAAAATTTCCAGTTTCTGCTTAGTGGTGGAGGGGTATGTGAAGAAGGTAGTGTCGTACTTCTGTAACCCAGGTTTAGGAGAAGCCTCAAGAAGTCTTAGGCAGATAGGACTATATATCATCTGTCCGTCTACCCATGCCTTCATTCATTCATTCACTCAACGAGCCTTCATTTAGCATCCATCTACCCACAAGACACTGCGCTTGTGGCAACACAAAGCAGAATATGAGAATCAGTGTCCAGTCTCAGGGAGATCAAAGTCTAGACTTCAACGAAAGAAAAAATCATCATTGAATGGGATCTGGAAGAATACATGAAATTCAACAAGTAGAGATGAAGAGATGGGAATTCCAAGTGAAGAAAACAGTCTCTGCAGAGATGCAGAAACTTGCATCCATACAGCCTTCACAGGCGTGGGGAGTGGTGCAGAAGAGCTGGTAAGAAGGGAGCTGCAGGAGAGGAAGTGATGGAAGAGGATCCTGCAGACCTAAGGAGGGACACAGTCACAAAGAGCCCTTCTCTCAAGAACATTCATGATTCCAGGCAACTCTTACAATTTGGACTGTCCTCTGTTGAAATTTGATGCCCTGTAGGAAGATTGACATTCTGAACCATGTTTGCACTTGAGACATCAACCTTCTGAAATCCAGGCTAATCAAATGAGAGATCCAGTCTGTGTATTTTTGTCAGCTCTTGCTCTTGCCTCTGCAGTCACAAATATTATATAGAGAGAAACCACATTCATAAAAGATCCCAGCATATGAAGTACCTAATTTCATTGTTCATTTTGGAGAAGGGGGAAAAGATAAAAATATTGACATGGTATGATATGATTTTTAAATAAAACTATAAACCTTCACAGAATTTAAACTAAAACAAATAAATGAGTAAAATTTTACAATACTAGTTAAAAGAGACCTAAATAGACAATAAGTTCCATAATAGAGTAATCCAAGTTAAATTCTTTCAAAAACTATCACTTCTTTGTTTACTGTGACATAGTTTGTATTATTGTTCTCATAACTGAAACCACTATGATATTAAAATATCCAAAGTCAAGAAACACATTTCTATTTCCAATTAAATCTTCTCTAAGAAAATAAGCGTTTGTTTTTTTTTAAATGTGGGTAAAAATGCAACCAACTTCATTCTCACTTTTCAGAGAAAATGTCAGTTTAACTTTAAGCCTACTGAAAAAAATTTTTTTAAGTTGTTGGAAAGGTCAAGCAGAAAAAAGTATTTCTGGAATTTCTAAATTTTGATGACTTTAATACACAAGTTCTACAACAAAGTATGTTATATTTTTACTGAAATTTAAAATCTCTTAAAAGACATTTGTAACAAATGTTTATTATAGATGGAAATAAGACTAGAAAATGAAACTAACATTTTTATTCAGTTGCATAAATTAGCCATGATATAGATATAGACATGGATATAGATATATTAATAGATAACATATATAATATATGTATTTAGGTATGACAGAACATATATGACATACATGTATGTGTCACAACTAAAAGCAACTGTGATCTGTGATGGACTAAGGGAAAAAAACAGGAAGTAAACCTTTAAAAAACTGATCTTCTATTACTTCGATGTTGACATTTGAGGAAAAGCGTGTTTAAGTATAAGAAATTAAAAAGGAGCCTTTGTGTTTTTGAGTCTAGCGAAATATTACAATGTTTCAATTAACCAGAACACTCAGAGCTATTTGAGTGTTGTTATTAATTGAAATTTTTCATCGCATCAAGATTGACCAAAAGGAGGAAAAAAACTTTTTTAGTGGCAGATCTTTCTAAAATGTATTAATGCTTCTTTCTGTATTACTGAGTACAATAACACTATACCTAATTCTTTCTTTGAAGAATGGAGACATTACTGTCCTCAGGGCTATTACTCAGTGCATCTTTCCTTACTGAGTGGTACCCAGATGTAATTGTCAGAGATGGGCTGAATATATACTGACTCTGGGGCATAACTTGGAATCTTTAGTATCCTTCAAATGAAGTTGTTTGTAAATTAATTTTTTCTTCTAAACATGACATTTTCTGGAAAAATTAATTGAGGATACTGGTTAATTAGGTTTTTGTTTTACTATAACTGAACAGATTATAAGTGGCTAAAAGGAAATAGTGTGATATTGTTAATCTGTGGCAGAGGGAAGAGTAATGGTAAATTTTCAGACAAATTTTGATAGATTTAAACCATTTTGAGCTTTCTTCAATTTAGTGTTTAGAGGAATAGCTTAAGTGGAGAATCTAAGACCTTTTATACTTTCTGGGAACCTTTTAAAGGCTTAATAAACTCTGGCATATGTTGATGTGGGAAAAACTAGGATCTTAAAGAAATTAATTTTTTTCTATACATATAACATCTATCTAGAATTAGAATCAATTTCAATCTGTATAATGAAATATCACTATCATGTAGTTGCTTTTATCTTTGAAACTAATAGATCATAATGTATTATTTAGTAGCTTGAAATAAGTTCAAGCCAAATCTCTTTTAAATGTTAATTTAATCTATTTTGATATATATCTGACATTCAGGAGGAAGAAAATGTAAGGGATAGCAGAGAATCCATCTTTAGGAGATTGAGAAAAACTTCGTAGGCAATTTTAAATTAATATTATCAAATCACTCTTTTGTCTGTAGTGACTTGGGACATAGATTAAAGATATATTTCCAGTATAGGTGATACAGGCAATCTGCCTAAAGTAGGGTGTAGAAATGACTCAACACCTCCATGAACTGAATGGTCCACCAAACTGTTCTAGTCCTTCAGAATTTAGAAACAAGATATGAATGTGGTATCAATTTATAATTCATCAGACAAACCAGTGAACTCATTAGTCGAAATATATACTTTTAGAACTGCTAGAAATGTTTTAACACTCTTAAGGTCTTCTATTGCTGAATCCTTTCTTAGACTTTGAAAGTTGAAGGTCATCTTTTTTATTGTGATTATATAACTTTGGTTGAATAGATTTCCTAATATGGCCCTACCATATTAGGGCCCTACCATTGTCAACCCTAGAGCACATAACACAGTCTGTGAATTCATCAGCAATCTAAAGGTACCTTGGAGTTTTGCAACTGCTACCTGAATGGGCCAGATCCAAATTTGCCTTGTTTTTCTATTGTTAGGGGAAGTCCATTAGCTTTTACATTTCATTATAGTGTAGCCTTATCAAATTACTCTTTCAAAATAATAAATAGTTCTTTCAGATACTGTAGACGCCCAAATACATATGGAAAATAATTTACTCAGCTAATGGGATTTTTAAAATTATTAGTGTGTATTGAGTTCTCACTTTTACATGTTGTCGCTAAAATCTCAATTCAAGTTTGGAAACCAACACACAGCTCCTATTGGCACTGGTGGGATATCACCATAGTGTCCAATTTGGGCCACCTGGGTTCAAAATGTATAGTTTTCAATATCCACAAAATCCTTTTGATCAGATTAGGAATCGCAAAAGGAATTAACTGAGAAGGCTTAAAATAGACCTGTAACTGGATTGTCTTTGGATGTTTCTAAACAATTTATGAAGTACAAAAGTAAGATTACTTTGTAATCATGGGTAGTTTTTTCATTATTGTATTAGTTTACTAGGGTGTCCGTAACAAAGTGCCACAAGCTGGGGGGCTTAAACAACAGAAATTTATTTGCTCACAGTTCTGGAGACTAGAATTCTGAGATCAAGGTGTCAGAAGGATTGGCTTCTTCTGAAGCCTCTCTCCTTAGCTTATAGATGGCTGTCTTCTCCTCGTGCCTTCACATAGTCTTCCTTCTATGTCCTAATTTCCTCTTCTTATAAGAAATCATATTGAATTAGGGCCCACCCTAATACTTCATTTTAACTTAATTATCACCTTAATAAAGACCCTATCTCCAAATACAGTCATATTCTGAGCTACTGAGTGTTAGGCCTTCAATATATGAATTTTGAGGGGACACAATTCAGACCATAACAGTTACTAATCTCAACTCATTAGAAACTGGTTTCTCATTATCCCTAGTGGCTAGATTCAGCATCCTGGCCTTGCTTTGGAGCCTTGATTTCTCTGCCGTATAAGTCCTTTTTTTTTTTTTTTAACATCTTTATTGGAGTATAATTGCTTTGCAATGGTGTGTTGGTTTCTGCTTTATAACAAAGTGAATCAGCTATACATATACATATATCCCCATATCTCCTCCCTCTTGCGTCTCCCTCCCAACCTCCCTATCCCACCCCTCTAGGTGGTCACAAAGCACCAAGCTGATCTCCCTGTGCTATGCGGCTGCTTCCCACTAGCTACCTATTTTACATTTGGTAGTGTATATAAGTCCATGCCACTCTCTCACTTCCTCCCAGCTTACCCTTCCCCCTTGCTGTGTCCTCAAGTCCATTCTCTACATCTGCATCTTTATTCCTGTCTTGCCCCTAGGTTCTTCAGAACCTTTTTTTTTTTTAGATTCCATATATATGTGTTAGCATACGGTATTTGTTTTTCTCTTTCTGACTTACTTCACTCTGTATGACAGACTCTAGGTCCATCCACCTCACTACAAATAACTCAATTTCGTTTCTTTTTATGGCTGAGTAATATTCCTTTGTATATATGTGCCACATCTTCTTTATCCATTCATCTGCCTATGGACACTTAGGTTGCTTCCATGTCCTGGCTATTGTAAATAGTGCTGCAATGAACACTGTGGTACATGACTCTTTTTGAATTATGGTTTTCTCAGGGTATATGCCCAGTAGTGGGATTGCTAGGTCGTATGGTTTTGATTTAGGTCATCCCAAACCTGGTCTCCTATCCATTACTGTGACTATTCTCTGCCTCTGTTGCTGTTATTGAAATCTCTTTACTACTTTCATACCTATTGCTCCTCTTACATTCCGTATGGCTTCTAAACTCAAGTTCATTGCGGTGGTTTCTGTAATAACCAAAAACTAGAAACAACCCAAATGTCCGTCAACGGTTTAATGGATAAATTGTGGTATATTCAGATGATGAAATACTATACAGTGGATAGAATGTACTAACTATTGCTACTTACTCGATGGATGAATCTCACAAACATAATATTCTATCTTTTGCTACTTACTTCATAAGGACACTTAGCCCACAGAGTCCATGAATTCAGCAGTAACCATTCAGAGTCAATTAATATTTATTGAGTACCTACCATGTGCCAGGCATTGTGGAAGTGCTTTCATCCATACTTAATTCTCATAAATTTATGAAGTAGAAATATCTTATTTCTATCCTATTTTCAGCGGTAAAATGAAGCCTTAGAATAATTTATAAAAGAGCTGGGATTTGAAACTCCGGTCTTCTGACTCCAGTCCTGGTATTTGTGCCAGCATGCCATACCATGCAATCCTTCTTTCCCTTCCACTGACCATGGAGCCTACACCAGCTCCATTAGCTGTTAATTGCATGGCCACACAGTGACTGGGGCTCATCACTCCGGTGTCTCTCCATGCTTTCCCTAGCTCCTCTCCCCAGAGTGAGAAAGACTGTGCATCCTTTTAAGGAACCAGAAGGCATGAGGGAGGATCCAACTCACACACTGCCGATCACCCCCCAGAGGACTGTCAAGATAAGCAGAGATGCCAGAGTCTGATCCAGAATTTTAGAATAGAAATGCCCAAAGCCTCAGCTTCTCTCTTAGAACTGTTTCAGGGAAGTCAGGCAGGTGGAGTACCTTAGCTGAGACCTTTTTGGCTAGTAGCTTGTGAATTTAGCCTAGTTTCTGTAATTTAGTTTTCCTAAGTTATATCAACAAAAGTGGAGCGTTTGGTGACTGAAGAACAAGCTGGCAAAAAACTTGCACCTGCCAGAAAATGAGGAAAGATACAAAGAAGGCTACTGAGTAGTCAGACTCCAAGTCCACAACTCTTATTCATAAATTAGTAATAGAGTTTGCCTGAAACATTCATAAAGGGGAATTCAAGTTCACTAGTTACTAGTCCTCCTCTAGAAAGAAAATGGACACGGTGTATGTATTTTTGAATTTGCTATCTCAAATTCAAAAATTTGGTAACAATATATTTACCACATGGTCTTTACATCTATTTCTTAAAAGAGGTGGGATTCAATTTTTTTGCTCTAAGATAACAATAATCAATATTGAAAGGCCTCCAATTTGGTAGGGGGATGGAATTCTTTCTTCTGACTTGCTTTTTTACTTGGTAAATAGATTTTACTTACTAGGGGCAGGTCTTTGGGGGATGAATCTAATCACCCATAAGAAGAAGAGTTTCACAGGTAATCAAATCAATTCAAGGGAACTGTTTCATTGTCTTAACCACATATTTATCTACAGGGATTCTTATTTGTTATATTTTCTTTGCAAAACTTTCCAATCAAAAATATGTGGAAAAGACGGGAGTGATAAAGAAATGATTTTTTGTACATGGGTCCTCCCAAGTTTCCACACCACTATCCTTCCACATTTTACTACCTTGTATACTATACCACCTTGGCTAATTTCAAGCACTTAGAAACGAGACCTCAATACCTCTTCTAACCCCTCGCAGAAAGAGGCCCTGTCTCACCTCTCCCTATGCCCCAAACACCACTGATTCATCAGAATTTCAGCCACTATTTATGCTGGTGATGAATGATTCTCATAACACCTTACTTTCTCTTAAGTGTTGGATATGTATCCATTTGTGCAAGTAAGATACAAGTAGTCTGGAGTATTTGTATTGGGGAGGATTTTTTTTTTAAGAAAAAAATAACAAAGTAACCTTTAGGACTTTGTGTTTTCAGTCTTTTCCCTTTTGCTTAAAATAACCCCCCTCCCCCAAATGCCTGTTTTGCAAATCATCTGAGATATTTAACAAGGAATTGAAAATAACAAAAGTAACCCTCTAATTACCATTGCATTTTTTTGGTTACATATTTCACACAATCATCAAAGGCCTCTAAAACATAAATATATTTATATAAATATAAATAACAAAATTGGGATTTATCATACCAGAAAGGAAAACATATCATACCAGAAATTAAGCATTACTTCTTAATTATTGAATATGTATTATTTATGTCATCCTCAGCATAAGCCAAACAAGATCAAAAGAAAACAATTTTTTTAAACCAGACCATTTTAGGTAGCAAAAGTTGCTTCCATAATAGAGAAACTCAATATTAAGGCAAAATAGGTTCCAAGTAATTTAAAGCCACATTAATCAGAGAAAGCCTGATAGTAAAACTTCACTAATTGAGAACTGGTTATAGATGAGTGAACAGTGAGTGATGTGACTTTTACGGTTTGTCAGGAAAGCTTGCTAAGCAAACAGAGTAAATATGCCTGGTGACAAGGTGGGAGTGAGATGGAGAATGTTTAACCTTCTCCAGAGAACAAACAAATGGTAAATTGTGGACAAATGGATCTTGTTAATTAAAAAGAAGTCTTATCTGTCCTTCAGAGCCAATTTTAAGCATCTTTACTTGGTAACATTTTATTAATTTTAATGAAATTTTATTTAGATTTTATTTTGAAACTGTTTCATTTCTTTAAATGTCTAAGACTTTTTATGTAATTCAAAATCACATTCTGTCAGAGTTGGCCATATTACGTGATTTCAGTACCTTCACATGAAAAAGGCATTTAATAGTTACTTGTATTTACTGAGTGAACTTGAGTGTCTATCACTATACCAAATAATGCGAAGTAGTTCAAAAGAATCAAGCACAATCTTTGCTCGCACAAGGTAGTTTCATTGATTAGACAGTCACAGAACATTTTACAAAATAAAGGATTATAACAAGGTCCCTGGGAGGAGCTTAATCTCCATGCACAACTCAGGAATTTTGGTTACAGGCAATCCCGTTCCTCAAGTGACCCACTGTGAAATTAGAAAAAATGACAAGGAGTGCTTTGGGACCAGTTGGTGACTCTGGTCATTGAGGGATGATTTTTTTTAAATAAAAGTAGAGATAGAAGTGGACTCAACTTCCTCAAAAGTGCTCCTGGATGGTCAAGAACACACCCTGAGACAGGAGAGACTAAAGTGCTTAGGCCTATTTTCTGAGGGAGAGACCACATTTTAAGAGTCACATCAGTTTTACACACCAGTGTTTTCTGCTTCAGGCCTCAATGTTCCAGGTTTTCTGACGGTGTTTTAAGAACTACAAGATGAAAGCTACTGATTGGGCACCCATTATGATTGGTGAGTACTGTTAGGGGAGACTCCCTGAATGCGAACAAAAATAGTAAGAGCAGCATTGGTGGTAAGGGGGCCTGTTAGGACAGGAACAGCTGCTGTGGAGGTGCTGAGGAGGTGATGGAAGCAGCTGCTGCCGAAATGGCCTACCCAGAGGTGAAAGAGAGAGCAGCCCCAGGGACACCACACTGACTATGGAGAAGACACAAACCCAGGGTCACCTTATGCACCAGCACAGTGGACACAGTTCAGAGGGCCCAAGATACTCTTAAGGACCCATAAAATTGTTTTAATTATATCTTTCTTAAAATCAGAACCCCCTAAATGACTATGAAAATAATGAATGTGTTATAATAAATTCAGTCTGGATTATATTTTTCTTGATACAGCTTAGTCATAAAATATAGTCTTCTACATTTTTTTTTTATAGAGGAAGGGGCCCATGAAGGCAAAAGTTTGAGGGCCTATAAAAGTCATAAAGACCCCCTACACCAATCATTCAGGCCAAGGACAGTGAGTGTGCATGCGGGGGGCGTGGAATCCCAGCGACTTTCATGTGTGGAGGTTTAGAATTAAAGAGATTGTTATCTACGACTCTCCCGTCACCACATACACATACACCACACACAACAGAAAGTGCCAAATAGCACATAACACAAACCGAGGGCATAGGAGTTGTATAGTAGAATGTAATTAGAATCAGTCCTCATTCACCTCGGAAGACTTCATTGCAAAGGTGATGGTTTGGAGAGTCATCTGGGAAAAACAATGCTGGAGGGGGAAAAAAAAGTAAGAGAGAAAGATATGGAGAATCAACAAATCAACTAGATGTCTTCCTTTTAAATGCCATGTGTCATTATTTTAACTTGAGGCATCAATTTCCTTACTGCAACTTGACTACCCTTATTAAGGAATCAGTAATCATATTATTTCCAGCTATAAACAGATCACTGAACTCATGGTGAATTCATATGATTTTTCAATTCCTCATATGAATTGCTAGTTAAGAAAAGAGAGCATTCCATCCATGCTTCCCAGTTGTTTACATCTAGATTTGTGCTTCCTTCAGGATGTTTAGAACCAAGGATTGACCAGTATGCTCAGATTTAGTTCTATTTGTACCACTTTTAAAATTTACAAAACATTCTGTTGGGGGCGGGGATGAGTTAAATATTACCGTGATAGAACCAGCATGGTTTGAACCCTACTGTACGTTGGAAGAAATCTACTGGAACACACAACTAGGAGAAGACATAATATGGTAGGCAAAGATCGCCACCATTCATGGAACATTGATCTGACGTTTTCCCATGTTGAAAGAGAAGTTTGAAGAGAGCATGACACTTATCATGACATTTACCTTCCCCAGTAAAAGAAGGTTATCCTGGCTCTGCACATGAGAGACGAGAATAGCCATCAAAAATTAGCCTTTTTGTGGCCAGTTTCCCTCAGGTGCATGTTAAGTCCAGGGTCTGGAATTTATGAGATATATAATTTTCAGCATATGCAATACTGAATATCATTTCATTTCAAACAGTATTGCTAAAATGATCTAAATGGCACGTATTTGCTTACATGTATGTATGTATGAAGAAATATATTCAATACATTCACATTTGTAAACTTGATTGTAGTTTGTCCATCCTTAGAACGGTCATCCTAAAAAAAACTGTTTAATCTCCAATATTGTAAATATAAAATTTGGGGAGAAAATGCATGAAAATGTTAGGGTTGCTATTTTAACTTTCTTGTTTCTGTTTTTTCTCAATTTTGGGGAATAGATAGCATAGATTAATTTTACAATCAGAACAAAAGGAAGACTGTTATTTAAATTCATATATTAGCTAATTTAGGGTTAGCAGAGATGTCTAGTATTGTAGTCTTTTACTCGTCCCCTAATTTAATATATCTCCGTTTCTTCTGTAATATCTTTGATAAAGAGCCTCTGTATTACTGTCGATAGATTAAGAATAATAAAAATAATTTGTAAGTTACAAACTCCATAGTAGCAGTAATAGAATCTGCAACTAGAAAACTGCTTACAAATGGACTGTGTTACTCTAAAATTACTTATTTTATTTCATGTGTCCAAAATAGATCTCAAGAAAACTCTAGTAAAGATGGCATTTCATGGCATTGAGTTTGTATTTAATAATAATCGGAGAGATGCTAAAGCTTATAAGCCTATTAAGATCTACAGAACAGAAAAAAATTGTGTGTATGTGAAATGTTAGGTTCATTTTCTAAGAAGATAGGAAAAACGAAAACATTTTGTTAGACATGTGCTCATGGGTGAAGTTACAGATGGCTGATTCTTATTGACCATTACAGACTAAAGAAAATATTTCTCCAAAATACCTGCTTAGATCCATACTGTGCAATTATACTGAGAAGTGGTTGCTGCCCCAGACTTGGGTGATACCATTGGAAACCCTGCATTTAGGGCAGTTGATGAGGGCAGAGTGGAAGAGCCCTCCCACCCCTAACAAAGCTGGATGGAGAGAGAACAGTGTGGTAGAGAGGGAAGCACACAGGCTGGGAGGTGAGTCTGGTTCCCGTCCAGGCTTAGCTTTGAGGCCTTGGCCAAATCACACCATCTCTGAGCCTCAAAGCCCAAAAATGTCTAGCAAAGACAGTAATGCCTACGCCACAGGGCTCTCGTGAGATCAAACAAGTAAAAACGTGCAAAACACCCAGCAGGGTGCTCAGCACACAGTAATTTCTCTAAATAGGTTAGATCCCTTTCCTGTGAGACAGGCCTAGAGCCCACACCTTCTCATCTGAGGATACCTCATAGCTTCACAGCCTGGTATCCAGCCTGAGAATATCCTGTGACTTCCAATATTTTCTACTCTGTTTCTTATATTCTATATTTTAAAAAGAAGAAGAAGAAGAAGTGGGCCAGAATTGAGTTTTCTTAATAAATGTTAGTGTCACTTGCTACACTCTGTGTTTCGTTCATTTATGCCTGGTGTTATAATAGAAATTAATTAAAAAGATTATTCTCAAGAATTATTATTTGTTAGAAAAGCTACTATTTTATATATTTCATTTGTGAAGAAACAAAATGATAAAAGAAATTTTTTTTAATCAAAGAATTTTCTACAGCAAATCACAAAAAAGAGATATTTCCCTTTATGCTGATACTGTTTTCTAAACAGTCAAAAATATCTCAAGAGATTCAATAAGGAAGTGAGAAAAGGTGATTTTGAAGTATTATATGAAAAGAAATAGGCTGAAATAATTGCTAGAGGGTGTCATAATGTGATAATCAACTTGTAAAGTTTCACTATTCTGTTGTGGCTAGAATGACGTATTTAGAAGCATACCGGTTTAATGTAATCTAAATCCATTTATATGCTTGAGTGTGTAGTCAGTGTATATTTCCTTTTTGCTGTCTTCATGATGTTTCAAATAATAGATTAATATTGACCTTATGGTGTAGTTCTATTTAGAAAATTGAGCTTGAACTATGGATAATTATGTGTATATATTTCTTACAATGTTTTAAGACACTGAATCAAAAAAAAAAAAAAAACCTGCACAGTTGTATTACTATCAGCCCTGCAGAGCTGCTGATAAGCCAAGTTGTATAGTTTCATGAGTTGCCAACTCAATTATCAGACAGGTTCTGAATTCTAGAAGCATTATCCCATAAGATAAATGGACAAGTCAGAAATGGCACAGCTTGATTTTAAGGTACCAGGTGGAGGTGGCAATACAATCTGGGGGAAATCTTGGTTTGATATATGAGTGCATTCACGTGATTGGGCAGTGGTTTTAGACACCATGGAGATGTCACGTGGCCGACCTTCCTGCTCTGTTCTAGGCCTGTACCACACTTGTGAAACAGTGAGGCTCATGGGTAATAACTCAAAAGCCAAAAGGCTGTAAAGCAAAAAAGTTGCTAGCAGGCACTAACCTGGGTGTCATGACTCTTTTCAGGTAGTAGGTGTAACCTTGAAGAAAAAGTGGCACTGTCTTCAAAAAAGTGACCTGACCCTGGCTTTGGTGGGTTTTTCTGCAAGAAATACAAAGCACCGCATGTGTTTATTATACATCCTTTCTAGCTGACCACTGCTTTGTTCTAGAGTTCAGCATGAAAGGACTAATTTTTGTTTTCTTTTGTTTTTGTTTTAGTGAAATGGCATGTCCGTTGCTAATTCTAGCTATTATAGTTGCACATGTGAAAAATACCTATATGTAGTTTATAGATTGGTAGCATTTCAAATAAATGGTATACTGAAATATTGACCTGAAATTTTTTGAGATGCTTATCAATTGATATTTTTTCTTAGCCCAAGAAAAGAGTCTGAATCATTATTTTTAAAATTTTACCTTGTAACATTAGATATGTTTTTTTAAATATATTAGGAATTTAAATATAAGCATGCCACTTTGTTTATTGCTATATTATTAAACCTCTTGGAGCATGGAAAGATTTCTTCACAAATGATTTTGCTCTTTTGAAAAAAATAAGCTGCAAAAATATTTGTTAAACTATATATAGTCTGTCAATGAGGGTAGCTTATAAAAGTATACTGAGCTTACAGTATGTAATGTTTTATCCAAATAATTTTTATATTTTGAAAAAATGTCAAATAGTTTAAGAGTGCCATAAATCTTTTCCCAGAATTCAGAACTGTATGTATCTCTATTTTAGGAAGATGACATTGCTTCATTAAAGGAAAAACCTGGATAATTATGCACCCCAATTTGTATGCAGTAAATCACTGTTGCCCTTTATTCTTCCAGAATTTAGTTAATCTAAGGCTTGTGCCCATATAAACTTTTCAGAACACATAAGAAAATTACCACTGTTATATCTGATGAATAAAATCTCTAATAGTTGATTTTCTATCATAGAAATAACACATTATCATTCAGTAATGCTAGTTCTTAAGTTACAAACCAAAGAAACAAACTTTCAGCATTGTAAAGAGATTCACACATTTTTAAATGTAGTAACTATACAGAAAGTTTTTCTTTGTTCCCATAAATAAAAGCTGCCACTCATTACATCTTAGAAAGGCAATGCCTGAAAAAATGGACAATGTTCTGCTTCTTAGAGTCAACCTACCTTTTAAATACTTAAAGCCCTGTGCAAACCAGAGATAATAATGTAATTCTATCCTCTTTAGTTGCATAGAGACTATCAAGATTTATTAACCTCTGGAGTTAATAGTGACCATAGCTCTTAATTCCCTTTCAGACAACGGACCCTCATATGTCCATTTTTGTTTCTTTGCCTATATCTCTGTGTGCTACAGTTGTATTTTAAGTAGATTTACAACACAGATATTCACGTGTGCACTTAATATAAGGTTGTTTTCTCCAGAGAAGCTTTGCCCAGAGACCAAAGAAAATGGAAGGTTTTGTTTTTGAAGTGTTTAAAGATTATTTAATTTTTACATAGTATGAGATGTTGCTCATTGGGTTGGGAAGGTGATATTTTGATTTTTTTTTCCCTTATGCCCTATCTACTCTCAAAAACTTAATAATCTAGTAAACTAAAACCCCAGAAAACCAGCATACCCCTTTACAGTCCATAGTTATGCTTGTATGAGGCCAAAAAATTGTAGATATCAATATATCATTGCCTCTATTTTTAATCATCCTTTATTTACACCTGGATTTATGAGATTCTCCAATTAAAAGGCATTTCTAAAATTCTATTAAATATTTTTGATCTCAAGAACATTGAGACTTGCAAATTTTTTTCATACTACCTCCCCAAAATAAACAAGCTGGGTGAATTCTTGTGATGTTAGGCTGCCGAAGAATTTTTAGAGGTTTTATGACATGTTTACTTTTTATGCCCGATCCACTCAAAAATGAGAGACTCCAGAGATCACCGAGCAAAAGTCCTCTGTGGGCGTGAGACCCTGATCCTAACCCCTAATCCAGACTCCTCACTGCCATTCAGAACACTTAGGGATTATAGAGGAATAATTTTTAAATGAGCATAACAGGCAATCTATAGTGTTTTTAAATCAATACTATAAAAATTGTCATGTCATGTAAATTGCCTTAAAATATATTATACATATAAAATACTATGTTAAAATTAAATGTAATATGTCAGCTGTAAAGGTGAAAAAGTAGCTAACTAAAAAGTTCACAAATAATCTTTTTTCAGATTTTGTGTGTTTTCTCCTCAGCCAAAAGCCTCAAGATTCACTTGCAGCAGCCTACCTCTTCATTTATGTTGGATTGCTCTTTAAACATTAGAATATCTTGTGATAAATCATAAGTTAAAGATTTCTCCTGACACAAGTCATTGTTGATTTCACTGTTATAGGGAAAAGGCTCTAGGGCGGCAGATAAGGCTGTTGCCATGGTGATGAAGGAGATACCGAGGGAGGAGTCTGCTGAAGAAAAGCCCCTCCTTACTATGACATCACAGGTGGGCAGACCCTTAGGGTTCCTGTAGGAAGCTGACATATGTTAATATATCAGATATTGTGATTCTTAACTAGAAAAAAAAAAAAAAACATTAACTCGATCCAATTTTTTTAAAAACACAGTTTCAATGAAACAATTATACAATATAAAATGAAAAAAAAGGAAAATTCCATCATTTAGTTACTTATTCGTGGATATTAATTTTCATTACTAAACTTTAGTTAAAAAAAGAAAAAGAAAATACATGTGCAAGTAAAACATGTCGCTTCTTTATAAAGGAGTCTTGTTAACAACTTTGGGAAAGAAATAACAATTAAGCTAACGGTACATTTGAACAACAACCAAAAAAAAAAAATCAAATGCCTATGAATAAATACAACTTATATTGCATACATATGTCAGTTTACCAGTAGAATATCTAAAATTTCTTAAATGTTAAATATATTTATGTTGTGACTATGCATACTACGTATGTCTATACATATTTATGTGGATAACTAATTTACAGGAATGAGCCAGAAGTCCCTGAGTCTCCATGCAGAAAATGACATTTGTGGCCCCTCTTCTACTTAGTGACCTTGACAACAAAAATGTCATCTCTATTAAAAGCACATGAGGGGCATTTTCAGTATTTATTGTAATAAATATAGAAAAAGATTTGCATTTGTATGCAAAGACACACTGAGAATGAATCCTGTATGTCCTCAGGGACTTTTGAAACACCCTGTAAAATCCACATACATATGTATGTATAATATACTCATCACCACTCTGTGGAACTATCAGTTTTAAATTCTTAAATGCAAAATTACTTACTTGAATTTATCTTATAATTTAGATTAGATTGTTATCTTAAACATTTCTTTTTTTTTTCCATAATGGAAATAGTAAATACAGTGATTCAGTTCCAATTATATGAACATGTCTAGATTTAGAAAAATGTCCATTTAAATTCCTCATGAAAGGCATTTATATCAAAAGCTAAATTATGGCAACTTATTTTTAGAATATCATCAGATCACATCCCCAGCTGCTGCCAACATGTGTGGTTTCATTTCATTCTAAACACTATGCTGTAAGTAATGAAAATTATAATAACATATAACATCAAAATTGAATAATAAAAAAGTTATAAAGATTCCCAGGACTTTGGGATAATCTTATGTTGTGAGGTTTTTGTTTTTGTTTTTGTAATAGTTGGAAAGAAATTTGCTTAATATTTACTAAGGCCTCCATTCTTTACTTAGTTTACATAGTAAAACATATACAGTTTTACATTGATCTCCTGCCTTTGTAGAATCCATATCCAAAATATACGGTCCACAGTTCCTCAGGCGAATGTTAGGGGAGGTGAGAACCACTTGGAGTTCTCGGCTAATGGTAGAGCCATATTCATCAGTAGGTAAGACCTATCCAAATTTGCAATTGGCATAGTTGTGCTGCAGCATATCATTTCAGGACATCACGATTTAGGACAGGCTCTAGTGCCCAAAATTCTTTTTCTTCAAAACCATGCATTGCTATGTGCTTTCCAGTAATCCTTTTCAAATGTCCAAAATTACCACTATAACCTAAACTTTAATTTAAATTTAATGCAAAATAAGAATTTTGATGTTTTTAATTAGAAAAGAAACTGTAATTATTACCGTTTTCTCATATTCAGGACATTTGTGTGTACCAAGTTCCTTCTTTAATCCCTGTCTAATGTTGCATTAACTGTTTTTGAGGTAATAGTTACAATTTTACTGCATGAAGATGATATAATGCTTTCTTTGATGCATCATATTCTTGTTGCATAGTGACTAGTTTATGAATCAGCACACGGAGAGTTCTGATTCATAAAATGCAATGCACCTATTGTGTTGATAATCTTATGGAATTAATCCTGTGACAGCTGTGATACAATTATTTCTTAGTCAAATGTGGTTTTATTAGTTGATATACTTTTTCCACTATACACAAGTGGCTTCTTCCCTGCTATGCACCAGTGGCATGCACAAGCCAAAAAGCAGCAGAATGATCTGAAAAAGTGAGTACTTCTCATGGCAACCACAGCATCCAATCTGTGTACCATACCACATTCCTACTCGTTATCTTGTGTGAATGTACTAGTGTCTTGAAACATGTCTGTCCCATGTCTCCTGTAAAGCCCCTATGACATAGTGCTACATACTGCAGGACACATTGACTCATCTTCATCACTGGTGTGTCTATGCCAGCTGCTCATTCACAGATTCCAGAAATGTCTGAAGCTAATTGCCGCTCTCTCAATAATGTCTTCAGGACAATCATAATTGATAAAATACAGAATAAGTCCTTGAAACACCGAGTCCCTAATTTGTTTAGTAACTGTTCATTCCACAGATTGGTAAGTGTAGAATAGTTTATATTGAAGCATTTTTGTATTATGTGATTATTAGGATCACTTTTAGAGAGATTTAGCCAAGCATACTCCGGTCAAGTCATTTATAGTACATTGAACAAATTGAACAAAACAGAAGAGTTGGCCAGGTGACCTGAACTCAGAAATTGTCGGACCCCTGAGAATTGCTCATTTTATTTCATTTAATTATTAATTCTTTGCTAAACAACGTGTCAAGCTCTTCATAGTAGTTCAAGTTCATGTTGTCCTAGACTAACACTTTAAGTCAAACAGTATGGAAACAAATGTGCATTGATGAGAGTTTTGAAGGAAAAACTATGTGAACCATCAAATCTTGGAGGAAATAGAGTTTCTCTAGACCTGTGCTGTTCAATACAGTAGCCGCTAGCCACACGTGGCTATTGAGTGCTTTGTGGATACCCCGAATTGAGATATGCTGTAAGTATAAAATACATACCAAGTTTTGAAGATTTAGTCCAAAGAAAAATAATGTAAACTATCACATTAATAACTTTTATATTGATTACATGTTGAAATGATAATATTTTGGATATATTGGGCTAAATAAAATGTGTTATTAAAGTTAAAGTTATTTTCACCTGTTTCGTTTCACTATTTTTAAAGTGGCTACTAGAAAATTTAAGATTACCAGGCTCTCGTTATATTTCCATCGAACAGTACTACTCTAGACTGTAATGGTATAAATAAATCCAGTTTGAGGCTAGAAGGGAAAACTATGTGCCAGAAGATTGAGCATATCATAGAAAAATTTTTATTCTTCTTTATGAGAATGCTTTAGGGAATATTTTTCTCTTATAAGGAACCTTCAGAAATTTTCATTTTAACCACCTCCCCTGGTACTTTTGTAAGTAAGGAATAGCCCATTCATTTTTTACTGTAGAGCACAGTGTCTTAAAACTATCTGTTCCAGACCTCTTCTTGTCAAGGGAATCGTTTTTTAACTCAGGCTTTGTTTTTCTATCTGTCCCCACCCCTTATAGTTTGATACTGACTTAATATTGTGTCTGATAAAGATTAAAAAGTAATGTCCTTGATTGGAAAAACATTCACAAGGCTGCTAAATACAGTCTTGTTTGGGTTTTCTGTTACTAACTTGAAACAATTGCTTTAATTATATTCTCCTTCCTGCCTTGATGTTAGTACTGTCCAAGCTGTAAACAATAATATTTGTTCATTTCCCCATGAATAGATTCACATTTTTATGTCTAACTATCCTGTCAGGAAAATATTTGTTGTCAGTTGGTTGACATTTAGATCAAGTCAAAGAGTGAAAATTATCACATGGTTATCCTTTACAGGAAGATCCCCTGAGACCCATATAAAGAACTGGGGGATGGGGCAGTACCATTAGTACTATTAGCTCATAAGAAATTAATTCAGTCGGGTGGCAGAATTACCATGACAAAGCCTTCAAAGGCTGAATACTAAGGGATGCATAGTAATGTTTCAGTTGTTTCCTCTTTTTAATGGATTGAGTCAGTCAACTTCGTTTTAATATGGTGACTATTTTGATGAGCTTTGCATACATTTCTAAATTTGGCTAGGATTAATAAAGCCATAAACAGATAGTTTAATTATAAAGTTATGAATGAAAACCTACTTAACAAATGACATATATTGTACTTTTAATCAAGAGAGTGCAGATAATAAAGGAATTTTCAAAATGCATAAAGATATGTCTATTGAAAGCATATTTGTGTTTTTATTTATATAAAAACAATCTTAATTTTTCTATTATTTAGATGAGATTAAAAGACTGGTATATTTTTACAAACTTTTAAATCATCATTACAAATATGAGATATCTGTCAACTGTTTTTTAGCTTATTAGCTTCAGTGTTTTAACTTTTAAAATTATTCTTTAAGTACTAAAATGTTTAAAAATAAAAACAGAATATTTTACTTTAAAACAATAGATTGAGATCATCTATCTGAAGTGTAAAATTATAGAATAATGAGTTATTATCCTATACAGACCTTGTTTTCTCACTTAAAATGTATTTTGGTTTGGAGTTAATTCTTAGTGATATAAGCTATCACAAACTTTAGCTCTATATTTTTTAATGAAACACCTAAGCAATATATTGTTTAAAGATAAACTTAGACTTAAGTCACAAAACAAGCTATCTAATGCACTGGAGCTTAAGTAGCAGGCAGTATTTAGAAACAAAATACTCTCCTTTCATCTTGGTTAAATATTCAGCTTAGATCATATAATAATTTAATTTTGGGGGCTTCCCTGGTGGCGCAGTGGTTGAGAGTCCACCTGCCGATGCAGGGGACACGGGTTCGTGCCCCAGTCTGGGAAGATCCCACATGCCGTGGAGCAGCTGGGCCCGTGAGCCATGGCCACTGAGCCGCGCGTTCAGAGCCTGAGCTCCACAATGGGAGAGGCCACAACAGTGAGAGGCCCGCGTACCAAAAAAAAAAAAAAAATTAATTTTTTAACATTTAAATTAAGGAAATTCAAATTGAACTAAGGCAAATGTATTTTTAGACGAAGTTTTAAAACAGACAATAATTCATTAAAGGTGGATGATATTGTCTGCATTCTGCTCAGCACTAAGTACAGTATTGATATAAAATAAGAACCAATTTTGTCCTGTGGTGGCTACTATTAGCCACATCAACTGACCGGTCTGACTAAGTCATAAGTAAATTGAAGGCATTTGACTGAATATTTTATTTACCACCTATGATTACAAGGAAGGTGTAAAGTATCAATAGTCTTGAATTCTGAGTGACAAGAAGCTCCTACATGCGAGTTCTCACCTGTCTTCTTACTTCTGCTACTTCCTTTTGTTTCCATGTCCATTGACTGTGTAAGGGCTTTTTCTCAGAATCTCCAAATTTGAATCTCTGGTTTTAAATCTCTAAGTGAGGTAGTTGTGTTATTTCTTGAAGTACCACTGGCTTCCCACTTGCATTGGTCCATGTCCTGCTTCCAAAAATGGAATGAGGCAGGTCCATGCCTTTATTTCAATTTTTCTCATTAGGCATTCATTCTTGGCATTTTTGACTTCTTGGTAGAAGCCTTGCATTTGGAAATGTTCCTTTAGATACCTCTAGGTTTCCAAGCATTTCAGTGATGTGACATTGGGGGAAAGTGGACTTAGATTTGTGGTTTAAAATTTGCCAGGAATTTAGTAAACATTTCTGAGGACCACTGGCCTCTCTATGAGTTGATCAAACCCCATATGAAATTGAGGATACCCATGCAATCATTCTTTTATACAATTCACCATTCAATTGGACTGTATAAAATCAGTCAACATTTATTAAACTGCCACTATGAGATACAAAAATTAATTGGATAAGGTCTCTACCTTCAAAGAGATCATAGTCTAGTGGGAGGAAACAGGTGAAACTAAGGTTATAAAATTGGGTAAAGCATGGGAACACGGAGATGTTGTAAGAAGGCACTTGCTGCCTAGAGCTGAAGAAGGTTCCCAGACAATGTATCAATAGAACGGGGTCCTGAAAGAGAAATAAGAATCTGTCACCATTAGAAAGGCCTTTGAACTAATCTAAATATTGAGAAGAGGACAAAGAAGAAGAATAAAGGAAAATTTTAAATGTAAAGTTGAAATAAAGGCCTTAGCAACTAATGAAGTGGGTCATTTTAACTCAGTTAAGGTCATCTGATTGGACCAAAATTGCAATCACTCCCACTCAGTTATTCAAAAAAAAAAAAATTAGAAACCTTTTGACTCACCTTTTATTATTTTTATAACATCAATGTACTCTGTGCCAGAAGGATGAAATGAGGTAAGTTCATAAAGTATTTTCAAACTGACGGAAGTAATTCTAAGAGGAAGTCAATAAGCTCTATCCTACCAATGAATAAAGACAGAATAAATGGCATACAATTTGGGAATAAAGCTTAGGGGAAATATTTGGTGGATTCAGTTCAGTTTGCAATATTACTTTATGACCTAAAAGGTTTGCTTATTCTCAAGTCACCATAGGAAAACCATAAATTTGTTTGAAAATCAGGAGGGAGGCATGTGAAAAGCCATTCTTATCTATACAAGAAAAAATAAAATAGGACTTAGTAGGGCTAAAATAATGATCATTAAATTCATCTGTCTGAAGCTACAGTTCAAAATTGGACTGTTTGAGATAGATATTTTTATATCTTCAGTTTCTGCAAAGTCACTGTCCCATTTGGTAGCCATTTATTGAGCCCCTCTTATATGAAGACATTCTATTTGAAGTTGTGAAGGATATAAATATGAGTAAGACATAGCCTCTTACCTCAGAGTTAATAAAAAAAGATTTTTTTTTCATGATATCTCCTATTTCATCTTCCATATCTCAATCAAAACCCAAAAACCTTCAGTTCCCAAATTACCTTTCCATGCTATCTGAAATCTGGCCTTTCATCCTCTTCACCCTTGAGCCCTGCCACTATCTCCACTCCAATCTCAGCATTTCCTCACAGCTAAACGGTGCTCTAGCTTGAAAAGCACAGACTCAGAAAGTAATGTGAAGTTTCCTCTTTGATTTGTATCTATGGAAGAAAGGCACAGGAACAGCTCAGTTATGAGAACGGGACAGACATGTTATGGGAACAACTCCAGTCCAGGGGTGAAGTGTGGTCACAAATAAGACAGTAGGTGTGGAAAAGACCTTATGAGGAGAAGCCACACCTTAGTCTTGGGCTCTCTAGGGTCTCTCTGAATAACCTCCTGTTTGGTATTATTTTCTTCCTATGCTGAGAAAATCTGAGTGCTAGAAGTGCTTTCTCTAGAAAATAAGTCTTTAGTTTGAATGAGGAGAGAGACTCAAAAAAAAAAAAAATTCCTATTACCTCTGATAAAGCAGACTTGCCTAAAAGGATAGGCCTTTCAATTAATTGTGCCTTTCCTTTGTTTTTCCGTTTAGATATTTATGTGGAAAGGTCTTACTTTCTAGAATTCTTTTATCAAATTTAGACTGTAATTTTTCAGTGTTTGCAATTAAAAGTATCTACAGAAATCTAATACCCTGGTCTTCTAAAACCATAGGTAATCTAGGTCTATTCTACACACCTACTCACAGAGTTATGATTTGGAAATAAATTATTAGTCCTTTTATTTACAAAGGAATTTAATTGTATCCAAAGTAAAGAAAAAGTATAAGGGGGCTTTTGTGGAATATAAATCATATGTACCTTTTACATAATAATGGATATTTCTCAAGACCAGGACTAAGAGAATAAATTTTCTTAATTATCTATCAATAACATCAGACTTCTTCAGAGAAATAATGGCCAACAAAGAGTTATGACATCACACATATGTCATATGTATTTTAAAGTTGAAGTTATATTGGTTGTATTGAGTTTTTGCACCTTTTTCACTTTAGCCTAGGTCAATAAGACCTAGTAGTCAGAATGCACAAAGTAATAAATGTAAGCCTGTTACAATAAATTCTATGAGTATAGTGTGGTGCCACATTTGATGGTGACCTTCATCTTCCATGATGTTTATAGCACAGCAGAATCCAGCTCTCCCTTGACAGCCGTGAGAATGACACAGTCTGGAGGTAGACATTGTTGTTACATCAAGACCACATCACCATGGTGATATCATACTAGATGGATTCAATATGCTAAGCACATATGGCTAAAAGGGCAAGTTCTCCCAAGAAATACACATTAATGTATGAGTCTTAAAGATATTGCATAAACACAGTTTTTACGTGATCTACCTATAAATGAAAAACAGATCCCAGAAAACTAATCACATTTTCAGAAGAGCTGGCATAAACCATGGCATTTACAAAACTTCTAATATATTTTATCCCCAAAACATGAAAAGCTCATAGTCCCTCAACATTAAAAAATATTTCAATATAAATAGGATGGGTGATATGCAAGAATGTTCAAATTCAGAAAACAAAATGCAAAGAAACTCAAGAGTTTTGTTCATGGATTAAAGGAGCATCCCCATAAAAAGGTTACACCCAAAACAGACCTCAGATAATTTAGAGAAATCTGTGAGTCTTTATACATAGTAACACTAAAACTTATATTTGAAAATTTTCTATCTCTATAACTTGAACATTAAAAGAAAATGAGCATTCTTAATGCTTAGAACCCTCGATAACATGTACAAATTAATATGAGTGAAATTAATTTGCCAACTCTATCTCAAAATCTTAGACTTTATTGAAGATCTGAGATTTATCCATGTTAAGATAATAGCATTAATGTGTAAAAGTACCAAAGGTGCCGCTTGGTTTTCAGTCCCTGAATAGTCACTAATGTTTCCATATTCCTCCTTCACCAATAATAGAATTGCATTTTTTTCTTCCCATATTTACCATTATTTAGGTCTCTTGTCATGGTCCATAAGTTCTAAGCTATAATACCACTAACATTGCCAGAGAAATAATGAAGTGAAAGTGAGTCATAGAAAATATTTTGATTTGGTAATACTTCAAAACACTTCATTTGTTATTTTATGTGTCTCTTAAAATACAGCCTTGCAAATAAGTATTTTAAAATCTAGAGATTTTTTGGCACATCTTTTTCTTATAGCAAGTAGAAAACTAGATGACTAGGCCCATTTTAAGGAAGGCCAACATAAAAACTCCCAAAAAACTAAGACAGTTCTTTTAAGGACTAACCACTTGTGTTATCTTAAGTGTAATTTTCCCCTTACCCTTAGAAACAGAATTTAAGGATGTTTGGATTCAAAGAGGTGCAGAATAACTGAAAGTAAATAGTTGGCTGCCACTGATAATGAGAACTAATAAAAATCAAACTGAAAGATTTCTGAAATTAGAGAACAAGCCAATGGGGTTATATAATTGAATTGACAGAAATCTCTTTTACATACAGATTTTCACAAACATATACTAGATACCTGTACAGTTAATAATATTTCCTACTCTCTCAAAATACTTGTTTTGCACTACAAAAGCATTCCAAGGAAATGTAAGGAAGGGCGTGTGCCTTTAGGTGACTTGAGCTTTTTAAGAGAGAGAGAAAAAGAGCGTTTATCCACGCACACGGATCTCTGTGTGTGCGTGCTCTTACCACATAGCAATGACTGACCAGTCCTAAACAGAATGTGTCACCTCAAGGTCTGAAGCCATGGTTCCAGGTCTCAGTGAGAGCTTTTTGTCCAGGTGAAGAGTGAGATTGGCCCTTAGGAACTGTGATTCAATAGGTGTCATATTCTACATACTGAAATTAGAGAATTATTCCAAAACTGTTCTAGGAAGAGAAAAAAAGCGTGAGGTTTAGAAACTGAAGTTGGCTGCATCAAAAATATGACAGTGCTGAAAGGCTCATTCCCCATCCCCTGATTTTTTTTTTCTTTCTTGCCTCTATCCCATTACTTATTGATTGATTTATTTTTGGTAGGCTTGCTATTCTCATTTTGTTGCAAGGCTGCATTTTAATTCATCTGATTCTGCAGTTGGACAAAGTCCTTTGACACCTGTGTTCATTTGTTCCCAGCTGGTGAATGAACAGCAAGAAAGCAGACCCCTCCTGAGTCCCTCCATCGATGACTTTCTCTGTGAAACCAAATCGGAGGCAATAGCAAGGCCAGTAACATCCAACACAGCCGGTAATTCTTTCACTTTTAACTTATCCTCAAGTGGAGTTAATTTTCATGGTAGAAAAATGCACATTTTCTTTCCACAATGCATTTTAAGTGGAGAATAATGTTTGCAAACAAATGAAATTTTAGAATATATACTGTTCAATATAAACCAATAAATTGCTTTTCTTTATAATAAAAGAAACTCCAATGGATATTATCCAACCAATTTTGATAAACATTAGAGTACCACTATTAGCAATGAATCATTTTTCAATGCCAATTTTCATATTTACATCTTCGCATCCCAAGTCACATCATATAGGAATGTCACACCAAAGCAATCATTTTCTAAATTCAACTACCGCTTTGAGTAATCAAGCAAATAAAATTGTACTTGGTACATTTTAGGCAGGAAATGAAACAAGTTCAGATCCTGTCAGATCAGTTTCATCCTCCTTACCTATGAAACTGGAGTTCACGCTCCAAAACTGAGCTACCCCCAGAAAAATACAGAGGAGCCTTTTATCTCTAGTTGCAGGAAAATCCATGAGAATGGGGTACACTGAGAAATTTCCACTGTTCTAAGAAAAAGCTGCAAAGCATAATTCTCAGATCTTGATTCCAGTACCCTCTACAATTCTCAGGGAGGATAGAACTAAGTCACATAGGAAGGGCTCACCAGAGAGAGCAACATAATGTCCAACTCAAAAGCTGCTTTTCACCTTTATTTTTCTAGCATATAACAGAGAGAACTGTGAAATACTGGAGGAAAAAAAATCAAAAGAATATGTAAGTTCTTGCAATCCCAGTACCTACAGTATTGCCTTCTGTATTAGTTTCCTAGGCCTGCCATGACAAAATGCCACAAAATGAGTGGATTAGACAACAGAGATTTATTGCCTCACAATTCTAGAATCTAAAAATCCAAAATCAAGGTGTCAGCAGGACCATGCTTCCTCTGAAGGTGCTTGGGAAGTATCTGTTCCAGGCCTCTCTCCTGGTTTCTGGTAGCTCTTTGGCTTGTGGAAGCATAACTCTAATCTTCATATGACATGTGTGCATGTCTGTCAGTATGCATGTCGGTCTCTGTTTCCAACTTTCCTCTCTTTATTACCACCCTACTCCAATCTGACTCATCTTAACTAATTACATCTCCATTGACTCTATTTCTAAATAAAGTTACACTCTGAGGTACTGGGGGTTAAAACTTCAACATATGAGTTTTGGGGGGACACAATTCAATCCATAACACCCTCCAACGTAAGAGGTCAGGAAAAATGGTATGTTGAGACTATGGGTTTTTCATTTCTTGGCCTCAGTATTCAGTGCACCTGAGTCACACAGATTTTTATCCTTAAGGAAGACTCTCATTTGATAGTATGTTTTTTTTAATCTTAAAAATGTATGTCGAGGGGACCCTCGAAATGGCAGAGGAGTAAGACGTGGAGATCACCTTCCTCCCCACAAATACATCAAAAATACATCTACATATGGAACTCCTACAGAACACCTACTGAACGCTGGCAGAAGACCTCAGACTTCCCAAAAGGCAAGAAACTCCCCGCATACCTGGGTAGGGCAAAAGAAAAAAAGAAAAACAGAGACAAAAGAATAGGGACAGGACCTGCACCTCTGGGAGGGAACTGCAAAGGAGGAAATGTTTCCACACGTTAGGAAGCCCCTTCACTGGCAGACACGGGGGATGGGCAGGGGTGAAGCTTTGGAGGCGTGGAGGAGAGCACAGCAACACGGGTGCAGAGGGCAAAGTGGAGAGATTCCCGCACAGAGGATCAGTGCCGACCAGCACTCAGCAGCCTGAGAGGCACTCTGCCAGGGCGGGCAGGGGCTGTGAGCTGAGGCTTGGGCTTTGGAGGTCAGATCCCAGTGAGAGGACTGGGGTTGGCTACATGAACACAGCCTGAAGGGGGTTAGTGCGCCACCGCTAGCCGGGAGGGAGTCTGCAGAAAAATTCTGGAACTGCCTAAGAGGCAAGCGACTATTGTTTCGGGGTGTGCGAGGAGAGGGGATTCACAGCACCACCTAAACAAACTCCAGAGATGGGTGTGAGCCACAGGTATCAGCGTGGACACCAGAGATGGGCATGAAATGCTAAGGCTGCTGCTACAGCCACCAAGAAGCCTGTGTGCAAGCACAGGTCACTATCCACACCACCCCTCCTGGGAGCTAGTGCAGCCCACCACTGCCAGGGTCCCGGGATCCAGGGACAACTTCCCCGGGAGAACACACGGCACACCTCACGCTATTGCAACGTCACGCCAGCCTCTGCCGCCGCAGGCTTGTGCCACATTCTGTACCCCTCCATACCCCCAGCCTGAATGAGTAATCAGCTGCTACTTAACCCCGTCCTGTGTGAGTGAAAAACAGACACCCTGAGGAGACCTACACACAGAGGCGGGGCCCAATCCAAAGCTGAACCTTGGAGCTGTGGGAACAAAGAAGAGGAAGGGAAATCTCTCCCAGCAGCCTCAAGAGCAGCAGATTAAATCTCCACAATCAACTTGATGTACGCTGCATCTGTGGAATACCTGAATAGACAACGAATCATCCCAAAATTGAGGGGGTCGACTTTGGGAACAACTGTAGACTTAGGGTTTGCTTTCTGCATCTAATTTGTTTCTGGTTTTATGTTTATCTTAATTTAGTATTTAGAGCTTATTATCATTGGTAAATTTGTTTATTGATTTGGTTGCTCTCTGGTTTTTTTTTTTTTTTTTTTGTATATATATAATTTTTTCCTTTTTCTCTTTTTGTGAGGGTGTATGTGTATGCTTCTTTGTGTGATTTTGTCTATATAGCTTTGCTTTTAACATTTGTCCTAGGGTTCTGTTGGTCTGATTTTTGCTTGGGTTTTTTTTTAGTATACTTTTTAGCACTTGTTATCATTGGTGAATTTTTTTATTGGTTTGGTTGCTGTCTTCTTTCTTTCTTTTTTTATTACTTTTTTATATTTAACAATTTTTTTATTTTAATAATGTTATTTTATTTTTTTCTTTCTTTTTTTTTCTCCCTTTTCTTCTGAGCCATGTGTCTGACAGGGTCTTGGTGCTCCAGCTGGGTGTCAGACCTGAGTCTCTGAGGTAGGAGAGCTGAGTTCAGGACATTGGTCCACAAGAGATCTCCCGGCTCCACATAATATCAAACGGTGAAAGCTCGCCCAGATATCTCCATCTCAGCGATAAGATTCAGCTCCACTCAACAACCAGCAACCTACAGTGCTGGACACCCCATGCCAAACAACTAGCAAGGCAGGAACACAACCACACCCATTAGCAGAGAAGCTGCCTAAAATCATAATTAGTTCACAGACACCCCAAAACACACCACCGGACGTGGTCCTGCCAACCAGAAAGACAAGATCCAACCTCAGAACACAGGCACCAGTCCCCTCCACCAGGAAGCCTACACAACTCAATGAGCCAACTTTACCCACTGGGGGCAGACAACAAAGACAATGGGAACTACAAACCTGCAGCCTGCGAATGCAGGCCCCAAATGCAGTAAGTTAAGCAAAATGAGAAGACACACAACTACACAGCAGAAGAAGGAGCAAGGTAAAAACCCACCAGACCAAACAAATGAAGAGGAAATAGGCAGTCTACCTGAAAAAGAATTCAGAGTAATGATAGTAAAGTTGATCAAAAATCGGAAATAGAATGGAGAAAATACAAGAAACGTTTAACAAAGACCTAGAAAAACTAAATAGCAAACAAACAATGATGAACAACACACTAAGTGAAATTAAAAATTATCTAGAAGGAATTAATAACAGAATAACTGAGGGAGAAGAACAGATAAGTGACCTGGAAGATAAAATACTGGAAATAACTACCACAGAGCAGAATAAAGAAAACATAATGAAAAGAATTGAGGACAATAGGGAGGATGGGAGGGAGGGAGACACAAGAGGGAAGAGATATGGGGACATATGTATATGCATAACTGATTCACTTTGTTATAAAGCAGAAACTAACACACCATTGTAAAGCAATTATACTCCAATAAAGAGGTTAAATTTTTAAAAAAAGAATTGAGGACAGTCTCAGAGACCTCTGGGACATAATTAAATACACCAACATTCGAATTATAGGGGTCCCAGAAGAATAAGAGAAAAAGAAATGGACTGAAAAAATATTTGAAGAGATTATAGTTGAAAACTTCCCTAAAGTGGGAAAGGAAATGGTCAGTCAAGTCCAGGAAGCACAGAGAGTCCCATACAGGATAAATCCAAGGAGAAACACACAAAGACACATATTAATCAAACTATCAAAAATTAAATACAAAGAAAAAATATTAAAAGCAGCAAGGGAAAAGCAACAAATAACATACAAGGGAATCCTCATAAGGTTAACAGCTGATTCATCAGCAGAAACCCTGCAAGCCAGAAGGGTATGGCAGGACATATTTAACATGAAGAAAGGGAAAAAACCTACAACCAAGATTATTCTACCCAGCAAGGATCTCATTCAGATTCAACAGAGAAATTAAAACCTTTACAGACAAGCAAAAGCTAAGAGAGGGCTTCCCTGGTGGCACAGTGGTTGAGAGTCCACCTGCTGATGCAGGGGACACAGGCTTATGCCCCAGTCCGGGAAGATCCCACATGCCGTGGAGGGGCAAGGCCTGTGAGCCATGGCCGCTGAACCTGAGCATCTGGAGCCTGTGCTCCGCAACAGGAGATGCCACAACAGTGAGAGGCCCGCGTGCCAAAAAAAAAAAAAAAAACAGCTAAGAGAATTCAACGCCACCAAACCAGCTTTACAACAAATGCTAAAGGAACTTCTCTAGGCAGGAAACACAAGAGAAGGAAAAGACCTACAAAAACAAACCCAAAACAATTAAGAAAATGGTAATAGGAATATACATACCGATAATTACCTTAAATGGAAATCAAAAGAAAGCTGTAGTAGCAATTCTCATATCCGACAAAATAGACTTTAAAATAAAGAACGTTATAAGAGACAAAGAAGGACACTACATAGTGATCAAGGGATCAATCCATGAAGAAGATATAACAATTGTACATATTTATGCACCCAACATAGGAGCACCTCAATACATAAGGCGAATGTTAACAGCCATTAAAGGGGAAATCGACAGTAACACAATAATAGTAGGGGACTTTAACACCCCACTTTCACCAATGGACAGATCATCCAAAATGAAAATAAATAAGGAAATACAAACTTTAAATGATACATTAAACAAGATGGACTTAATTGATATTTATAGGACATTCCATCCAAAAACGAGAATACACTTTAATCTCAAGTGCTCATGGAACATTCTCCAGGATAGATCATATCATGGATCACAGATAATGCCTTGGTAAATTTAAGAAAATTGAAATCATATCAAGTATCTTTTCCAACCACAACGCTCTCCGACTAGATATCAATTACAGGAAAAAAATCTGTAAAAAATACAAACACATGGAGGCTAAACAATACACTACTTAATAACCAAGAGATCACTGAAGAAATCAAAAAATACCTAGAGAAAAATGACAATGAAAACAGGACGACACAATACCTATGGGATGCAGCAAAAGTATTCTAAAAGGGAAATTTATAGCAGTACAATCCTACCTCAAGAAACAAGAAACATCTCAAATAAACAACCTAAACTTACACCTAAAGCAACTAGAGAAAGAAGAAAAAAAAACCCCAAGGTTAGCAGAAGGAAAGAAATCATAAAGATCAGATCAGAAATAAATGAAAAAAGAAATGAAGGAAACAATAGCAAAGATCAATCAAACTAAAAGGTGGTTCTTCGAGAAGATAAACAAAATTGACAAACTATTAGCCAGACTCATCAAGAAAAAGAGGGAGAGGAATCGAATCAGTAAAATTAGAAATGAAAAAGGAGAAGTTACAACAGACACCACAGAAATACAAAGCATCCTAAGAGACTAATACCAGCAATTATGCCAATAAAATGGACAACCTGGAAGAAATGGACAAATTCTTAGAAAAGCACAACCTTCTGAGACTGAACCAGGAAGAAATAGAAAATATAAACAGACCAATCACAAGCACTGAAATTGAGACTGTGATTAAAAATCTTCGAACAAACAAAAGCCCAAACCAGTTGACTTCATGGCAAATTCTATCAAACCTTTTGAGACGAGCTAACACCAATCCTTCTCAAGCTCTTCCAAAAGATAGCAGAGGGAGGAACACTCCCAAACTCATTCTACAAGGCCATCATCACCCTGATACCAAAACCGGACAAAGATGTCACAAAAAAAGAAAGCTACAGGCCAATATCACTGAGGAACATAGATGCAAAAATCCTCAATAAAATACTAGCAAACAGAATCCAACAGCACATTAAAAGGATCATACACCATGATCCAGTGGGGTTTATCCCAGGAATGCAAAGATTCTTCAGTATATGCAAATCAATCAATGTGATACACCATATTAACAAATTGAAGGAGAACAATCACATGATCATCTCAATCGATGCAGAAATAGCTTTTGACAAAATTCAACATGTATTTAAAATAAAACCCTCCAGAAAGTGGGCATAGAGGGAACTTAACCTCACATAATAAAGGCCGTATATGACAAACCCATAGCCAACATCATTCTCAGTGGTGAAAAACAGAAGCGATTTCTGCTAAGATCAGGAACAAGACAAGGTTGCCCACTCTCCCACTATTATTCAACATAGCTTTTGAAGTTTTAGCCACAGCAATCAGATAAGAAAACGAAATAAAAGGAATCCAAATTGGAAAAGGAGAAGTAAAACTGTCACTGTTTGAGGATGACATGGTACTATACATAGAGAATCCTAAGGATGCTACCAGAAAACTACTACAGCTAATCTATGAATTTGGTAAAGTAGCTGGATACAAAATTAACACACAGAAATCTCTTGCATTCCTATACACTAATGTTGAAAAATCTGCAGGAAAAATTAAGGAAACAGTCCCATTTACCATTGCAACAAAAAGAATAAAATACTAGGAGTAAACCTACCCAAGCAAACAAAAGACCTGTATGCAGAAAACTGTAAGACACTGATGAAAGGAATTAAACATGATACAAACAGGTGGAGAGGTATACCATGTTCTTGGAGGAATCAACATTGTGAAAATGACTATACTACCCAAAGCAATCTATAGATTCATTTCAATCCCTATCAAACTACCACTGGCATTTTTCACAGAACTAGAACAAAAAATTTCACAATTTGCATGGAAACACAAAAGACCCCAAATAGCCAAAGCAATCTTGAAAAAGAAAAATGGAGCTGGAGGAATCAGGCGCCTGGACTTCAGACTATACTACAAAGCTACAGTAATCAAGACAGTATGGTACTGGCACAAAAAAGAAATATAGATCAATGGAACAGGATAGAAAGCCCAGAGATAAACCCACACACATATGGTCACCTTATCTTTGATAAAGGAGGGAAGGATATACAGTGGAGAAAAGACAGCCTCTTCAGTAAGTGGTGCTGGGAAAACTGGATAGCTACATGTAAAAGAATGAAACTAGAACACTCCCTAACACCATACACAAAAATAAACTCAAAATGGATTAAAGACCTAAATGTAAGGCCACACACTATAAAACTCTTAGAGAAATACATAGGCAGAACACTCTATGACATAAATCACAGCAAGATCCTTTTTGACCCACCTCCTAGAGAAATGGAAATTAAAATAAACTAATGGGACCTAATGAAACTTAAAAGCTTTTGCATAGCAAGGGAAACCATAAACAAGACAAAAAGACAACCCTCAGGATGGGAGACAGTATTTGCAAATGAAGCAACTGACAAAGGATTAATCTTCAAAAGATATAAGCAGCTCATGCAGCTCAATATCCAAAAAGCAAACAATCCAATCCAAAAATGGGCAGAAGACCTAAATAGACATTTCTCCAAAGAAGATATACAGATTGCCAACAAACACATGAAAGAATGCTCAACATTATTAATCATTAGAGAAATGCAAATCAAAACTACAATGAGGTATTACCTCACACCGGTCAGAATGGCCATCATCAAAAAATCTACAAACAATAAATGCTGGAGAGGGTGTGGAGAAAAGGGAACCCTCTTGCACTGTTGGTGGGAATGTAAACTGATACAGCCACTATGGAGAACAATATAGGGGTTCCTTAAAAAACTACAAATAGAACTACCATATGACCCAGCAATCCCACTACTGGGCATATATCCTGAGAAAACCATAATTCAAAAAGAGTCATGTGGGCTTCCCTGGGGCACAGTGGTTAATAATCCACCTGCCAATGCATGGGACATGGGTTTGAGCCCTGGTCCGGAAATATCCCACATGCCACGGAGCAACTAAGCCCATGTGCCACAACTACTGAGCCTGAGCTCTAGATCCCATGAGCCACAACTATTGATGGCTTCATGCCTAGAGCCCATGCTCCACAACAGGAGAAGCCACCGCAAGCCCATGCACCGCAACGAAGTATAACTCCTGCTCACCGCAACTAGAGAAAGCCCAAGCACAGCAATGAAGACCCAATGCAGCCAAAAATAAACAAATAAAATAAATTTATTTTTTAAAAAAGAGTCATGGGGCTTCCCTGGTGGCACAGTGGTTGGGAATCCACCTGCCGATGCAGGGGACACGGGTTCGGGCCCCGGTCCGGGAGGATCCCACGTGCTGCAGAGCGGCTGGGCCCGTGAGCCATGGCCGCTGATCCTGCGCGTCCGCAGCCTGTGCTCCACTACGGGAGAGGCCGCAGCAGTGAGAGGCCCGCGTACCACACACACAAAAAAAGAGTCATGTACCACAATGTTCATTGCAGCTCTATTTACAATAGCCAGGACATGCAAGCAACCTAAGTGTCCATCAACAGATGAATGGATAAAGAATATGTGGCACATATATATTATACAGTGGAATATTACTCAGCCATGAAAAGAAACGAAATTGAGTTATTTGTAATGAGGTGGATGGACCTAGAGACTGTCACACAGAGTGAAGTAAGTCAGAAAGGGAAAAATACTGTATGCTAACACATATATATGGAATCTAAAAAATACATAAATAAAAAATGTTTCTGACGAACTTAGGGGCAGGATAGGAATAAAGACTCAGACGTAGAGAATGGACTTGAGGACACAGCAAGGGGGAAGGGTAAGCTGGGATGAAGTGAGAGAGTGGTGTGGACATATATGCACCACCAAATGTAAAATAGGTAGCTAGTGGGAAGCAGCCACATAGCCCAGGGAGATCAGCTCGGTGCTTTGTGTCCACCTAGAGGGGTGGGATAGGGAGGGTGGGAGGGAGAACCAAGAGGGAGGAGTTATGGGGATATATGTATATGTATAGCTGATTTACTTTGTTATACAGCAGAAACTAGCACACCACTGTAAAGCAATTATACTCCAATAAAGATGTAAAAAAAGATAATTGGACAGTTAAATACGGTGCCCATATGTAACCTAAACAGAAGAGCATTCTAGAGCTACGTGTTTAGGAGAATTTAAATTTGACAAATAAAATCAGCATTGTTGCAGAACTGCAATATTTGCTCAAACCATAAAAAAAAAATTTCACTCTGACAATTTTTCTGTGATAATTGGAATATTTACTCAATTTTTAACATATTTACTGGAATTATTAAATTTAATCATCTTTGTTGTATTTGTACCACCTTGACTGTTGCTCTTTTTAAATATATTTTTTATCTTCTTTTCTGTCAAAAAAAATATATATTTATATGTCAAGGCAGAAACACTATATTTTTGTAATCCTTAAAGATTATAGTTCTTTTTTAAAATTATTCCAGACCCACAATATATATCTCAACATGCAACATAATTCACATTATTATACATTTTTAAAAAGGAGAAACTTTAGCATAAGAACACCTTGGAAAGAATTCTAACATGGTCCAATAGTTTTATAGCTAAAGTTTCTGGGCAAAAGGTATAGTTATCATTTTCTGTCCAAATTTTTAATAGACATTTTAAATGGAACATCATTTCAGAATAGTATGAAATTACATTGTGAAATCAGGACAGTCATTGAACATTACGTGTCTATTACATCCCAAGCGTTATGTATGTCTTTACACTTAAGGAATGGATAGTAAACAATCTTGGAGTAAAATATGGGGCAGAACCTGCTTTAAGTTGTACCAAGTCAATCAAATAGAAATATGAAGAACCTTGTATTAAGATGAGAGTCGGCATTTTCTTCCAATGAAAAAATAAATCCAGTGTGCCACCATCTTGACAACTCTTTAAATATATAAAGAATATAGTTCTTATATAACTTAACACAAAGTAAACAATATAGCAATTATGTCTTCCAAAGGTCAGTCAAATGCAGGGTATTTTTCTCTGACCCTAAAAGAACATATCAATCTTCTACCTCATAGAAGTTCTAAATTGTAATTTTGTTCTTAAGTATTTCAATTTTTTTTTTTTTTACTTTCTGCTTGTTTCTACATTAAGATTAACTTTTGTCATCCAGTGATGATAACTTCAAGCTGATCAAATAAGGATGTTTTCTGGTTTTTTGCCATTAACATCCTAAATTATCTTTTATTCATCTGTAATCTAGATAGACAGTTAATTCCTCAACCCTCTTAAACTGTGTCCCTAAATGGTAAGTAGACTAAGATTGCTAATATCCTTGATTTTTAAATGACAAATATATATTATACACAGATGAATGTAAAAAATGCTCTGACAGTAACTAGAAAATAGATATTTTTAAGATACTGCTTATGTTATAGGACAAGTAATTACTATAAAATTTGCAATAATAACTTCTTGTCCTATAATCTCTAAAAAATATAATATATGTCAAAGTACAGGAAAGACTCTTCTGAAAAACAAGAATGGGGTCCTTGGTTTATATTTATCAATCTACATAATCTAAAAATAATTTATCCATAATCTTGAGCTATTAAGTGGACAGTTACTATAGAAACATTTTTCAAGATTTAAAAAATAAGAGTATCACTCCTTGGTATGGGACCTGTATACCTATCAAAGAAACCCCTATATATAAAGGAAAAGATATTATTAACAAAGTTCACAATGCCATCACAGCCACCTAATTAAACATCTTAACTGCAGAATTAGTGTAATTTTTCCAAATACATTTTTATAAAACCCAAATAGCCATGAACCCAATGGCATGCCTCTTTAGAGAACTTAGAAATTTGGAAAGTAGCTTTAATTATGTATTCCAATAAAAAGGCAAAAGTTGGTTGAATTATTTGAGTCCAGTTTATCTATATGACATCACTGGCAAAATCCTTCCTAAAGGAGTTTGCTTTGTAATATATTAAAGAATTCCATGTTTTCTGGAATGCCAGAGTAGCTTACAAATCAGAACAGAGATCCCATCAGCGCCTTGCAGCATGTTCTGTGACTGCCCCAGTCAGGACTGTCCATGGTCTGTCCTCTCTGACCACTCCTTGTAGATTTATTCCTTTAGAGAGAGTCACTGAAAATCTGAGGCTCATTATACAGTAGTGGTGTTAATAGCATTGTACTTACCATTAAAGTATCAAATCAGTGCTTCATAATAGGTGCTACTTTATCTTAACTATTCTAAGCAGCCTCACCTCCTAGGGCCCAAGTATAATCTAGTATTCATAAACATCTTCAGTGCCCTGTGGGAGCCTTCCAGTTCAATAGGTTGTGATCTTCAATCATGTGTCCTTGAGAGAGAGAGAAACAAATACTTATATAACATATTATGTCTTCTATCTTCAGGAAATTCCACCCAGTGGAATTGTTAGTTAAAAAAAAAAGTTTTTGAGATTGCCAACTATTTAAATTATGCCTCAGACTACCCAAACTGGCAAATAATTGGTAGCTAAACAAAAAATAATCAAAGCCACATCAACAGGGTCAGCACACTGCTTCCAAGTTCACATAAAGTTTAGAGAGAAATGGTGAAGAGCACAGGCTTGGGGGTGATGGGACTGTGTTTGAATCCTCTATGGACACTGACCTACCAGCTATATTATTTTCCTATTGCTGCTGTAATAAATTGCCACAAATTCAGTGGTTTCAAACAACACAAATTTATTATCCTACAATTCTGGAACTCAGTTGTCCTAAAATCAAGGTGTCAGGAGCGCTGCATTCCTTCTGGAGGCTCTAAAGGAGAATTCATTTCCTTGCCTTTTCCATGGTACCTAGAATTCCTTGGTTTGTGGCCCCATATTCTGTCTCCAAAGCCAACAGCATAGCATCTTCAAGTCACTCTCTGTTTCCTTCTCTCCTCGCTCTCTCTCACTCTCTCTCTCTGTCTCTCTCACACAATTGTACACACACAATTTCACTTCCACTATAACAGATGATTATTTTAATTTAAACACAAATTCTGGGACACAAACCTTCATGTGCCTAAGAGAATCTTTAAAATCAGATTAAGAAAATCAGTAGAGGCGCTTCTCTGGTGGCTCAGTGGTTGAGAGTCCACCTGCCGATGCAGGGCACACGGGTTCGTGCCTCGGTCCGGGAAGATCCCACGTGCCGCGGAGCGGCTGGGCCCGTGAGCCATGGCCCCTGAGCCTGCGCGTCCGGAGCCTGTGCTCTGCAACGGGAGAGGCCACAACAGTGAAGAGGCCCGCGTACCGCAAAAAAAAAAAAAAAAAAAAAAATCAGTAGAGCAGACACCCCGTTCCATGCTAAGCTATGCAATCTTCGAACCCCATATAAAACAGTGAGACCCTTTATTTTTATCTTAACTAAAGTGCACACCACACGCGTGCACGCACACACACACTCACACACTCAAATGAGATTTGTCTTCACAAAGTGAAAGGCTGAACACATCCTTGTATGCTTTTGAAATTGTGTTCCCCAGGGACTCTCTCAGCTTCAAGCTTGCCATTCAACCTCCAAGGCACCGCCTTCATCAACTATAACAAATAGGGCCTTTTGTCTGTGCCAAGCAGTTGTTTCAAGCAGTTGCTGGGAAAAGAACAAAGGAACAGAGAGCTCAGAACAAACACAAGAAGTACTGAGGACAGTTTGGAGGGGAAAAAACATTACTGAGCCAAGTTTGAATTTGCAATTCAGTCTTTGAGCAATTCATTTATTCTGAATGGTAAGAAATATATAGAATTAAATTAATACTCATCAGTTATTATTCTGTAACAAATGTACTTCCTATATGCAAGCAGACGAGTCCTATGTAATTTGTTTCTAAAAGAAATGTAAGAGCAAGTGACTAATTCTTAATTGTTTGTGCAATTAGACATATATGGCATTCCAGAGACTGTTATCCACTTCCTTCCTTCTGTTATAAGGAAATCACTGTGGGCCTATAGAACCCCTGCCAACACAACAGTGGCCTGGAAATTTCTATTTAAATATTCAAAGGATATGAAATGTGTGGCATCCTAGCCTACCATGGCTGCTTGCTGCGCTTAAATTTTAGACATCAAGCCAGGCAGCTAAGCTCTGAAAACTACTCTTTTCCCCCCCACATTCAAGTACTTGCCGGCCACAAAATACTCCTCATAGCTCAGAGCATCTTGCATTGGAATGTGGTTCCTGTCTCCTCAGGAAGACTGGGACAAGATAAGCTCAGATGAGATGACACTTTCAGGCCTTTTTATGAAAAATTTACTTCATAGCATCTTCTGTAGAACCAATATCTTGTCTCATCCTCTGTTTTATTCCCAGTGGTGTTTCCTCTTTCTGTCAGTGTATGTATGGATCTGATTCTTGCCTGAAACAGAGAGGAGTGGGAAAAATAGGAGAGCAAGAACAAGGAAAAGGAAAGAAAAGCATCACAAATTGGCCACCAAAGAATGGAAATAACATTTATTGAATACCTACAGTATGCCTGGCACTTTACACATTTGATTTACAGATTAGATAATTTAATTTTCATATCATACCTAAAGGACAGACTTAATTCTGCATTTTTCAGATGAGGACACTGAAACTCAGAGAGGTCAAGAAGCTTACTCCAAGTCGCACAGCTAAGCAGTAGTAGAGCCAGGTCTTTTCACTTCACCATTAACATCCAACCGTTGTAATTTGTAACTGAAATCAGAAAGCAAGATTACTGAGAGTAAAGATTCTATCCTAAGAATCCCATAGGATGGTTAGCTCATGAGGAGCTCAAAGTTCAGTACTAAAGAAATCCTGGTTGTGAAATTAATTAAGCCCTGACCCTGCCTTGAATGCAAGTGGGAAATAGATGGAAGAGTATTGAGATGTCAACAAAAATCCATTTCCTACCAAGAGACAAGCCGGGAGATCAAAGAGGAGAAGGAGAGATGCTGCGGTTGTAGACGGTGCTGGGAAGGGTTAGCACAAGGAGTGTCCCTGTCACTTGAGTGGCTTTCCTAAGCTAGACGGGTGAAGAAAACCTAGGTCAGGAAGCCATCAGGCCAATTCAGAAGCCAGCCCCTCAGGTGCCAGGGCTGAAAGAGAGGTAGGGCTGGAGGGACTTTTTCTAATAGGAATTTTGCATTTCTCACAATGAGCTAGTCAAACACGAGAAAGAAAAATGAAGAGTTACAGAGCTTGCCTTTTTAATTCTCATTTGCCTAGTTTGCATTTGAACAAATTATTATTTCTGCCTTCATTAGAGTATTTAACACAGTATAATCAATCTGCTGGGAAGTAAAAGTGTAACCATTTTATGGTTTGTTACACTGAAATTTAAATTTGCATATTAAGCAGCAAAGGCATTAACATGTGTACCCTATTCATTAACTATGGATTATAAAATACCTCTCTAGTGTGAGCCCAAACAGCAAGCCGTTTTCTGATTGAACTGCTTAATTAAATAAAAGATTATTAACAGCATTCCTTTACACCCTGGATACTTTAGTAGTTTGAAATTAAAGCACAGAGACATTCAGAAACTTTACCAAATCTTCCTCATCACTGTTTTGCAAGCATCTCTCTGAATATGATAGATTGACTCTGCTCTGGAAAAACTGCACTCTGAAATAAACCTCTTTATAAATAAAGCAAAGCCATAAAGTAAATAGTACCTGAATTCAGATTCAATTTTATCATTTTAATTCCGTTCAAACCTTCATCACTGGTGAGGCTGGTCTAAGTCCTGTTCTGCAGATTTCTACTGTGCCAAATAAAGGAGGACATGCAGCAAGCTTCCCAGTCTAAATACAAACTGTTTTTATAAATCAGTGGTGAGCTAACTTAATTTGGTTCTTCTAACCTACACTACAAACACAAAAACCTTCTGTACCCAACCTTTTTTTTTTTTTTTTTTTTTTTTGCGATACGCAGGCCTCTCACTGTTGTGGCCTCTCCCGTTGCGGAGCACAGGCTCCGGACGCACAGGCTCAGTTGTCATGGCTCCTGGGCCTAGCCACTCCACGGCATGTGGGATCTTCCTGGAACGGGGCACGAACCTGTGTCCCCTGTATCGGCAGGCGGACTCTCAACCATTGTGCCACCAGGGAAGCCCCGAAACCTATTTTTAAAAAATAATTTCAGAGCATTGAGTGAGCTTCTCTTAACCTCTTCCATCTTTGATAGTATTGACCACAGGTTTAGATCTCCTTGACCTGAGTGAACCCGTCTCTCAAACCCAAACCAAAGCCAAGAAGTTGGAGGCCTCATCGAAAACCTCATCCCTCAAGAAAAAGGCTGATGGGCCTGACCTCATCAGTGCAGATCCTGAGCAGAGAGGCCAGGCTCTCCGAAACTCAGAGACGGCATCCCTAGACTTAGGTAAGGCAATAGCTTGTGTCTGCTGCTGTTCACTCGTGCTTAATACAACAAGGAAGTTCTACAAATGACATTAAAACCATGGACAAAGCAGTAGAAAAGATTAATTCTATGTAGGAAACTGTACAGGACACACTTCTTTGTGCTTAGATTAAATAGCAGTTGGGGAGCTCAACTTTGCAGAACTGGTGTGGATTTATACATTTATTTATACATAAGGCCATGTGTATTGAGTTTCTGATAGATGGCAGGTACCACACTAGGCACTGGAGTTACAATAAAAATAAGACACGAATATTGCTCTCTAGGAGAATTCAGTCTAGAGGGGAAGAGAGTCTAGAAAGAGACAACTCTACCCCAAGGTCTGGGAACAGCCAGAAGGAACAGTAACATGTAACATGTGTGGGTATACGTCCAATACAATAATAACAGCTACCATTCACTGATGACTTACAATGTCCAGAACTGTGCTACATGATTTACATATATTAGCCTGTTAATTCATCACAACTCTTTGAAATGAATGAGGAACCAAATTTTCAAATTTAAATAACTTGCCCAAGATCCCAGTTAGTCTGAGGAAGAGCTAGAATTTGAGCCAAGCTCTAATTAACTTCAAAGCCTGTACTTCTCTCCACTGTACATCTTCCTGAGAAAGGAGACCTTAACCTCAGATCATGGAACCAGTCAATTAAGCTCTCCTTTCTTAAGAGAAAGAAAGGTAACAGTTATTTCAGAAAGCCAAGGGAAACATGGATGGGTAAGTATCCATAAAATGAGCATATTAGTAACTTATCCATAAAGTTACAAAGGTTAAAGGGGATATACATATATGTAAAATCGCTTAGCACTGTGATATATACATGTTAGATGGCCATGAATTAATTTATTCATTTGTTCAGTAAACATTTCTCTAAATATCTGTTGTGTTCCATACTATGTGCTGGAAATACAAAGATAAATAATATAAGCTTCCTGCCCCTTAGTAAGTTTACAGTCTAGTGGAGACATAGAAAAATGATTAAGATAATTATAATAAAATATGTACTATGTGCTGCAATAAAGAAAAGCCCAGGTTAAGCCCCTCACCCAGCCAGGGGGTTATAGAAGGTGCCTTATAGGAGGTACTATATGAGCAGTCTTGAAGGTTGAGTAAGAATTTGCCAGATGAAAAATATGAAACAGAGAGAGGTGGGAAGGAAGGGCAGGGCATTCCTGATGCAGAAGAGAAAGGGAGTCACACACAAGTAGACGAACACAGAAAGATGCCTTTTCAAGCAAATACAAGCACTGCTACAGTATTCAAGAATGGTAGAGTACTGAGAAATAAATCTGAGAGTCACCAGGGGTCAGATAATGGGAGTTCTTGGATGCCAGGCCGTTAAGTTTGGGGGGAGGGCAGGGTTGAAGGGTTTTTACTCAGAGGAGTGACATCAACAGATTCTATTTTAGAAAAATTTTTCTCTTTTGGATGTGTGGAGAAAGGAATGGAGGCAGGGAGACAATGCAGGCATGTAAGAGAGTGACAGAGGGGATAGTGAGAGGGAGACGGGTTCAAAAATAAATAAATAAAAACAAGACTTGTGGACTGGGTAGATATATGCATGCCAGCAAGGAAGAGATATAGAATGTGCCAAACTCTGTGATGAGGGTACAAGAAGAGAAGGCGGGGGTGGGGGGGATGTCAAGGTGGAAATTGTCGAGTTCAGTTTTGAACCTGTTATGTATGAGGAAACTGTGGAGCTTCTCTGTAGAGATGTCCAATGGACTGTTAAATGTGTAAATCTAGAACTCAGGAAAGAGAACCAAGCAGGAAATAGAGATTTGAAAGTCAGAAGACTATGAATAGCCATCACAGTCATGGGTGTAGATGATCTCACCAAGGATAGATCATAGAGAAAGGGAAGAGAACCAACGCGCTGCTCAAACTGGTTGTACACACAGGATCTGCGCTCCTCTGCCACGTCACGTTTTGAGGCCTGTCTCTCTGGAGGAAAATTTTATAATTATTTCCTCCTCATCCATGTGTTCTAGGTTTATTCCATTTCAATAAGTGAAATTTATACATATGCATAAGGATATATTGTTAAATACATTACAATATAATATAATAAACACATAAATGATACTTTCATTTCTCCGCTTTTGAGAAAATGTCTTGTGAAGAAGTCATAAAAATTCTTAGTTTAAACGACTTTAGAGAACACTGACTGCAAACCTACCTTTTTATAAATGAAAACACTGGCCCCTAAGGTTGTCTAAGTGGATTGTTCACAGTCACACACCTGTTCATGAGAGGGAACCAGCCAGGTTCTTTGTAAGAATTAAGCCACAGGGAGACGATGGTCCTAGCATACACTAACTTTCTCCATTTCCTCCTTCCTCTCTATCCCCACTATAAATTCCCTTCTTTGGTGAAAAATTAGGTAGTCTATAACAAAACCTGTAAAAAAGTGTTCCAGTTTCTTCCCACCTCCTTTTAATAACAAGGCTCATCTCTTTAAACAGAATTTCTTTCCAGAAATGTGCCAGAAATGCCTCAAAGCCACCTCTTAGCTGGAGGCCCATAGGATAGTACTCCATATGCTTTCTTTACCAGATCCCATGGGCTCATTCACAAAATTCAAAATGCACACAGCTCTTGAAATTAATTCAGGTAAAAAAATATACTTGATTAACTGTAAAAGCAATCCCATTTCTCTTAATAGGTCTCATATTTATTTAGCTGTACCTGTTTTAATTAATTTTCTTGCAGCCTTTGGTCTTGGGGTAGAAGAACATCAGTTAATTAAAGTTCACTTGTATAAGACTTCTCAGTCTTAATCTCTCTTCTTCTCTCTGCACCTCGTATTCTCCCCCATCCCCCTCACCCCCTTCTTGTCTCCTTAGTAGACATTCAAACACAACTGGAAAAATGGGACGATGTTAAGTTTCATGGAGATCGAAATAGCAAGGGACATCCCATGGCAGAGAGAAAATCAAGCTCATCTAGAACTGGATCAAAAGAACTTTTATGGTAAGATATTTTAATATCAGAAAATAGTCATTTATCGTAGCCGTAAAAAAAAAAACAAAACTTTGCCATTTGCAGCAACATGGATGGACTTGGAGGGCATTCTGCTAAACAAGATAAATCAGACAGAGAAAGACAAATACTGTATGATATCACATGTGTGGAATCTAAAAGATATAACAAGCTAGTGGATATAACAAAAAAAGAAGCAGACCTGCAGATACAGGGAATAAACTAGTAGTTTTCAGTTGGGGAAGCAGTATAGGGATGGGGGAGTGGGAAGTATAAACTATTGGGTGTAAGATAGGCTACAAGGATGTATTGTACTACACGGGGAATAGCCAATATTTTGTAATAACTGTAAATGGAGTGTAACCTTTAAAAATTGCATAAAGTTTTTTAAATTCTAAAAATAAATTAAAATATTTTAAAAGAAAACTAAAAAAAAAAAAGAAAATAGCCATTTATGTGTCATATACTTGTCTACTGAAATAGCCAAAGAATTAAATCAATCCAGTTACTTGCTGCCATTTATAACCCCCTATTAATGTTAATAATTGTGGCTTCTAAAACGAAATTATTTCATCTGAATTGTCAAAAATTCAGCCAATAAGGATTTTGGTAGATTCATAATTTGATATTCAATATTTATCCAATATTTGTTGATAATTTTCTGAACATGTAACTGAGCCAATCAATCAAAATATGTGCATGTGTATTTTCACATATGTGTATATTTAATGTACAACATGAATGATAGTTAAATTAAATGTTTTTGGCTACACAGGTAACCTTTCTGACTTTCTTAATCACCACTGTCGGATAATGCACTAATTAAGCATATTCCATGAATGCCCATGAGAAAAACTAGCCACTTGAATTTTACCATGTTTTTCAAGCTTCCCAAAGGACGGCATGTTTCAGACTCTGGTTGCCCGTCACACATCTCCATTTATTATGACATTTCAAATTCTATATAGAGATCAAATCTCACTGAGACACTTTGTGAGAAGCTCCCCTCCCCACCCAAAAATTACTTTTTTAATGAAGCAGAACTCTCTGTAACAAAAATGGTTTTGCAGTTATTTACTTTTTGCGTATAACTGACCTGAATTCTAAATCAGTCAGAGACAATAACACATTGCAGCCACTTAAATTCCAAACGTGGTCATTATAATGGAAATATATGTTATCTTTTTCATCAAAAGTCTGTTGAGAGCTTTGTTACCATGGTTCTCAACGATCCAAATTAACCAGATTTCTTGACTGGGTTTCTAGGTGAATTCGCTTCTCGATTTACATTAACTTCCTCCATGCGTCCCTTATAGGTCCTCAGAGCACAGATCTCAGCCAGAACTGAGTGGTGGGAAAAGCGCCCTGAACTCTGAGACGGCTGCGGAGCTGGAATTGGTGCCTCCAACACAGGTAACAAAACCAATTCCTCAATGCGCCTATCTTTTCTAATAGATAATTTATGTCATAAATATTTAAAATTTCACCAGAAAAATCTGAAGTATTTTTTCCGTATTTTCTATTTCATATGCTTTCTCACTCAGTATCTATCTCAATGCTTAAAATAACTGATGATAGATAGATAGATAGATAGATAGATAGATAGATAGATAGATAGATAGATAGATGATAGACAGATAGATAGATTTGGCTAGAAAATGTGTCGATGAACTCACCATGTACTTAACACTATTTCCTTGTTCTACCACTCACTGTTACATTATTTTCCAATACAAAATCTGTTCTACTCCAGTATTAGCACAACTTATGTAACAGGCACAAAGAAGAGGAAATTACATCTTGAGCATTCATTCACAACTTTGCCCTACAGACCAAGGTACTCACACATCAGCATCCTGACTGTCACATTAAAATAAACTTGTTGCTAAGGAATAAATAATTATAGTATTAACAATCATGATAATACTAAGACCTACCATTTGTGAGTACCCTCTAAGTATTAGCACCTTGTGCTTTTCATATATCTAATACTCAAGTAATCCTGTGAATTATTATTGGCCTCACTTTAAATGTCTTTGAAGAGTCTTGGTAAAGTCAAAATCCTTTTACAGGGTCACCCAACTAATCACCAGTGGAAGTAGGGCATGAACCAGACCTGTCTGTCTGCTACTTGACCCTCGACTCCAATGTAACTGGTTTGCCTGTGACTAGTGACCTTGGCTGGGCCAAGAAGGACCATCAGCCTCAGTGTTTTCATTTGCTCAAACACTTTGCAAGGGTACAGTCTTGATCTCTTAAGAAATGTGTCCACGTTCATGCATCTACAATCCAGTTGGAAATAAGTGGGATGAAATGAGCAAGAGTGATTTTCTTGAATTTACTAGATAAGGTATTGAAACTAAGAGGGAAGATATATTGTCTGATGTGAGTAAAGGGATAATTATGATAATAGCAAATATTATTGAGTGCTATGAGAAGACCTTCTAAGACATATTAATTAGCTCACTTGATCCTGACCAATGACTCTATGAGTTAAGTGTACTTTTTAACCCCATTTTATAGAGGGGGGAAACTAAGGCACAGTGAGAGTAAGGAAAATATCAACACACTCACAACCAGTAAGTGGCAGAGGGCAGGAGGACGCAGATAGGAAATGGAAGGCATCTGGAAACCTAGGCCATTAACAGCACCTCCACATGCATCTCGCCCTCCACAAGAGAGAGGTGGGCATTACCGCTCCCAGAACTCAGTCGGAAAACAAGTCAGCTAACTTCCAGAACAAATAACCCTGGGAAGCTTAATGAATTATATAAGTGTAGCGTGAAAATGTATTTTCTTCATCTTTGTTCATTCTGAGTGTACCTTTTTAAAAAGCAAATTGATAACATTTATTAGAGAAATGTTTCTTGATAAGTGCATTAGATTTTTTTTTTTTTTTGTGTGTGGTACGCGGGCCTCTCACTGTTGTGGCCTCTCCCGTTGTGGAGCGCAGGCTCCGGACGCACAGGCTCAGCGGCCATGGCTCACGGGCCTAGCCGCTCTGCAGCATGTGGGATCTTCCCGGACCGGGGCACGAACCCGAGTACCCTGCATCGGCAGGCGGACTCTCAACCACTGCGCCACCAGGGAAGCCCACATTAGAGATTTAGACTCAGCTAAATAATTGGTACTGTTTTGTAAACTGGAATCCTTGGAACAATTTATTTTTAAAAAATTTTATTTATTTATTTATTCATTCATTTATTTATGGCTGTGTTGGGTCGTCGTTACTGCATTCGGGCTCTTCTCTAGTTGCGGAGAGCGGAGGTTGCTCTTCGTTGTGGTGCGCGGGCTTCTCATTGAGGTGGCTTCTCTTGTTGCGGAGCACGGGCTCTAGGCGCCCGGGCTTTAGTAGTTGTGGCTCACTGGCTCTAGAGCACAGGCTCCGTAGTTGTGGCACACGGGCTTAGTTGCTCCGCGGCATGTGGGATCTTCCCGGACCAGGGCTCGAACCCTTGTCCCCTGCATAGGCAGGTGGATTCTTAACCTCTCTGCCGCCAGGGAAGTCCCTGGAACAATTTAATATAGCAGGAGAACACTAGTCGCTGCAGCAGGGTAAGGCTTGGCACAGGTGGGCTCTTCCACACGGAGGTGGAGGGGAGGAGGATCAGCTGGGGTCCTCGGTTGCCATGTAGACCCACAATGTATTTATCTTATTATTCCAATGACTGCTACTCTCCCACTGGTTGTCTGATTTCATCCCACCACATTGTCCTTCCACTTACCCACCACTGTGCCTTTAAGAAAACACAATGTGCTTTGGAAAATTTGTATGAGATTCCCAACATTGTCCTCCAAAATATAATGTAAAATGCCCTGAGATAGTTCTGTCTAGATAAATCATAGTGAATTATTTTAGAAGGTTACCAATTATTTGTAAAGCATTCATCCCTTAAATTGTTTTCTTAAAAAACACTGCATGTTTACTTAACAAGATTTGCCTAAACTAAGGAAATTTATAGTCTCCTAGTTTTACTTCCAGCCTATGGTTAAATAGGAAAATTTCATGAATTTGGGATTTAATCATCTAAAATATTAAGTCACTCAAATGGAACAGCAAGAGAATAGACTGATTCATCTGCTTGTAATAAAAGACAGAAAGGTGTTTTTACTGTTAGAAGCATACTGCTCTTAAATATATGATATCTTTATGTAAATAAGATGATGAAGTGGTATAAAAATTCGATTTAAACTGACTTGCGAACTATTCAAGTAAACAATTTCAGCTTACCAAAATTTGTTACTGCTCCACTGTCACTCAGATGGTTCATAGGAAAATCAAGGAAATGCCTTCTTCTCCCTCAAGCCAACATAAATTATCTTAGTTCAACAGGTGAGGAGCTATTTACAAGCTTTGCTCAAAAATCATATTTCAGAATCACAAAGAGAATGAAAGCTGTCAATGAGAATTCTCATGTTTGTTCATTTTCAAATGAAAAAGAAAAACATAGACTAGTCTCTTTCAAATAGTGTTTTGAATATACTGATCAGAGTGGCAGGAGATTATAATAAATTGTATAATCTCTGTATATTTGAAGAATAAAGTTTCTTGATATTATGCAAACTGTGTTATTTGTATTCCCTGGAGTTAATTATTTAAAGAAATCGTGCAATCTGAAAAATTAAAAAGCATTTGAAAAATTGAAGAAAAACACAGAAGGTAATGATATAAAATTAGCTTTTCCATGAGATAGTGGTGAGGCAAAAGGAAAAGAATCCTACTTCTGCCGGAGAGTGATGGTTCACACATTTCTTTTTCAAGTCTGGACCCTGGAAGGAGCACTCCAAGACAGGCTCTTGCCACCCTAAGCTGGACTTCATGAGAAGGTGGGGCAGCCAGGCTCTCCAAATGCTGAGTCACAATCTTGTAACGCTCTGATTTTGCTGATTTTGGCAGAGCAAATGCTTCCTTCCACATTGTCAAAATTCCATCAAGTTGTCAGTATCCCAAACCAGAACAATCTAAACTTTAAAAGTGCAGATATGTTTTCTAAATTTTTAAAGGAATAATGTAAAAGGAAATGCATGTTAATGGAAATGTAAGATATTTCTAATATATTATTTGAAATGTTTACAATAATCTTGGGAATTAATGTTATCTCCATTTCTCAGACGAGAAATGCATCTTAGAGAACAGAAGTAATTTTCCCAAGGTGACTCAGCTAGAATGGAGAGGACCCAGCATTCAAATCACACCCATCAGCTTCTAAAGCCCTTGTTCTTCATCACACGTCACCTCCTATCAGCCACATCTAGCTTATCCGCCTAAGAGAACTCACAAGACCATCGATTTCCCTTCTCATTGCAAGCCCTGATTATTACTTAGTTTATAGGGTTAATATGAGTTAAGTGATTTTAAAGAATATCACTTTCCTCCAGAAACTTTGTAAAATGAATTAGGATTGTCATCCTATCTGAGGCCATACATAATTTTGTGCCTCCCCTCCCAAATTCATTCTCAACCTCTTACTCTTAGAAATGCTAATGGCTTCCATTTCGTTCCATTTCAGTTCAACAAATGAGATTGAATGTCTACTATCCATAAAAGCATAAGTGAGGCAGTGGAAAAGTTAGAAAGATGAGAGAGATTATAAGAAGTATGAAGACCTTTATGTCTAGTAGAAACAATTAGATAGTACACTGTAAATACAGTGTTGCTTTTTGGAAGACAGCACAGGAGCTGCATCAATATACCTTTTCCCCTCCTGGCCACACACAGTGAGCTGCCAATGAGGAAGAAAGCAAGGGAAGATGGAAGAAAGGAACAAAGCAAAGAAGGCAGGAAAACAAGAACAGCAGGAAAGCAAAAAGGAAGGAAAGAAATCTGAAGATCATTTTCAGCATAGTAGAAAATCTACACATACTAGGTACTCAACAAATACTTTTTAAAGTGAAAAAATAAGGGATGCTAGCAAAAAGGAGAAACAAAATGTTTGTCAAATTACAAAATTCAAAAGTAGAAGCTAATGGTTAAAGGACAGGAAAAAAAGGAAAAATTTTTATTCTTTTATCATTTTGAGGCTAGTTCCAAAAATAATTTTTAGTTATGCATGCTAATAGACTGTCCATCCCCTTTAAAAATCAGCCCTGACTTGCCTTGATGTTCCATAACATAGAATTTCATAGTTGGAGGAAGATGGGAACCATGTGCTGCCCACATTTGCACAAAACTTTGGGAATTTGCTCTTGACACATAAGGTACAGGCTTTTTGTATGCTTTCAATGATAAATGTCTGTTGACTGATTAAGAAAAAATATCCTGACCATCTTAATGAGGCAAGTGTTCAGATAATCTCTTCTAGCATAAGTCCAACTAGTCTGTAAAAACCACTAAACAAGTGTTGTAAACACAGATTTTTTAAATGAATTTCCAGAGTCACACCTGATAAGCGCTAACCAGAAAAATGATAATAACAAAAGCCAATTTTTTTGTTGTTTATTTTTTTTTCGGCCACGTCGCTGATGTGCGGGATCTTAGTTCCCCAACCAGGGATCAAACCCATGCCCCCTGCATTGGGAGGGTGTAGTCTTAACCACTGGACTCCCAGGGAAGTCCCAAAAGCCAGTTTTAATGTACTGAACATTTTGTGTGTATTATTTACATGAATTATTGCACTTGAGTCTTATATGGACTCCATAAGTGAATATACACTTGGCAGATGAGAATACTGAGAATTGGGAATTCCCTGGCTGTCCAATGGTTAGGACTCCATGCTTTCACTGCCAAGGGCCCTGGGGTTTGTGAATTAAGATCCCACAGGCCGCAAGATCCCACAGCCAAAAAAAAAGAAAAAAAGAAAAAAACTGAGGATTATAGAGATTAATTTGTCCAAGGTCACCATTAACAGTAAATGGTAAACCAGGATTTGACCCCAGGCAGTCTGACTTCAGAGAGTATGCTTTTAATGGCCGTTATATAAGGTCTGCTAGTTGTTATATATTTTTTTCTACAGTTAAGCAGATCCCTTTTCTCCTTCAATTCTTTTGGAAAGATGCTGAGCTTTTTTCAAATGTGTTTCTGTGGAAGATCTCTAGCAATTGTATGAAAAGCTATCAACAACTGCTGCAGAGGGTAGCCAACAAAATTATGCTAAGACAATGACAGCCACAAATATAGTCATTTGCAAATCATAATTTTGATCACAGTCATAATTTTGAATAAAGAGAACAAAATATAATATTATTTTTAGTGTTATTTAATTCTTTCTTCTTTCCCTTCACCTAGTGCCGATCATTCAGTGCAATCGACAGCTGGGGGAATTAAATGCTTTCTTCTTTGGAGACTGTAATACCCTAAAATCCAATTAGCTTAAACCAATTAAAATGCTGTTTTTAAAGCCAAGGCATTTCCAGGAGGTTGCTGTTAACTGTGGAGCATTTTTCAAAATCATGCAAAGAAGAAAAGAAATGCCTATATCAGAGTATATTTGTAAACTCCAGAGTTCCACCTATGTGAACATAATGTCAATTTTTGGATCAGAAGTTCTCACAGTGTGGTCCCTGGACCAGCAGTATCAGCATCACCTGGGAACTTGTTAGAAAAGATGATTCTACTGCCCACCGCACGCCTACTGTCTCAGAAACCCATGGGGGTGGAGCCCTGCAAACTGTGGTTGAATGTGACCTGCAGGTGATTCCAATGCATGCTAAAGCTTGAGAACTGCTATTATAGTCATTGTGCTACCAAAATAACTGCAACTCAGACTTACAGGTGTAACTGTCCCGTTTATCATTCCTCTAGTTAAATACTAAAAAATACCTGCAGTTTACAAGCATTATTTATATGTTTTCCCATATTACAGTTTTGCCTGTCATGAAATTAGATGTAAATTTTTTTTTAAAGTGTTGTTCGAAAAGAAGGCTGATCTTTACTATGTATTATAGTCTGTATTTCATTCTCAGTCCTAAATCAGCATGTCTGGGCACACTGCTGAGTTGCTAAAAAGTCTCAGAACCTTTAGATGTGTACTACTCTCAGCTTGAAAACTGCCTCTGTTTACATTCACTACCTTCTTATATTTTATAACATTTATTTTATGCTTCCTTGGGTAAAATAAATGTCTTTAAAATGTGAGGTAGATAATATTTGAATCAGTAATAACATAAAGCTTTTCTAACAATGTGGAAAATAGCACTTACCTAAATAGTAATTGTACTATCAAAATAAAATTTCATTTGCACAGTAAGTTTCTATTTACACTTGCTGTTTTAGGCAGTAAAGAGAATATGAACTGTAAGTCTAGAATCCTGAGAGAGATTTTCCTCTTCTTCCTGATATATGGTACGCTTTGCATCCTGTGATTCATAATCCACTTGGGTCGTGAAACATTGATGAAGGGAAGCCAGTGACAGTAATGGAGTCCTGTTAGGTCAGGCTTCACAGGACAGACAGATCATATTTCACTGGTGAAAAGTGCCTCTAATAAAAGGAGGTGCCTTGGGAAAAAATATTAGTGCTTTCTCTTTCTTCTCCTAATGTCATTCATGATATTATTGTATAAATGCACAAAGTTTATTTCTTACTACGTGCCCACATTTTTAAAAATTTATTTGTTTATTTCATTCATGAAGGAACCAGCAGGAAGACAAAAGAATTGGTTCCAAAAGCAAAGGATTAAGGAACAGAGATTTATATAGCCAGTTGGGAAAGAAATGCCAAAATAAGTTTACCAAGTTAGATGTATGATTGATTAACTTTCTACACGACAGTAAAGAACTGTCATCTTTGGGGTTAACTTCTCTACCAGGCTATTCCACCCGAACAAGCTATCAATTCTAAAAGGTTATAAATCATCTGCACCTTTATATTTGTTAATCAAATATATTGTCACCCAAGAATGTCAGATGAGGGTTGAAGTGGGCTGAATGGTGACCCCCCAAAAGGTATGTTCACATTCTAATCTCTGGAACCTGTATCAATCTCCCCCTTCCTGCCTCGATTGTCTGGGTTAGAAAAAGGTAGTAGCTTCCACAGGGCCCAGAGAATAAAGGAGGATGCTTGTTCGTGATGGCCACTGGGCCTGGCCTACCAGAGAGCAAGGCACTGATGCCAGGGCAGGCCCCGACCTGCCCTCGTGGTCCTCCCATTTCGGACCACAGGCGCTGCTCCAGAGGTCTCAACGCTGAGCTGCTCACAGGTCTTGCTCTTTACTAGGCACCCCACCTGGGCATCCTGCAGCCACTCCCCACCCCCCGAACCAGGGCTTGCTAGCACAGAGCTCTGCCACTCCAGGCACAGGACAAAAAACAAGTCCCTCCCAATCTACAAACCCTCCTTAGACTCCAGTCTGGCCAGGAGACCTTGAGAGAAATATCTTTAATTCAGTCATTCATATATTACCAGACAACATATTTTCAACCAATATTTGCTGATTATTTATGGAGCACCAACTATTTGCAGGAGATGCCAGGGATACAGCAGGGAATAAATACATCAAGGAGGAGAAAACATATAATATATATTAATGTTCAAATAAATTAACCTTTCACATTCATTAAAGCAAAATGCAGTCTAAGACTGTTATTTATGCTCAGAAATTTTCCTAATAATTACTTTATTTTTATTTTCAGCCCACAGTCTTTTAGACGGCTTCTTGGCTAACACCCTCAACCATGCATGAACCTCCAAGGGACAGCTTTTCTATATTTTGCATCTTCCTAAAATGGCCGGTTGAGCACAGCCTCCCGTGAGAGGCAGTGTGTTCAGTGTTTAGGCACATGGCCCAGAAGCACCAGCCCTACCACTTCACTAGCTGTGAGACTAGGGGCAAGTTTTAATTAATTGCTCTCTGTGCCTCAAAATCATGGAGTTAATGGTAGGACCCACCTCAGGCTGCTGAAAAGACAACATGAGTTATAGTAAGTAAAGGACTTGAAGCAGCATCTGGCATTTAGTGAGCCCTGGTTTTCCCACTGTATAATCATTAAAGAGGGGGGTTCCTCTTGAGGACCAGTGATGGTGGGGAAGGAATGAAAAGCAGCTGAGTGGAACAGATGGTAAGTGCTGGGTGAAGAGCAAAGTTTCACTGTAGTTTTGGTTCTCAAACATGACTGCTCTTCAAAATCACCACAGGAGCTTTTCAAACTTAATTTAATTTTCAAACTTAATTAAATTCCTGGGCTCCACCTTCAGAGGTCACTTCGTTGGTCTGGGGTGGGACCCAAGCCTGTTCAAGTAATTCCCATAGAAGTGGAGATTGAGCATCCCTGCAGGACAGCAATGTACCACCTGGCCGAGGAGCCACGCCTGCCCTGCAGTGAAAGGGGGCGGGGACTCCACTCCAAGCCTCTCTCCTCCTCCTCCCCAGGCCTAGCTGCCTTAGCAGTGCAATCCCTCCTCCCGCAGTCCGTCCACAGGCATCCTTGGGGCATGCATCGCTTGTCATGCCCTGGGCTTGGCATGGGGCAGTACAAAAGTTATCAGACAAAATCTTATCCACGTGGACCTCACAGCAGAGAAAGAAGATAGAGAAGAAAGCAAGCAGTTACGTGGAGAAAAATTGAAACACTGTGAATGCTCATAGAGCTCTTAATCGATGTACCGTATATACTTACTAGGAAATCCCTGGGAGAGACTGAGCTAGATCTGTAAGTACAAAATGTGGAGACTCTCCAAGGTACCTTGTTGAGTAGAAAAAGGTAAACCACAGAACAGCATATCGTTTATGTTTCAAAAACCTTTTTGAAACACGTTACGATATTCTATCTATGGGTCCATAAATATATGTAACTTCAAAGAAAAAAGGTCTAGAATTACACCTCTTATTTTCCATGATTAATTTTTTTTCAAAAAGAATGTATTCATTGTTTGTGAAATTTAAAATAATAAAAATTTTTAAATTCCAGCAAACTCTTTGTGGGGGTCTTCTGGAAATATTTGCATTTAGCTAAGTTAAGATGTATATCACATTGCCTGTTAATTGTGACAAAGCAGTTGGCATTACCAGACATGATTTTATCTAAGTGACTATTATTGAGCAGAGAGCAATGTCCTGAGGAAATGGGACGTGAGACAGATGTGTGCCAGCAGAGAGAAGGCAAAAGAAAGAGAATTCGGCACAAAACTCAGCTGAGTATAAGGAGAAAGACCTAGCAGCTACCTTCCATGTCTGCAACTTTCACAGTTTCACCTGAGCCTGGTCCTCCTAACAAGCTGAAAGCTCGAACATCAGCTTCCAGGTCTAGCCTACTAATAGAGATTCTCCATCTTAGCTGCATATTGGAATCACATGGGGAGACTTACTAAACTATCAATGCCTTGAACCAAGACCAATGAAAAGTAAGGTCTTTGGGAGGTTGGGCCTGGGCGTTGTTTTTAATACGACCAGGGCTGCGACTCACTGTTCGAAGATGCATGCGTGCACCCTCCCAGTTTGGACACTCTAATGCTTGAAAAGTACTCCAAAAATGGCATCAGTTGCAGGTGCTTCTTAAACTCTAGGGGACTATGGGAAAAGGAAAAATATTTGTATTTTTGTATTATGTGATTCTGAAACGATAACACCATGTGTTCGGTTTATTTCAGGCTCGACTGACCAAAGAACAGCGCTGGGGAAGTACATTGCTTTCCAGAAACCACTCCTTAGAAGAGGAATTTGAAAGGGCAAAAGCAGCAGTGGAGGTAAGTTTTTTGGTTTGTTTTTCTGTTTCATGTTTCTGAGAGTGGAATTCAAAAAAATCAAACTTCAAGATACAGATGAAATGGGTCTTTATAGACATGAAATAATCATGACTATGATTGTTAGAATGAGACGTGTTACCAGAGAACTTTTGACTTCCCACCCGGGGTGACTAATAGATGTCACCTCTTATGCCAATTCTGTGGTAGATTAGCAGTGACTTCTGGAGTCTTGAGTCAGAAAACTCTGAGCCTTGCGTGCATCCCATGATGAACCTATGCTATGCATTTGCTATGCTTCTGTGAAGCCAGGGTTCATGCCTGATGTTTTTATCTCTCTGGCATCTAGCACAATGTCGGAAACATAGGTTTTACTACCCCTGAAATAGTATACATTTTTCTAACTGGGTCGGGAAAAAAGGCAGGGCTGAGATATTCTAATCAATGGATAGCCCATCTGGCTTGAGCCATAATTTTTTTCTACTGTTAAGGGTGTCCAAAACAATGACAATGTTGATAAATCAAATGAAACATTTAATTTGAACATTACTTTCCTTATTTAGCCTTCTAAAGAGAGCTAGAGAGAGGGAGAGAGAAGGAGGAAAGAAAGGGAAAAGGGAAGCCAAAAAAAGTATCCTTTGCTGTTTTTTATGCATTTCCGTGCTGGGTAGACGCGCAAAGAGTGCATCACAGGTGCCATCTATGATTCCCACCAAAGCTTTGCTAGAAGACTGAGAGTTGAGCTTTTCACCCAACCCAAGTATGAACTTGCCAGGACCTCTATTTCTATTACTGATGTGAAATCTTGAAAACTGAAAGTACTCCTGTAATATAGTTCATTTATGTGGCCATCTTACCTCTAGAATTTGGATGAAATTATTATACTACAGGCAGTCTTTCAGTAACTCCATACTTGAAGTGCAATTAAATTATACTTTCAATTTAATATTAAAAAGATTCTTTATATTCTAGGAAATAATTCCAGCCAAATTTCCTATCATCTTTCAGAAACCTAATAAGAGAACACTTTTATCTCATCACAATACAATCCACCCAAATGTCTTCTTTTAATTTTAACTTTTTTAATTAAAATAAAAGTTAAGGCATATTTAGTGCTCTTGAACATGATCAACTGATAGCTTTGATTGAGACCAGCTGAGTTCAATCAAGTTGTTCAACTGCATGGAGCCTGTAGCTCAGTTTATCTTAAATGTAGATTTTTCCAGACTTAAGAGCTAATTTAAGCTTTCTTTTGAGCTCCTACTGTGTATAGGACACTGAATTAGCATTAAAAAGATGATTTAGAACCATAGAATCTTGGAGCAGTAAAGACTTTATAATTTATCTGGTCCCATTTATTATTATATTTTAACATCTTTATTGGAGTATAATTGCTTTACAGTGGTATGTTTGTTTCTCTGGTCCCATTTATAATGACACGAGTTCAAACTCAAAAGACTTAATTACAAAGACTTAATTACAAAATAACATATCAACAAGGAAAAAATTGTTTATCTGTGTATCTATTCATAAAATCACTTAATCTTAGTTTTGGTAGAGACCTTAGAAGTCATCTATCCCAACCAGGCATACAAAACGAATTTTTTTCTTTTCAAACACACTTGACTATTTATTCAAACATACCCTGTTTCTACTTGAACATTTTCAATTGAGGGCAACTCACTTCTTTTCAAGAAAACCTGTTTCCGTTTTGGACAATCCTAACAATTAAAAAAGCTCTTCCCTGAATTAGGCTGAAATTGGCCTACAAGCAACTACCAGTTTTCTTACCCCTGGCTTTGCCCTCTCTGGAACAAGGCAAAATTAGGTGAATCCCTTCTCTACATGACGCCCATTCACCCCAGGAAGCCTTGTTTTCTCCTGGCTTCTCCTTGTCTCTTTGGAATTGAGAGACCAGAGTTGTTATTCCAACTTGTTGCTAATAACTAAATAACAACAAACATCTTATTAACCAATATAAGTCTCATTTTTCCACACCTCTGTGGTCCTTTCCAGCTGCAAAATCCTAAAATGCTGTAAGTTACTTGAAGTAGTCATTCAGCAAACATTACTGGCTATCTATATGTGCTGGCTGCTGAACTAGGTACAAGAGATAAAGAAATGAGCTAGCTTTGAGTAGTGGTCTAACAATGGCATGGACCAGATGACCAACTCAGACAAGACATTTGCTCCCTTCTACTTTAGTTTCTTCATTATAAGATGAGGGGCTTGGATTTCTAATATATTAAGAATGCTATACATTTGTAGCTTCAAGTGAAGTGAATGGTAAGTACAGATTCCCAGCAAAGCAGAAAATCGTAAGCACATTTGCTCAGCTGGAAGCCTGGAACTGAGAAGCTTCCTTAAGGAATGAGGGAGGATGATGCTGACCAGAAGGTGTGAACAGGTGTGGAGAAAATAGGCGTGAGGCATGGGGGCGGGGTTGTGTTTCACTAAGCTGATGGTAAATCAGACCTTCAAAACTGAACACATACGTGAACTACTTACTTCCCAGCATTATTCTTATCCAGGGTTTAATCTAAATCCATAGTAGAAGACATAATAAAACGGATCCAAGTCTTGGAAATATACATGCCCCTTGACCCAGCCACTTCTTAGAATTTATGCTAGAGATATTATCATGAAAGTTTGCAACATTTTCTCTGTAGAATTTTTTTAAATAGTGAAAATTTGGGAATAGCTCAAGTGTCCCATTACAGAGAATTAACTAAGTTATCATCTCTACAATAAAATGCTATGTAACCATTAAAAACTACATCATAGGGCTTCCCTGGTGGCGCAGTGGTTGAGAGTCAGCCTGCCGATGCAGGGGACACGGGTTCGTGCCCCAGTTCGGGAAGATCCCACATGCCGTGGAGCGGCTGGGCCCGTGAGCCATGGCCGCTGGGCCTGCGCGTCCGGAGCCTGTGCTCCGCAACGGGAGAGGCCACAACGGTGAGAGGCCCGCGTACCGCAAAAAAAAAAAAAAAACCCTACATCATAGAAAAATATGTAACATTATGTAAAAATGTCTAGTGATAATTGGAATAATTTATATACCGACAGTTCTACAATATGATCCCAACTTCGTAAAATGATAGTAGCTTAATACCTAACATGTTAGAATACATACTGTGCCAGGCACCACCTCAGGAGCTTTGCATGGATTCTCAATCCTCACAGCAGTCTTATGAGGAAGGTAATATTACTATTCTCATTCTGCAGATGAGAAAACTGAGGCTTAAAGATATTGCGGACAGTTATGTGGCATTTTATAAGCAATTAAGATAGACTGAAAATGAACAACTCTCATTTAGCAAGTTACAAAGTCAGGATTTTCACCCAGACTCCAGAGTCCATATTCTGAATCACTGCACTGTATAAGCATAAAGAGAGTCAGTGCCCAAACCTTAACAGTAGTTATCCTTGGGTGGCTGGATTTGGAGTGATTTCTTCCATTAGCTACCTATACTTTCCAAATGTTCTATCATAAACATGTATACATTGGTAATCAAGGAAGAAGTGGTAAACTATAGACACATATTAGAGTCTAAGATTCTTAGAACTAAAAGTGCCACATTCTTCAAGACCAATAAAAAAATGGCACCACAGACTAGCTTCATCAGAGACTGTTCTAAACACTAGTAAGACCCAGATGAAAACCATGCCTGGAGCAAGTTGAATTTTTCCAAAGTCTCCATTTTTATATCACTGATTCCAATATTCCTTCTATTTCACATTCTATTCCATTATTAAACCCTCATATTTTTTGGTCATCATCCTGCCTCATGACCTGGCACCTGGTCCTCCTTCTGTGCCTAATCCCCTCACAAGCTCCAGGGGCACTGCTGCGCTCTCTATTCCTCTTGCACAACAGCCTCATTGCCTGCTGTCCCCACTCTTTTTTTTTAAACACTTATTATTTTATTTGACAGATGTTTAAACAGAGGTGAGCATAGGGACTGATTTTTTTTTTAACATCTTTATTGGAGTATAATTGCTTTACAATGGTGTGTTAGTTTCTGCTTTATAACAAAGTGAATCAATTATACATATACATGTGTCCCCATATCTCTTCCCTCTTGCATCTCCCTCCCACCCCCTTGGTGGTCACAAAGCACCAAGCTGATCTCCCTGTGCTATGCAGCTGCTTCCCACTAGCTATCTATTTTATGTGTGGTAGTGTATATATGTCCATGCCACTCTCTCACTTTGTCCCAGCTAACCCTTCCCCCTCCCCATATCCTCAAGTCCATTCTCTAGTAGGTCTGTGTCTTTATTTCTGTCTTGCCCCTAGGTTCTTCATGACCATTTTTTTCTTTTAGATTCCATATATATGTGTTAGCATACGGTATTTGTTTTTCTCTTTCTGACTTACTTCACTCTGTATGACAGACTCTAGGTCCATCCACCTCACTACAAATAACTCAGTTTCATTTCTTTTTATGGCTGAGTAATATTCCATTGTATATATGTGCCACATCTTCTTTATCCATTCATCTGTTGGTGGACACTTAGGTTGCTTCCATGTCCTGGCTATTGTAAATAGAGCTGCAGGGAACATTGTGGTACATGACTCTTTTTGCCTTTTTTTTTTTTTTTTTTTTTTGCGGGCCTCTCACTGTTGTGGCCTCTCCCATTGCGGAGCACAGGCTCCAGACGCCCAGGCCCAGCGGCCATGGCTCACGGGCCCAGCCGCTCCACAGCATGTGGGATCCTCCCGGACCGGGGCACGAACCCGTGTCCCCTGCATCGGCAGGCGGATTCTCAACCACTGCGCCACCAGGGAAGCCCCCATGACTCTTTTTGAATTATGGTTTTCTCAGGGTATATGCCCAGTAGTGGGATTGCTGGGTCATATGGCAGTTCTATTTGTAGTTTTTTTTTTTTTTTATTTGTAGTTTTTTAAGGAACCTCCATACTGTTCTCCATAGTGGCTGTATCAATTTACATTCCCACCAACAGTGCAAGAGGGTTCCTTTTTCTCCACACCCTCTCCAGCATTTATTGTTTGTAGATTTTTTGATGATGGCCATTCTGACTGGTGTGAGGTAATATCTCATTGTAGTTTTGATTTGCATTTCTCTAATGATTAATGATGTTGAGCATTCTTTCATGTGTTTGTTGGCAACCTGTATACCTTCTTTGGAGAAATGTCTATTTAGGTCTTCTGCCCATTTTTGGATTAGGTTGTTTGTTTTTTTGATATTGAGCTGCATGAGCTGCTTGTAAATTTTGGAGATTAATCCTTTGTCAGTTGCTTCATTTGCAACTATTTTCTCCCATTCTGAGGGTTGTCTTTTTGTCCTGTTTATGGTTTCCTTTGCCGTGCAAAAGCTTTGAAGTTTCATTAGGTCCCATTTGTTTATTTTTGTTTTGATTTCCTTTTCTCTAGGAGGTGGATCAAAAAGGATCTTGCTGTGATTTATGTCATGGAGTGTCCTGCCTATGTTTTCCTGTAAGAGCTTAATAGTGTCTGGCCTTACATTTAGGTCTTTAATCCATTTTGAGTTTATCTTTGTGTATGGTGTTAGGGAGTGTTCTAATTTCATTCTTTTACATGTAGCTGTCCAGTTTTCCCAGCACCACTTATTGAAGAGGCTGTCCTTTCTCCACTGTATATTCTTGCCTCCTTTATCAAATATAAGGTGACCATATGTGCGTGGGTTTATCTCTGGGCTTTCTATCCTGTTCCATTGATCTATATATCTGTTTTTGTGCCAGTACCATACTGTCTTGTTTAGTAACTTTGTAGTATAGTCTGAAGTCTGGGAGCCTGATTCCTCCAGCTCCGTTTTTCTTTCTCAAGATTGCTTTGGCTATTCGGGGTCTTTTGTGTTTCCATACAAATTGTGAACTTTTTTGTTCTAGTTCTGCCCCACTCTGTCTTTCCTCTGCAGGGAACATTCTTCCCCCAGATCCTCATGTGGCAGGGTCCTTCTTGTCATTCACATTTTAGCTTGAGTGTCAACACCTCAGAAAAGCTGAACCTGACCACCTGTTGCTATCACAGCACCTAGAGTTTTGTTTTTCATCCTTATATTTATCACTTCATCTTTGCTTATTTGTTTTTATTTATCTGTTTGTTCTCTGTCCACTTTAAAATGTAACCTCTGTGAGGAAAGGAAACTTCTCTCTTATTTAACACTGTACCCCAATATCTAAAACAGTGCCTAGTACCTAGTAAGTATTTAATATTTTTTGAATTAATGGATGGATGGCTAACTGTTAATCACCTAATGTGAGAAACACTTCTATCTATTGTTGCTTATAAAGTGCCGTATCACCTTCTAATGTAATTTAGTATTTGCATTTTCATAGCTGATGTAAACAATCAATTCTGTCTGTGACGTATGGATTTCTACCAGGGACTGTAATGAAGTGTCCTCTGTGGCTGTCTCAATCTCGGTGTCAGTGAGTGAGACACATTTATTACAATGCAGGTAACACCAACCAATCTTGCCATGGAGTAACATTGGGCATGTTTTATACTCTGCATGGTATGAACTAGGCTATGCTTACACTATGTAATACCTGACAACATGCGATTAAACTAACGTTGAGCTAAAATGCCCTAAAATTCCATCTCTTCTACTAAAGACAACTAACACCGCGTGCACATTTATTGCATATCTTATGTGACCTGGGAACCTGTTTATGTGTGAAGACTAACATTGCTTAAGCCCAGGTTGAACGGTTAGATCTTGTGAGGCCTTATGTGGGTGAAGCTTTTTGCCTGCGTATTTTACATTTTATCACTGCAAATTCATCTCGGCTCAGCGTATTGTAGTTTTAGGACAAAGAGCCAAATACTTCTATTTGGGGCTTTAAAAATAATGCCTCTTCCCTGAAGGAGCTTCCTCCATACTTCTTCCTGCATTTTCTTCCTAGCCAGAAGCCTAAACACTCTGTCAGCTACAACAGGTCCCTGGGAAAGATGCACTGGGAGGCACAGAATTGAGAAGCAGGGAAGGAGCCCCAGGGGCTCAGGAACAGAGATCCCTAGAGCGACCTGTGCTGCGTCAACAGAGGAGAGAGGAGGTCACGTGGGCAGGCAGCACACCTGCAACAACACATCAAAAATACCTCTTATCACTGTCAGCACGGAGGGAAAGAGCCAGCCAGCATCTGGCACTGTGTTTAGCTAGTTAGTCTCTCTAGATGCCTCAGCCTTCAAAATAAACTGGATGTAGCAACAAATTCATCAAACATGTTTGAAACTCCTTCTGTGGGCCAGGCACTGGGCTAGGTGCTAGGAATAGAAAATTGAGTAAGATAGCTCTGCCCTTAAAGATCTGGAAGAATTGCAGGTATTTTGCAGCTCAGGAGATCATCAAGTACAGTTTATCCCATGGTATAGTTCATCAGTCCCCAACCTTTTTAGCACCAGGGACCGGTTTCGTGGAAGACAATTTTTCCATGGACCAAGGTTTGCGGGGGGATAGTTTTGGGATGATTCAAGTGCATTACATCTATTGTGCACTTTATTATTACGTTGTAATTTATAATGGAATAATTATACAACTCACCATAATGCTGACAGGAGGTGGAGCTCAGGCAGTAGTGCAAGCGATGGGGAGTGGCTGTAAATGCAGATGAAGCTTTGCTCACTCTCCTGCTGCTCACCTCCAGCTCTGCAGCCCGGTTCCTAACAAGCCATGGACTGGTACCAGTCCATGGCCGGGGGGTTTGGGACCCCTGGTATAGTTATTGTGGATTTACACATTCATCTCCACATGGAGATTTTGAACTCTTACAGGTGAGACCGTGTCTTATCTTTATGTTCTTAGCACCTTTCAGAGAGGCTGGTACAGAACGAGGCCCCACAAACTTTTGCTGGATAAATAAATGAACATATTAGCAACTTATTCCTCTAATGCATTTATTTCACCTAAGTATCTCTTCGTTAATGTGTGTTTAAGAAATGTCACTAACTTACTAACAGAAGATGAACTTTGTGCCCTGACAAGCATCATTGAAAGCTCCCTCCTAACTTCCCATTTCTATGTCCTATCTCAAAGGACATAACTCTCAAGGTAACTCTCCTTCAGACTCCAGGCTAACTTTCCCTCAGCAGCACCATATGAAAAAGCACAGGCAAATTGGTAATTACTGTTTAAGAACAAGATAGTGAAAGAGTTTAATGCTAACTAGAAATTCCTTGGTCTGGAAATGTGAGTGACCTTCTTTATCTCTAAGTTTAACTAGGAAATGTCATGTTCAAAACAATGTAACATCAGATAAGCACCTCAGAAATATTAAATGACTGAAGGGAATTGGAGACTATTTTGAACTCCTTTTGTTAATATAGGATCATGTAAGAAACTTCTGACTTGGGTGCCCGCCTACCAAGAAGATTATCTGTCTCTACCACCCCCTCATATTTTCTCTTGCTTTCTATGACAGTGTAACCTCTTCGAAGTAGGTGGAAGAGATTAATGGATTAAACACTACTTAAATCACTCTGACTTAAATTCAATATTCAAAAGAGAGAAAATCTTCTGAAAATATATGGAAACATTCTTTGGGCAATATTGAAGGAATCTTGAGGTTAACTTCTTAAGATTTCCTAAAGCTTAGCACGTCATGTTAGCTAACATGCTTCCCACGTCAAAGTGTAGAAAGATCACATAAAGATTAGATGTGTTGTGAGTTCATTAGGAAACTGGCAATGTTGATCTCATAATGAGTCAATATTCTTCCATTTTAAACAAAGAAAAGTTGATTCTCAAAAACGATATGAAGCATAGATGAGACTTAATGTCGAGTGACTTATGATAAACCCACATAGGTGAAATGGGTGAAAGTATAAAGACATGTAGGATGGTCTGAGATAAATTTAAGGATAAGTAATCTATTTAAAGGAAGAGAGATAGAGTCCACCCATAATTTAAATCAGTGTTTTAAACAGTTACCATATTCTTTCACTCTCCCTTGATATCCATTGTGTAAATACCAAAGTAATTAAATCTGACTTGACCCTTTTTTTAAATTATTTTTATTGGGGTATAGTTAATTTACAGTGTTGTGTTAGTTTCAGGTGTACAGCAAAGTGAATCTGTCATACATATACATGTATCCTCTCTTTTTTAGGTTCTTTTCCCATACAGGCCATTACAGAGCATTGAGTAGAGTTCCTTGTGCTGTGTAGTAGGTCCTTATTGGTTATCTATTTTATATATAGTAGTGACTTGACCCATTCTAACAAAATTTCAGTTATCCACAGATTGGTCTTCTAGACCATCATATTTGCAGACAAGCTCCAGACCAAAAAGTAGCTAGGATAAATTCCCTTAACACCCAGACTAGCAGGCAGATCTGCTCAATGCCACCATTTAGGGTCCCAGGTCCCTTGCCATTTGTTTCCCCTCGACCCCTTAGGGTATTATCCTCCCCTGCATGGTCAAAGCCAAGTCACAAGTGTGTTGTTTCTCCAGCCCCCACCAGGGGAAGGAGAGCTTGAAGGAGGCAGGCCCACCTTCCTAGAAGCTCTGGCCCAGATCTCATCTGGTCACGCTTAGTCAAACACATCCCTCCACCACCACCCATGCCCCAAACTGCAAGGGAGGCTGGGAAACGGCCACAGTTCTACCACCACAGAAGAAAGGAAAGTGTATTTTGACTGACAGCTAGCAGTCTCTGCCACAGGTACCCTCCAGCTCTGATATTTGGAGGAATATTAGAAAGCCTCTCAATATCTCTTTCTCTCTCCTGGATTTTTTTTACTTTTAGGACCAACTATTAAATAATTTTCTAGGAATTTTATTTCTGTAGGAGGAATAATGTAAGTCTATTTATCTGGAACATACAAAACCCCATCACGTTGTTTTTTTTAATTGAAGTATAGTTGATTTACAATGTTGTGTTAGTTTCTGGTGTACAGAAAAGTGATTCAGTTATACACACACACATATACTTTTTCATATTCTTTTCCATTATGGTTTACTATGGGATATTGACTATAATTCCCTGTGCTATACAGTAGGACCTTGTTGTTTATCTGTTTTATATATAGTAGTTTGTGTCTGCTAATCCCAAACTCCTAATTTATCCCTCCCCCAGCCCTCTTTCCCCTTTGGTAACCATAAATTTGTTTTCTATGTCTTCAGAACCCCATCTCTTGCTTAGCAATTCTGTGCCATATAAATCAATCATCACTATTCTATAAAACTTCCTGTAATGTTGAATGTTATTAATCCTGGTTTATTGAGAAGGAACAAAAATGAGATCTGCAGGTTAAATACCTTATTTTTGTCAAATAGTGAAGTCAGGGGTTAAAATAATTCTAGTCTTTAATGCTATATTCAGGTCAGTAGAGCTATCTGCCTATGTTGGTTTCAAAAGGTTTTCATAAAATCAAAATACTGGATGATGAGAGATGTCTCTTTTTTGATGACAAACACTTATACTTCTCTTTGGTTTAATAAGTAGAACATCAAACACACAACCCTACAGAGTTCTGTAAAGAATCAGTAAACTCCCTGTGGGTAAAGCAAATTTCCTTTATTCATTTGACTAGGGCATATAATATACCACACAATGATGGTACACAGTTGATGTTCCATACATAAATAATTCCTGTTGATTAAGAAAGTGGTTCTTTTCCATGAGGGTAACCAGTCCTCCTTCCTTCTCCCAAATGGTCAATCATCAGCCTCTTAGATCTTGTGTTAGTCAGTGTTCTCCAGAGAAACAGAACCAGTAGGATATAAAGATAGAGATAAAGACAGAGACAGAGACTGAGATTTACTATAAGGAATTGGCTCACACAGTTATGGAGGCTGAGAAGTTCCACAGTGTGCTATCTGAAAGCTGGAGATCCAGAAAAGCTGGTGGTGTAGTTTCAGTCCAAATCCAAAGGCCTGAGGACCAGGAGAGCCAATGGTATAAGTACTAGTCTGAATATAGAAGACCAATGTCCCAGCTCAAGGAGACAAGTAGAAAGAATTCTCCCTTCCTCTGCCTTTTTGCTCTGTTCAGGCCCTCACTGGATTAGATGATGGCAACCTGCATTGGAGAGGGCCACTGCTTTACTCAGTCTACCAATTCAAATGCTAACCTCATATAGAAACAGACACACAGAAATGTTTAACCAAATGTCTGGGTACTCTATGGGCCAGTCAAGTTGACACATAAAATTAACCATCACAGATCTTAATGACATTCCCAGAGATGCCCAGTCTTCTCTGGAACCTCTGGTACTGAACTGTGAGAGATGTCACAGACCATTTTAGAGTTTATGCTTCATGCCAGGGATTCATAGGGCCCACCTCATCACTGTAGAGAAGGGACTGAAATCCAGAGACACTAACAGACTTGCCCAAGCAAACACTGCGGATTACTGGCAGGCAGAACTGGAACGCACATTTGCACATTACCTTGGAGCTGTTGATAAAGGGAGGAACTTCTGAATTCAGATAGTAAACAATATTAAAAATTATTCAAAATTTGAATTTAGTTTAGAGGTGTTTTTCTTACAGGAGATTTCTTTAATATGTTGGTTTTAATTTATATTAAAGTGACTTTGTATTATTTGAAATATACATCAATCCCTGACCTCACAGCTATATTTAATGTACCAAGAGGGCTAGAGGCATAGAGAGAAAGTAAAAGGCAGAGAGGTATTAAAACATAGCTAGAGGCGGGCTTCCCTGGTGGCGCAGTGGTTGAGAGTCCACCTGCCGATGCAGGGGACACGGGTTCGAGCCCCGGTCCGGGAGGATCCCACATGCCGCGGAGCAGCTGGGCCCGTGGGCCATGGCCGCTGGGCCTGCCCATCCGGAGCCTGTGCTCCACAACGGGAGAGGCCACAACAGTGAGAGGCCCGCGTACCGCAAAAAAAGAAAAAAAAGAAACAGCATAGCTAGAAATTGTCAATATCACACATGAGCCACATGCAAATAATTGGAGATGAATTTGACTTCCATTAAAAACTTAATTGCATGGTGAAATCTGAGAATAAAAGGTTTACCGGGATATCCCATCCTAGTTACCATATATCCAAAGAATAAAAATGGATAAATAAATAACCTCAAGTCAAGCCCCCAGATCAGAATATTATGGTTATTAACACCATTTGCTTCCTATATCAAAAAGCTTGGGCAGTCATAGAAAAGGAATGAGCAGTCAAATGTTCTATTTCTGTGACCTGCATGGCTCTGGAGTGAAAACGCAGACGTATACAAGATTGACTACCTGATGTGACTACAGAAGGAAAGTAGATAGATCACTCTACCCTTAAACCTAATTGTGAAAAAATATTTCATTTTCACAGAATAAGTAAAACCAATCCCCTTATTAAACTGAGATGTGTTTCTGTGATGGCAGTGGTGTTTATCGAAGCCATTGATGTAAAGAACACACTTGCAAAAGCTCCATTTCAAGTTAGCCACTTCCTTGTCTAAATCATTTCTTATGACTCATTTGGTATTCTAACGAGAATCTTCCTTTTCAAAATAAGCTGGCTTTTGATACTAAAGCATTCATTCTCTACCTATGCTGAACAGACATTCAATTGTGAGCATCAGATTTAAGTCACCTCATATATTAGGTTTAAGTTTTAATTGGCCAGTTGGCAATAATACAATATGGACTTCGAAATTGGGATTATTGATTTCATTAGTGAAGTTTGATTTTATGGATCCACCAAATCACAATGATTATTTGGATCAGTGATAAAGATTTACCCCATTCAAAATAATAGCTCTGCATTATTATTTTGGATGGCTAAGAATACACACACACATGCACACATACACACGTGCACACATACATACAAATACACACAGACCACTATAAATTTAGGTGAGGTCCTGACTTATTCAGGCAAGGATCCCAAGCACAATGGAAGTGAAGTGGCCACATGAGTGGAAACAAATGCAGCTTCTCTAGAATCTCTAATATGGATGTGCAGCCGTTGCTGACACTAGGTCCACAAGGAAGGCCTTTTACACTTGGGCTTTGTGTCTTTATTCAGGAAGAACTTACATAGTCCATCCTGAATCCATTTGGTTCTCAGGCTAAATGCAGGTGTCAGGAAAGATGGGGCCTCATGCTGTGTGTCCATCACGGGATGGGGAGAAGACGGCAGCAATATGCCCCAGCATCGCCCAACGCCATCAGTACCTCTAGCTCCCCGGATTGCCGGAAAGCCTACTGCTATGCTCAGAGGGATGATCCTAACTTTTACAACATTTTAAAAGTACACATGAACTTTGAGTAAAGAGTAGAAGGAAATGCAAAGGTATCAACAGTAATCAAAAACGTCTCTGGATAGTGAGATTGAGAGATTATTAATTTTCATTGGCAATTTCAGTGGTTTTTAAAAATTATCTATAATGATATAGATATTGATTTCATAAACGTAAGATAAGTTGGGTTTGTTGTTTTTTTTTTTCTTAAAACACGCCCTATGTGTCAGATCAGGGGCAGGAGACTTGGGCTCTATTTCTCCTGGGCCATTCACTGCCCTGGCAGGCTTGGAAAAGTCCTTTTCCTTTTCTGTGCCTCAATTTCTTTATCTGTAACCTGAAACCATTCATTAGATCCGTGATACCCTAATTAGGCTGCCCACTGGAAATACCCGGGGAGCTTCCCCAAATACTGATGCCTGTCCCACTCCACGGTACTCTGATTGCAGCGGCCCTGGCTGTGGGCTGGGTTTGGAAATTTTGAAAAGATCCCCCCAGGTGATTCAGTGTGAAGACAAATTTAGGAACCTCTGGATTTGATGATTTCTAAGGCTGTCTTCTGCTGTCATGATCTGTGAATCTATGATTCTTCACATTTGCCTACGGCCATCCCTGAGTATCAGTTCCATTTTTAGCAGTTGCTAGGAACTAATATTCCAAAACTTTCCTAGGTGACCCATTTCAATGTCTTGCAATCATTTCAATCAGAATATATTTCCTTATGTCTAATCTAAATTCTACTGCAGCAATTTAAGCCATTATGGGAAAAGAGAGTGTCTAGTTCTGATTGGATTTGATGCTGAATTCCTTGCATGAACTTACGTCACTGGATTCAGTTATTTTTCACCTCTAAGTAAATTCTCTAATTACCAGATCTTTACCTAACAAGTTCCTTGTCAAGGTTCTAATGGTGAGGGAGAAACGCAAGGTTACTTACTGCTCTATCACCCAGAGTATACTTTCCAGTTTCTGCCAACATCATTCCTAGATCTGTGTTCCTGTGAAGTTCTTAAGGACAGTATATGTTCAACCTTTAATTTTTTTTAAACCTGGGAATAATAATTTCAAAAAAAAAGATATCACTAGGATTGAAGCATATTTTTAGTAAATAAGCAATCCTCTTCCTTTTTTACCCACTGAATATATATTTATCTTTTCACTTTTTTCCCATTTCTGTCTGTCCTTTATCATCTTAATTGGCCACTGAATTATATAATTTATAACACATTTTATAGTTGATATATATTTTATTATTGGTTGAATATTCCTCTCATGTTTTTACTGTTTTTCTTAGCCTTCTTCCCACATTTTCTCTATCACTCTAGTGTTTTTCCTTCCTTTATTAGTATACTTATTGAAGTTAACAGATTTCAACAAAACGAGTTACAAGGGATATGTCACAAGACATGTTCTGGACAAATACTCAAGGTTCCTCTAAAGTGACTGAAAATACTGTGCCATTTACAAGATAATTCTTTCCCATGCTGAAAAAATAGGGTTTGATACTCTTTACAATTGTACCAGGATTCAGGAAGGATTAATGACAGGAACAAGAGCCCTCTTTTAAAATTTTTCTTAAATAGGCTCCTATTTTAGCTCTGAACACTAGCTCCAAGGCTAACTTTGTTCTTTGTATATTTATGACCATTTGATGTGAACCTTTCTTAGTCTTGTTATGCGTTGTTCGTTTGCAAATGAAAACAGAAACAGTTGCCTATCCGGGTTACAGATTTCTGGGTACAGGGTCCTGATGAAATCTGAACTGTATAGAAGGGATTGGTTCTACATCACAGCTGTGTCACATCTGTGTTTTAGCAGCCACTTTGAGAAATTGATGGTGCATGTGTAATACTGCCTCATTGTTAAACATGAGATTGATTGAGCAGCATTGTAATCCAGTAAAATTATTCCAATTCATTGGACTTCTTCACGACCTTTATAGGATCTTTGAAATATTTTCAAAAGAACAGGAGCATTTTACATGAATCCACTGAATGATACTGATTGTTTAAGGAAGCTTTATGATATGACTTTGAACCATGCTGTATGCTTTTTATCTCCTCTACACTGTGGATATGTAAATTGTCTCTGTGGTGAAATGGTGATGTTTCTAAAGCCTTGTCAAAGGAGGTTTCTCTTGTATAAAATATGGATGAGATGTGCACAGAACAGAAGGCATCTTCTGTTTCAGTAAAATAAGCACAAGTAGAGAGCTCCAAACATGCTGTGCCACTTTGTTCTGTGGGTTTGGTAAACTAACCAGAAACCTGCTCATAGAATTTGGGGGGATAATACATAAACTAGGGAGAATGTAAAGTCGCCTAGGAAGTTGAATTGATCCTCACAAATTGAATGGTGCCGTCATGTATTTGTTTTAAAAAAGCATTACACTTGTTAAGTGACTATTATTTTCACACTCTACATTAGGCACTAGAGATACCGAAATGAGAGAGAACTATCCTTGCCTTCAGCTAGCTCAGAATCTGTTGGAAGATAATGAAGAATCCTAATACAGGGACAGAGCAGGTTTTCCAAGATCAGGCATCACACTCACAGTTTAAAAAAGGAGTACAAGCAGCAGGGAGAAGGCATTCAAAGCAGAGGGAAGAAAATGTGCAAACGCACAGAGGCATAGATGAGTTTCTTTGCACTGAGGACCTGCGGGCGTCATTGGGTATGGTTAGAATGCAGGTGGGCCTGGAGGAAAAGTGAGAGATGAGATGAAGAGGCAGGCAGAGGAGGCAGAAGCCAGATCATTCATGCTTTCCTCCAGCAGATTTGTATGGAATGTGTATTATGTGCCAAGCAGTGCGTTGTGCTAGATACTGGTTTTCTCCTGCCTCACAGGCCCTTCCTCCCCAGTCTCCTTTGCTGGCTCCTCTGTGTCTATATTACAGAGCCCCAGGACACAGCTCTCACTCCTTCTCTCTTCCTCATCTACATTTTCTCCTTAGCCATCTCTTTCGATCCCATGGATGTAAATACCACCTATACCCTGATGGCTCTCAATCTGATTTTTCAACTTTGACTTCTCCCCAGAGATCTAATTGCCATTTGGTTTCTAGTATCCAGTGTATGCGCAACCTGTCGAAAAATGAACTCTTCATCTCCCATTCCAAACCAGTGCCTACTCCACTTCAGTAATAGCACCACAATCTGCTCAAACCAAAGTCCTTTCCCTACAGCCTCACAGCCAATCCAGTAGGAGGGCCTGCTGGAATAATGACCAAACTAAAGGAATCCAACTACCTCTATTATCTCCCCCAGCTCATGACTTCCTCCACACCAGCAGCATCCCTGGCCCAAACCACTGCCACAGCCTCCTACCTTGCCTCCCAGCTTCCAGTCTTGCTCCCCTGGAGAACTGTAAGTTCTCTTCTCAAAGGGTACATCAGATCCTGTTACTTCCCTGCCAATAATGGCAATTGAAATCTGCCAGTAGTTTCCTATCACAAATAAAATGAGATCCAGAGTCCTTATTTATGGTCCACAGGACATAATCTGACCCCTGCTGTCATTCCCTCTTGTCCCTCCTCCCTATCCCATAGGACATTTTAGCCACACTGGCTTTTCTGTTCCTTCATCCCTCCAAGCTCATGCGCATCTCCATATCCTCTGTCCAGAATGCTCTTGCCTGGGTTGTTTAGGTCTCGGTTCACGTGTCACCCCCTTTAAGAGGTCTTCCTTGATCACTAAAAGAAGTCATCCATAATTGTCCTGTATAATTACTTCTCAAGGTATTAATAACCATCTGAATTTATATTATTCATTTATCTATGTACCATATCCTTCTACTAGACTGGAAACTCCATGAGTGTGGGTACTTTGTCATGTTTACTGTTGTGTCTCCACTCCCCAGAATGGTGCACTGAGATGTAGTCACAAACCGTGCTCAGTGCAAATGAAGGAAAAGTGTAGAATTTATGTGATTTTATATAGCATTGAGAAGTATTGATATAATTCAACCTTCTGTTGAATGTACTCAAAGAATTCTATTTATTCTCTTCAATATAAGACATAAGCACAATAGCATAATTTGATAGTCTAACACTCATTTGGACATTTCTGCCCTATTTTCTTTGGGAAAGCTTGACCAAATAGCAATGTTTATGATTTTGTAAAAACTAGACTGAGTGTTGTATCCCACTTATATTTTTAATGTAAAAAACATGATGCTGAATTACAGTATATTGAAGAAAAGAGAACAGTACAAAAGTCTAGGGACAATTAAGTCTGTACTGAAAAAAACATTACTTTATGTCAATTGCTTTTTAATCTATACCTGATTTTGCAAACAAATTTGTGAATCTTATTTAGAAGTCACATCCTTATATTTCCTTACCTCAAGGCCAAAGGGAAAGGAATATCAGTATCGTTACCCCATAATATGTCACCTGCCAGAATGAATCCCCACCTCTTCCACCAGAAAGAGTAGATTTTCTCTTCTCAAAGGAGAAAGCCTCTTCCTTCAACAAGATTATCAGATTCTAGATTTGCTGATTAGTTTAGAGACTATGGTCTCCATAACAACCAATACATTTTATAGCCTGTGTTGAAAATTTTTTTCTCCTTAAAAGCCTGTATTTATAGAGCACGCTATATCAGAACACTGGGGGAATGGGCTGGATAAGACTTTATATATATATATATATGTGTGTGTGTGTGTGTGTGTGTGTGTGTGTGTGTGTGTGCGCGCGCGTACGTGTATATATATATATATACACGTACGCGCACGCACACACACACACATATATATATAAAGTGTTTTCTTAGTGAAATGAATCAATACATTGGTTAAATTATTTATTTTTCAAATCCATTATTTTTGAGATATCTTTATTTGCTGTTATCCTACTGTGCTATGACACTATTAAGTATCTGTTATTTGTCAAGCCTGTACTAAGTTTTGCACATAGGCTATCACATTTCATTCTCAAAATAATCTTGAATTACATAGTAGTAATCCATTTGTAGGTGGAGAAATTCCCCAATACGTTAGTAAGTAGCAATAGTCAGAATTCAAACCCAAGCCTTGCAGGTCCAAGGACAGTGGCTTTCTGTACATAATGTTTCCTTCTCCAGAGATTTTAAGTAAAATTTCCCAAGTCTAATAACATTAGTGGATCTAAAATTTAAGTCTCCTGATTCCCAGTGAAACTTACACAACTCATCAGAAGTAAATGAATTTATGTCTTCAGGATAAGGGACTGTTAACACTTCTTCAAGAAAAGCTGTAGTAAAGATCTCCATTATTTACTACACTTGAAGTTAGATTCATGTGTTTTAAGGATGTACCAATATGTACAGGCAGCCCTGATACATACAAGTTAAATGCAATTTAAGGGAAATTTAATTTTCTGAATTCTGAATTTTATTTGTCTTATTTTAACCTGTCTCAAATTATTGAAATAATCAAAACACAGGTGGAAAAAATCTTTATCAGTACTGAATGATAGGAACAGATGCCACTAAAATGCCAGAAACTTTTAAGGATTTGTAAAAATATATATATATATTCTAAGATTCCTGAAAGAAAACACACATAATGTCTTTATTAAAAATCTAGGGCTAGAAACGTGATTTTTCAGCAAATACTGGGAAGCTAAAGTAGAAGTGGAAAGGAATAAAAAGGATAAATAATCTCTCACCTTAAATGAAGGAATTCAATATTATATTGGTTATTGAATCAGTAGAGAAATAAAAGGTCAAAATTGTCTTTAATTGAATGGTAACTACTAATACAATAAAAATTAATGTAACACTTTCAAATTAATAAAGGACAGAAAGCAGGAGAAAAAACTTATCAATATGGCAAATGATAGGGGAAAAGAACCAAAGTCAGTCCTCTTATCTCAGTTTTCACGATAAATATGAATTAGTTAAATTCTTCTATTAGAAAACAAAGATACTCTCACAGTTTCTAACATAAATTACAATTAAATGTTTACATAAGAAATACAAGCAAACAAAATTATACAGAAAACATAATTATACAGAAAAACTAGTAATAATGAGATGGGCAAAGCTAAACAAGACACAATACTAGGTAAAGTAGAATTCAAACCAAAAAGGATCAAATGGAATAACAGTTCATATTGATTACAAGTAAATTTTACATTGAGGATATAATAACTGTGAATCTTTATGCATTTAATGTATAATCAAACTTAGAAAATAAAAGTTAAAAGTACAAAGAAAGGCCTGCAATATGGTAGGTACTCTTCAACTCTTCTATTATAAATAAAAAATATCTTTTTAAGTGTGTGAATTAGCATTAAACAGAGGAAGAGAAGTCCCCAGAGGCCAAAAATGTGAAGTAGCAACATAAATTCAGAGTATAAGCAAGCACTAACACTAGCATCTACCTTAAATTATCTATTAATCCCATTTACCTGCAGCTAAGGATTTTAACAGTCAGATGGTTGATAATAAACAAAATCTTAGGCCTAAACAAAGTGGGGAGTTAAGGTTTTAAAAAGCCAGGGAACTTGAAGGGCCACATGTCAATGAAGGATAAGCTGGGGAAGGAAATGTGTATCGGTTGTTGATAATAGACAGGTATACTGTAACAGGCCAGAAACTGAGGAATTCTAAAAACATATAGAGGGCTTCCCTGGTGGCGCAGTGGTTGAGAGTCCGCCTGCTGATGCGGGGGACACGGGTTCGTGCCCCGGTCTGGGAGGATCCCACATGCCGCGGAGCGGCTGGGCCCGTGAGCCATGGCCGCTGAGCCTGCGCGTCCGGAGCCTGTGCTCCGCAATGGGAGAGGCCACAACAGTGAGAGGCCCGCGTATCACAAAAAAAAAAAAAAAAAAACATATAGAATTGGTTAGTGGTGTCTCCCAAGAGAATATGGAACAATGAGCAGTCTTCATGCAAGTTAGGCTGTAATTTATACTTGTGTGGTCCTAAAAATACTAAGCCAAGAATTCAATTTAAAGCAGCCCCCCATGGTGGTGCCTCCAGCCAGCTGCCAAACACATACACACACACACACACACACACACACACATACACATATACACACACATACACACAAAACCACATGCACAAACACATACACACACATACACACACAAACACACATGCATGCATATATAAAAACAAACTCAAATACACATGTGTACATTAAACCTTACATGCATGACACATATCATATGCACATACATGGTACACTTGCATAAATATACACATACATAGATACCCATACATACACACACACACACACACACACACACACACACACACACACACACATACACATATTCTCTCTAAAGGAATGCTTCCCAAACAAAGCCCCAGGAAATCTTCACAGATAAATTTCCCAAAATATGTAAGTTCAAAATCAGTTAACTCAAAACATGTAAGAAAGGAAACCCTGAGTGAGAGTCAGCAGAAACAACAAATAGATCATACCTCAAAGACTTAAGAATTATCAGATATAGAATATAAAAGAATGTTTCATTAAATAAATAAAAGAGGGAATTGAAAGCACCAGTAAAAGACAAATGACAATAGTAACTGGGCAAATTTGGAAAAAATAGAACTTTTAGAAAAAATAATAATGATTGCAATTAGAGCCTAAATTTGTGTGTTGTTCAGGAGGGGGATAAATATATGTATTAACTTTAGACTTTTGTGAAATATGCATGTTAAATTTTTAAGGGTAATTACAAAAATGATAGAAATAGAATGTATGACTTCCAACCTATTAAAGGAGAAAAAAATAGAATTAAATAATTTTTTAAAGCCTTAGTCATTCAAAATAAATGGCATAAAGGAGAAAAATAGAACAAAATAAGATGGAGAAATAAATCCACATATATCAGTTATTGTGTAAATTATCCTATCCAGTTAAATGGCAGATTAGCTGATTAGATTTAAAATAAAACAAATTCTAGACTGTTTATAAAAGACACCCCTAAAACATAAGGACACAAAAAGTCTGAAAGAAAAATCATGGAAAATGTATACCAAGCAAACTATAATCAAAAGAAAGCTGACATAGCTCTTAGTTTCAGGTACAAGAAAAAGAAAAAGAAAAAAACCTTAAGGCAAAAGCAATACTAAAGGCAAAAAAGAATTTCTAACTAATATAAAAGGCTCAATTCATAACAAGATAAAACCATTCCAAAACTTGTATAAAACTAAAAAGATACATTAAAAATATATAAAACAAAAATGGATAAAACTATAAAGAGAAATAAATCTACCATTACAATAGATATTTTAATATGCCTCTTTAAGAAATTGATATCATGCAGAAAGGGATGAGTAAAGATACAGAGGATTTAATCTAGTGACCATATATAAAATGCTGCACATTTTATATATGTGCATTCTGCAATTGCAGAATATACATTCTTTCTAGACACACCTGGGAACAGTTACCAAATTCAGTCGTGCCATACAGCTAGTCTCAACACATTTCAAAGGATTTGTTTCATGTAAATCATGTTCTCTGACCACAATGCAAAACTTCATATATTTGGTCATCTAAAAACACCCTTCAGAATAATTCATAACCTCAAAAGAAATGATAATGGGAATTAATAAATTCTTACAACTGAGTAATAACAAAGTGCTACAAAATGAAACTTGTAGAACGTAGATAAAGCAATACTTCAAGGGTAGTACTCGTAAATATTTGCATTAGGAGAGAAGGCTAAACATTGGTAGATCAAGCATTAACTTAAGACACCTAAAACATTAGAGAACAATTAACCCCCCCAAAATAGGAAGAATAACAATAACAGCAGAAATTAATAAACTGGAAAACAAAGAAAGGAACAACAACGCCAGAAACTTAGTGGGTTTTTTTTAAGATTAACAAAATTGACAAACTTCTGATACTGTTAAGAAAACAGAGAAAAGGCAGAAATACATACTATTAAAAGTGAAAAGGGAGGCATATCTGAAGATAAAACAGATTTAAGATAGTAGAGAAAAAAAAGTCAAGAGTTGAAAAATTTAGAGAAATAATTCTTAATAGAATATAATTTACCAGTACTGACTCAAGAAGAAATATGCAACCAGAATTGTCCTATGACCATTAAATAAATTGAATCATTAAAGTCTTCTCACCAGCCAGAGACAGTTTTGCAAATTTTCTAGCAACCAGGAATATGTATGTGAAAAAAAAAATGTTCAGCATCATTAGTGGCCACTGTGGCAAAGAACTTTTTAAAATGATAATACTCAGTACTAGTGGAAGAATGGACTTGTGTGATATTTCAGAAAGGCAATTTCAAAATATACCAAAAAGCTTCCAAATGTTTGTGCCTTTTGACCCAGCAATTCCTTGATAATCCTAGAGAAATAATCACTTGTGCATAAAGATGCATGCCCACAGATATTTGATACAAATTTTTACAATAGCAATAATAGGAGAAGGTGAAACATACTGAGATAAATCTATACAATGAGACACTACTACGTCATTAAAGTGATGTAATAGTTGTGTATTTATTGACATGCATACATGTCCATAATAAAAGGTTAAACAACCACATGTACAGTAAGTTTCCATTTTCACAAGTAAATAATGAAATAATTAAAATAGCTAACATTTATTGAACATTATGTTCCAGCCACTCTGCTAAATATTTTATAAGTTTTATGAAATTTTCTCCCCACAACTACCATACGAGGTATGTACTTAACTCCTTTTTATAGGTGAGAAAACTGGAGCTCAAGGAAGGAAGTAACCGGCCCTGAGAGTTCATGAGCAATGGTTTTTATGCATAAACATAGGGAAAAGCCCAAAATGAGATATCCCAAAGTGCTCCCAGTTACTATATCTGTGTAGTAAAATGAATAGGGCTATTTCTTCTTTTTGCTCATCTATTTTTTTCTAATTTGCCTACCAGGAAAGAGTATTACATATATTTTTAATTTTTTAAGTATTTTATTTTAAAGTACATTTTAAAACCCCAAAACAAAGACCTAAATGAAATAAAAGTCCTTGTCCTCTCATACCCTGAATGAGTTTTACGATGTCTCTAAAATACACTCTTAGCTAAAGTCTAGTTTGAAAGATTTGGGTGATCCCTAATTTAAATATATTTTAGTCCTATTTCCTGCCATCTAGACAGTTAATAGGCTCTGGGGAGCTCCACATATGAAAACAGAGCATGTTTATAGTTTATTGTATTAAATACTTAGTTAAAATGTGGGACTACAATTACCTCTGAAAACCTTTTAATTATTCAAATGTCATGACAGCACAGCTTAGATACAACAATTGACCTTTACATTTCTCTTGAGTCAGCAGTGTTCTTCATATTCTAAATATCCTTTTAAAAAATAAATCACAAGCCACTAATGCAGTTTCGTCCTTACAGAATTTAAGCAGGGTTATTTGTGCTCAGCTAGTTAGCAGCATATCCATTATTTACTAACATATTGTGTCACATCTCTTCAGACATTTAAACCATACAAGAAAAGTATTTTTATAAAAACATAATAACATCACCTAACTCTGATATAACTCTTCACAGTTTACAGAAAACTTTCCCCAAAATTTGGAAATGAAAAAAGTTATTTGATTTGGCTCACATCACACCCCTAAAGAGTGGTGGCACCAGGAAAAGAGTCCACATCTTCTGACCACTGGCCCAGAATACTTTTCAACACCCCAAAAAACTCCTTCCAAGTGACTGTGAGCTCCTTGAAGTCAAGAACTGTCTTTCTCAGCTTTGTAATCCAAGAACAAAACACAGATCTAGAATCTAGAGTTTAATACGTGTTCAATTTATTTGAGCTATCCAGCCTATTCTCTGCCTGTTTTCCTACAGATGGACTTTTCAATTAGTCTTTTTAAGGACCAAAATTGCCAAGAAAATATATTCTTGCATCCAGATTCTAAGAAACCATTTCAAGATGAGGCATAGTAATTTGCCATCACTGTGTATCCTCATTAGCAGCTGTGAAGTCAATTTGCCCACAGCCAACATGGTGCCTTTGTGACGGCAGTGATCTTGCTCATGGGGACTCTTCAGTGGTTGTGGGCTATCAGAGGGGTCCCCCACAGCATTGCATTCCCAGCGAGTGATGGATTGAAAGGGTGCAATGTCCTGTCCTTATGGCAGAGGAGCTGGCCTCTCTCTGGTAGCCCATCCTCGTGCCCTTGGGTTAGGATGGCAGGAAGCTGGGGTCAGCTGTTAGGGATTTTGGAACTGTGTCTCAGAGAGTAAATTTGGAGAATTCTCTCTATAGTTAAATATAGATATAAAGACATTACATAGATTAATCACATAGATATAAAGATGTTTTATCTATGTGATTTATGTAAGGTTTAAAAATAGTTTTCATGAAAATTGTTGAAACTTGTGACGGTTATATGACAGGTCATTATACTTTTTAATTACCCTTTGTCCATGTTTAATTTTCCAAATAAAACTTTTTTAAAACTCATTTTTTAAAATGAGGTATAGTTCTCTGAACATGAACTATAAGAGGACACAGGCCATTGGAGATCTTGCCAGTTGTTTCTGGATTAATCTGTTGATAGTAGAATGGAAAAATACAGACTGGAGTCAGGAAGACCTCTGTTCAAATCTCAGTTCTGCACTCTGAGCCATTTTCCCTGGGCAAATTATGTAATCTCTGTGACATCAGCTTCTGCATTTATAAAATGGAAATAATGCACATAAGCCCATTTGAAAAATTAAATGAAATAGGATGTAAGAAAGAGTATATCTCAGTAAGCAAGGGAAACCATTCATTCACAACTGGTATTTATTTGTTGAGCACATATCAGGCACTAGGCTAGCATTTCAATTAATGGGCAGAATTTGATAGGTTAAGAGTAAAAGAAAACTTCATTATATTTTCTACTGCCCTTTCAAACCCCATTTGTGAGCTAGCCTCTGACTGAAATCATAGGTTGGTCCTTGTATTCGTTTCCTATAGCTTTTGTAACAAAGCATCACAACCCAGGTCACTTGAAACAAAAGAAATTTATTGTCTCACAGCTCTGGAAGCTACATTCTGAAATCAAGGTGTTGGCAGGGCCGTTCCCCTCCAGCCCCCTCTGAAGCCTCCAGGGCAGATCCTTCCTTGCCTCTTCCAGTTTCTGGTAACCCCAGGTGTTCCTTGGCTTGTGGCTGCATAACTCCAACCTCTTCTCCAGCTTCACATGGCCATCTTCCCTCTTTGTCTGTGTCCAAATTCCCTTCCCCTTATAGGGACACCAATGATATTGGATTAAGGGTTCACCATAAGAACCTCATCTGAACTTGATTACATCTGCAAAGACCCATTTTCAAATAAGATCACATTCATAGACACCAGAGGTGAGGACTTCACCATATCTTTTGGGGGAACACAATTCAATCTATAAGAGTCCCATAGATTTTTCCAGTCACTTTATGATGATAAAAAGTCCTCCAGACGCTTTGGTTCTCAAGAACAATGTTGTCTCAATAACTAAGATATCCAGTCCTCTGTAATATTTACATTCCTCCTTCCATATTCACAATTTAGAGCTCCTTGCCTCTCCAAGCTAGGAACGCCTTTAGGCCTGAGATTCTTGCTGGGAATAGCCAACTGCAGTTCCAGTGAGAAGGTCACCAACCCTCAACCTTCTGGGAAGGCCTCTTGGGTGGAATTCAAGATAGCTCAGGTTGACTCACCCCTTGATGACGCAGACCTGGTCACGAGAAACACACATCCTTGACCATTCACTTCATGGAAATGCTCTCCCTAGCCCCTTCAACATTAGCCCTCTTTTAAGGATTATAGGCTGAATATTGGGAGATAGATACATATTTTTTTTTTAACATATAACCATTTCTTTTGCAAGTCAGGCACCTATTGTTTCATCCTTTTTTCTTTCCTTTTTTTGGAACCACAGCCAAAACTTAGACTGAAAGAGTCCCATTTTAACATTCCATTGCAGTTTCCTTCATTCCTGACAGAAAAGCAGCTGAGTGTAGTATCAGTGACCTTGTATTTCTAAAGAGAATGAACTTGGTTTGTCTCAGAAAATTAAGCGACAAGAAGCAGAAGGGCTCTGTTCTGCTTTTTCCTCCAACCAAGATAATATTTGCCAACAACAACCTTGATTGATCCTTAACGTGAAGGATGGGTTAGAGCTGTAGAGCAGGATGAGGGAAACAAGGTTGCATTCATGAAAAAGGTATAAGAGTAGAAATTAGGGGATGTGGGTCTGGGCCTGGGTTCATTATTAACTAGCTGGTGACCTTGTAGAAGTCACTTATGAAGGTCAAATAAGTTAATACACTTGAAAGCTCTTTAAAAATTATGCATATTCAAGGTGAAAATACTGTTGCTTTTAGTAAGAAGCAATGCAGTTTTGTTACTAAATCCTCTTATTTCTTCACTTAGAAAACCCGATTCAGTCTTTCTTCTCTGTTCCTGTTGCAGTCAGCCTGGTCTCAGCCCAAACTACTGCAATAGCCTTCTAATCTGTCTCTCTTCTGCCCCTCCCCACCACCAGTTCATCCCCATAGGGAAGGGTTGGACTAGATGCTCCTAAGGCATCTTCTTTCCTCTGGTGATGCTCAGATCCTATGAGACAATAAAAGGAAAAGCAAACATCGCTGTTCCTTTCCCTACCCCACTCCCATCCTTAGCCTTGGCTATGATTCAAATAAGGCATTTGGCTTAACAGTTTAAGACAGATAAATAAGTAAATAGGTGGGTGTGTACGTATAAATGCATTAAAGTGAGGGGAAAAAAATAAGTGAAGACTGGGATTTTTCAGCTATTTCATAGTTTCAGTAACTCCACAAACACTCCAGAGATGGTTGTATTTACTGTTACAACGTATGACCGTGTGTGTGTGTGTGTGTGTGTGTGTGTGTGTGTGTGTGTGTGCGCGCGTGCGCGCTCATGTGCTCTCAATCCATGGTGATTTGGCTTCCACTCCTATTCCGTGGACATTGCTCTGGACAAAATCATCCCATTTCCATTGCTGTCCACTCTCATAGGTGCACTTCAGCCTAATTTAACCTCTCTGCAGCATTCGACACTGTGAAACACTTCCTCAGCTTAAGGGCTCTCTTCTTTTGGATTTTCTGAACACAAACTCTCCCTCCCACCCAAGTAAATTCTTCCTCCTCTGCTTATTCCTTGTTGCTGATGTTCCCAGAGTGCATCCCTGGGCAACCTGCCCTCCTCTCCTGACACCTCTCACTGGAATCCCCTCCTGTGATTCCAGTCACCACTCACCACTCACATGCTGATGACTAAAAAATCCACATCTCTGGCTCTGACTGTCCCCCTGACACCAAACCCACATAGCCCACAGCCTACTCAACATCTGTGTTCCATCATACCAGGACACCTTAAACTGCACATCAGATCCGAGCTCTTCACTGTAACCCTACTTCACCTTTTCTGTTCCCTAACTTGGGGAATAGAATCCCCCAAGTGAAAAGCCTCATATCTCTCTGTCTCTATCTTTTTCTGTCTCTGTCTTTCTGTCTCTTTCTCCCACACACAACATCTATCTCTCCTCCAACATCTAATCAAAGACCAAGTCCTGTTGATTCTGCTAAATATCTCTCATCTCCGTCCATTTCTCTCCATCTTTTCTGCCAACACGCTATTCTGGTCACCATCATCTTATACAGACAACAATAACAGCCTTGTAACTGGTCTTCCTGCCTCCAGAGTGGAGAATGGAAAGCTCCCATTCTCTCCATTTCAGCCAAATAATCTTTCTAAAACACAGATCTGAATAATGACTTCCCACTTACAGAGTGAAGTCTGAACTAATGGACCTAACTTTATAAGGTCCTTTATGATTTGGACCATTCTTGCCTCTACATCCTCAACTCTGTCTCCCACCTGATGTCTACACTGGCATCATAATACATTATCAGTTCCTAGAAGAGGCCATGTAATCTTCTTCCTAGCTTTCGCACATGCTATTTCTCCCATCAGAAATGTTCTTTCCTCACCCCATTACCTGGCTAACTTCAGTTCACTCTTAGAGTCTCAATTGGCTTTCACTGCTTCCAGGAAGATCCCTTTAGTCTAGGTTGGGTTCCCCTCCTCTTTGTTCCTAGAGCACCTTTCCCCACTATCTCACAGCACTGGGTTGCATCTATCTATGCCCCACCAGACTGCACACGGTGGCAGGATCAGCATCTGTCTCGTTCACCACCATACCCTAGTGACTAGAACACTGCCTGTTACAGAGCAGGCTTGTCAATAATTTTGCTGAATGAGTGAATTAAATGTGTAAATGTGTATAATAAGTGACTTTGAGAAGATGCTACCCCTCAAATTTTGTGAATTACCTCAGAGAAAGGAGTTCTGTATGAAAAATAATCCATTTTATAAAGACATTAGAAAAGCAATACTATCTTGTACATCTAAGTATTTCCTTTTAAAAATGTTGGGCCTAACCTTTCAAAATGCATTCCTAATTACATAATAGCTCCTGAGAGCAGTGCAGGTATTATTATATGTGAAAGTCCAGCAAGTCTTGGCAGTACAGTCTAATAATTGAAAATAAAGGAATGGGGGCTTCCCTGGTGGCACAGTGGTTGAGAATCCATCTGCCAATGCAGGGGACACGGGTTCAATCCCTGGTCTGGGAAGATCCCACATGCCACGGAGCAGCTAAGCCCATGTGCCACAGCTACTGAACCTGCGCTCTAGAGTCCGTGAGCCACAACTACTGAGCCCACGTGCCACCACTACTGAAGCTCGCGCACCTAGAGCCCGTGCTCTGCAACAAGAGAAGCCACCGCAGTGAGAGGCCCACGCACTGCAGCAAAGAGTGGCCCCCACTCACCGTAACTAGAGAAAGCCCATGCACAGCAAGGAAGACCCAATGCAACCAAAAATAAATAAAATAAATATTTAAAAAAAGAAAAGAAAGGAATGTCACTCTATCCATACCTCCCCTATAGGTTCCTTAGAAAAGAGAGCTCCAGCAGCAGATTTTCTCCTGGGTCCATGAAGCCTCTGGCCTGGCATTTTACTGGGCTTCTCTTCTGTGCTTTGACACTGGGAATGAGGCAGCTGCTGCCAAGAAGCTAGATCCAATGCCTCGTATCCTTGGTATAGAAAGTATTTCTCCAGTTCTATCCAAGTTAATCCTTGCAGGCCAATAAATCAGTACACAAGGAGAATGTGTGGTAATTTTGACCATCTGGAATTTTTTTTAAGGCACCAGTGGGTGTGACAAACTGCCTAGCTCCATAGTAGCTATGAACAGCTGGATATTCGCTCAAGGTGGCATGAACATGGTCCCCTCACCATGTGACACCACCACCCTGATGTAGGGTAGGGGAGCTTCTGGCAGCTCGTAAGAATGTTTGCTTTGCCATTGAGTCAGGCAGTTTGATTTCAGTGTCAAAGAAAGCAGCTTCGACCATTTTCCTTCCCATTATCCTCATAAGATAACTAACTGGATCTAGACTCTGTCTTCGCACCTGGTCAACCATTGTGACAATTACGTAGTCAAAAGGAAAAGGGAGAAAAGCAAAATATCAGTACAATGTGATCAATACAGTATGAGTGAATTTTTAATCTGACTTTTCTTGTCAAAATGACAGGCTCAGTTTTTTTTCTTTAAGTATCCTGATAGGATGGGAGAGGGAGTGGATTCCACCATGGAAGGCAGTGTCTACATGGGTATTAGGTATATCAAGTTAAATTCTTCATCACCAGGAAAAACTGTTACAAAGAAAAGTGCTCCTAAACTAGTCCCTCTGGTGGCTTTGCCATGCAGCCAAGGAAAGGGATGGAGCAAAGAACCGGTTTACGTGTCCAGCCTTCCTAAGGTTGCTTTAGTTGTAGCTCTAAGTGCTGCCCGGGATGGGCTCGTGTTCTGAGCCCAGTGTTTTACATTCATCATGTCACTCAGAGCTCACAGAAATCCTATGTGGCAAGTGTTACTCCCATTTTAATGTGGGAAAACTGAGGCAAAGAGAGATTCAGTGATGTACTCAGGGTCACACCACAATAGAACTGGGATTCTGATCACGTCTAACTCCAAAACTCCTGCTTTTAATTGCTGTTCCAAACATAAAGAATTTGCATGTTTTACAGACCCCAAAACAACCACAGAACTTAAAATTTGTTGGTCACCAGAAAATTATGCCTTTATCAAAGATTTTCTATTATTTAAGTTATTTTGAAGGCAACAACAGTAAGTCTTTGTCCAATCTGTACGTATAATTATATATAGTTTTAAAGGACATTTTAAATGACTAATTAGTATTGAAGTGATAAATGCATCAAATAAGTTGTCTTCTCAAAAACATACAAAAATTATTTTAGTTCTTCCCTCCACATTCTGGGTTTCATTGCCCTTTCTGGAACAACAACAACAAAATCGTGAAGAAATCTCATTCACACCACAGATGTGAGGCTCAGAGAACCTGCTGGCTGATTGGAGATGAGTCTCCACTGGAAACAATCACATAAAAACAAAGTGTGGCAAATTCCTGTCCCTAATAACTTCTCAGGATACACCAAATTTATCCCGCCAAAGAGCTCAGTTTCAGATCCTCGTGATCTGGGTCTCTGTAGCAGCTTTTTCTGAGCTGTATTCTGGAGAACCCTAACACTACACACACGCACACACACAGAGTTTCAAGGTAATTACATTTAGGGATTACTGCTTATATACCCCTCTTAGAGATTTAAAATGCACATAAGCAGATGAAGATCCCAGGAAGTCATGCAGAAAGGCACCTGCTCACTTTGCCCAGAAGTTGCCAATTCAGTTACCTCCAGGATCCAGGCAGGTAAAGGTCATGATCTGGCGGTGACTGTGGTGAAGTGGAGATCACATACACCACCAGAGAGTTGCTGCTTCTAGACATGTGGACCTGATATTAACAAATCTTCATGAAATGTCTGAAATCTGGGTGGTAGTGGTTTTTAATTGAAGTATAGTTGATTTACTATGTTATGTTAGTTTCTGGTGTACAAAAAATGATTCAGCTATGTAAATACATATTATTTTCCATTATAAGTTATTATAAGATATCGAACATAGTTCCCTGTGCTATACAGTAGGTCGTTGTTGTTTATTTCATATATAGTAGTGTGATCTGTTAATTCCAAACTCCTAATTTATCCCTGCCCCCTTCCCCCTTTGGTAACCATAAGTTACTTTTCCATGTCTGTGAGTCTTTATCTGTTTGGTCAATAAGTTCATTTGTATCATTTTTTTTAGATTCCACACATAAGTGATATCATATGATATTTGTCTTTCTCTCTCTGACTTACTTCACTGAGCATGATAATCTCTAGGTCCTTCCATGTTGCTGCAAATGGCAATATTTCATTCTTTTTTATGACTGAGTAGTATTTCATTTTATATACATAAACACACACACACATACTACATCTTCTTTATTCATCTGTTGATGGACATTTAGGTTGCTTCCATGTCTTGGTTATTCTAAATAGTGCTGCTATGAACATTGGGGTGTATGTATCTTTTCTAATTAGAATTTTTGTCTTTTGTGGATATATGCCCAGGAGTGAGATTGCTTGCTAGATCATATGGTAACTCTATGTTTGTAGTTTTTTAAGGAACCTCCATACTGCTCTCCATAGTGGCTACACCAATTTACATTCCCACCAAAAGTGTAGGAGCGTTCCCTTTTCTCTGCATCCTCTCAGCATTTATTATTTGTAGACTTTTTGATGATGACCATTCTGACCAGTGTGAGATGATACCTCGTTATAGTTTCGATTTGCATTTCTATAATCATTAGCAATGCTGAGCATCTTTTCATGTGTCTGTTAGTCATGTGGATGTCTTCTTTGGAGAAATATCTGTTGAGGTCTTCTGCCCATTTTTTGATTGGGTAGTTTTGTTTTTTATGTTAAGCTGTATGAGCTGTTTGTATATTGTGAAAATTAAGCCTTTGTCACTTACATTGTTTGCAAATATTTTCTTCCTGTCTGTAGGTTGTCTTTTCATTTTGTTTATGGTTTCCTTTGCTGTGCAAAAGCTTATAAGTTTGATTAGGTCCCATTTGTTTATTTTTGGTTTTAGTTCCATTACTCTAGGAGACAGATCCAGAAAAATATTGCTGTGATTCATGTCAAAGAGTGTTCTGCCTATGTTTTCCTCTAGGAGTTTTATGGTGTCTGGTGTTACATTTAGATCTTAATCCATTATGACTTTATTTTTGTATGATGTTAACAAATGTCCTAATTTCATTCTTTTACACGTAGTTGTCCAGTTTTCCCAGCACCACTTATGGAAGAGACTAGCTTTTCTCTGTTGTGTATTCTTGCCTCTTTTGTCACATATTAATTGACCATAAGTGTGTGGGTTTATTTCTGGGCTCTCTATCCTGTTCCATTGATCTATGTGTCAGTTTTTGTGCCAGTACCATACAGTTTTATTTACTGTAGCTTTGTAGTATAGTCTGAAGCCAGGGAGTGTGATTTTTCCACCTCCATTCTTCTTTCTCAAGATTGCTTTGGCTATTCAGGGTCTTTTGTGTTTCCATACAAATTTTAAAATTATTTGTTCCAGTTCTCTGAAAATGCCATTGGTAATTTGATAGGGATGGCATTGAATCTGTTGATCTCCTTCAGTAGTA